>NC_081807.1:11556500-11875500 GCF_030704535.1 Vitis vinifera | reverse complement strand
AATGTTTCGGTTTCTCATTTAAAGTATTTAGTTTCCATAAGAGCATTAAGAAATTTGCAAATACAAGATATTTCTGATTGTAGTGGTTGTAAATTGCAAAAGTTTTTGCCTTATTTTTTAATAAAAGTGTTTCCTCTTCTCTTGCCCCATTTGATTTAGTTCATTCTAATGTGTGGGTACCTTCAAAAGAAGGGTCTCAATATTATGTTTCCTTTATTGATGATTATACTCGTTATTGTTGGGTTTATCTTATGAAACATCATTTTGATTTTTTGAATATTTATAAAGCATTTCAAGCTTATGTCAAAACTTAACATTCTATTGTTATCAAGTGCTTTAGATGTGATTTGGGTGAGAAATATACTTCCAATGCGTTTTTTGAATTACTTGTTTTACATGGTCCCCTTTCCTAGTGTTTCTTATAACCTTGGAGAAGTTTACAGGCTCAAGAAAACTTTATATGGTCTCAAACAAGCACTCATGCTTGGTTTGTGAAGTTCTCTGATGTGCTCACTTCTCTTAGCTTTAACCTTCGTCATCACAATCCTATATTTTTTCTAAAGTGCGCCTCTACTAGCGTATTCTTCTTTCTTTTATATGTTAATGATATGATTATTATAGGTGATGATGTTGATAGGATTGTAGTGTTGAAATTTGATTTGGCTTCCTATTTTGAAATGAAGGATTTAGGTGCTCTATGGTAATTTTTAGGTATTGAGGTAGCCTCTTCTTCGAAAGGTTATCTTCTCTCATGGTCTAAGTACATAGTTGATATTCTCAATCAAGCTTGCCTTACTAATACTAAGACTATTGATACTCCTCTTGAGGTTAATGTTTGATATTCTTCTTTTGATGGTAACCTCTTACAATACCCTACTTTGTATCATACTATTATTGGTAGCTTGATCAATCTCACTATTGCATGTCCGAATATTAGTTATGTTGTTCACATTATTAGTTAATTTATTGCTTCTCCTACTACAGTTCATTGGGTTGTTGTTCTTTGTATTCTACGATATCTTTAAGGCACTATATTTCAAAGTCTTTTTTTTCCATTCACTTTTTCTTTAGAGTTGGGTGCCTATTCTGATGTTGATTAGACCAATTATCCTAAAGATCGCAAGTCTACCACTGGATTTTGTTTATTTTTAGGAGATTTTCTTATTTCTTAGAAAAAACAAGAAACAAACTATTGATTTTTGATCTTCCATAGAAGCTAAGTATCGTGTTATGGCGTCTACCACTAGTAAGATAGTTTGGTTACATTGGTCACTTGTTGATATAGGTGTTTATCTTTTTTGTCCTACTCCGATGTATTGTGACAACAAGAATGATATTCAGATTGCTCACAAATCCATTTTTCATGAAATGACTAAGCATATTGAGATTGATTGTCATCTCACTCATCATCACCTTCATCATAACACTCTTACTTTGTCATTTGTCCCTTTCTTCTCCACATATTGTAAATATGTTTACCAAGTCACACATTTCCTTGTTTTCAGTTTTTAGTTGGCAAACTCTCAATGCTTCGTGCAGCCATATCATGAGTTTGTGGGAGGAGAGAGGTGTTAGAGTTTTTTTATTTAGTAATATCTAGTAGCTTTATTTAGTTGATATTTAGTTTTATTTAGTTACTATTTTTCTTTCTTATTTATTTACTATATTATAATTATTGTATTTAGAGTTTTTTTTTATTAGGTGTATTTAAATCCCATAGCGTTGTATCTTTTTTTCAAAAGAATTCATAAGGAGAAATCCTAGATTTTTTTATTTTTTTTATTTTGTTTTGTGGATTTTAATATATATATCATGTAAGCATATAACACTTTTCAGAAGCATTAATGATGCTTAAAAATAAGCGCTAATGTTTCCAAGCCCATGTTGTTCAATGACAATTTTAAAAGTGCCATAGTAAACAAGCGCCTATGTTTGTTCACATTAAACTAAATCATGATGCTCTTTTGAAAGCACCAAGGAAGTGAGATGATTGGAGCCAAAATATGTGCTCAATGGCACCTATTCGATATAATTTGTGCACCAAAGAACACTCAAATCACCGAACTTGACCTAAATCGATGATAAGGCCCTATCCATGAGTTTAACTTGGATTTTGGAGATTTATCTCAGGTTCAAGGGAAGAAAAAGGGTGCAAGTTTAATTACTTTAGATTTTGAAAGTCCAAGAAAGGGTTAAATGAGGAAATAAGCATGTCAAGATTCATGGACCACGAGGAAAGACAAGATGAGGATATCATGAGTTTGGAAGATGATAAATTACCATTATGGAGTAAGAAAGAAGGCAAGAAAACATGAGAAATGAGACATGAAGCAAGATTCAATTGCATGGAAATTTAGAACTCAAAATCTGGTGACAACATATACTATGACTTTGAGGATAAATTTGGAGCACTTATTGAAGTCCATTTTAGATATGCTATATATATTTTCAAAGCTTGGGAAGTTGGAAGTCCAATACTTCAAATGGTGTGCAAATCAGAGTTGAAATGAAGAAGTTATGGCCATTTGAAGACAACTATGCAAAGTTGAAGGACTATTTCGAAATTCAACTTATGAATTTGAAATCTAACTTATGAATTTGAAATCCAATTTGAAATGACCCCAATTTTGAATTCACTTACTGCCACTTTGATGTTTTACCTCCTCGACCTTGGGAATTGTATATAGGGCACTCCATTTGCCCTAAGTGGACTCCACATGACTAGAAATCACCATTTTATTTTATTTTTTAATCATTTTTAGGTAATTATTTTGTAATATGTGGCCAATGAGAGTGTACCACGTGTTAGATAATTGATGATATTATATAAATTCTCTTAGTTCTAGGGTTTAGATATCTTGGATATTTTTTTGGAGAGTTTGACATTAGAGGTGGAAGAAGACGAGAACTTTGGTTTGTTTTCTTTTCTTCTTTATATAATATATTGTTTTTAGTTTCTTTTGATTCAAATTATGAATTTTTACCCTATATGGATGTTGAATGTGACATCAGCTCCATGAGAGGCTAAGAAGCCAACATAAGGTTTGAAGCATGAAAACCTAAGGGCTAGGAAACCTATGGGGACAATGGGTAATTATTATAACAATGAGATTAATTATTGGTTGGGTGACAATTTATCAATTTTTTTTTTACTATCCTTGTGAGGGTATAGGGAATGATATAGTAGGTTATTACCCGATACTAGTGATTCTTGGTAACTCTTGATCATTAGTTATCCTCATCTTCCCTATTGTTGTTTGCCCCAAAATCAAGCTATAAGAAGTAGGGAAGGTTAAAAAGTCAAATCTTAAACTAGTATTCAATCTCATTCATTTGATGGTTTTAGGAATCTATTTTAAAAAGGAAAAAATAGGCTTTGGATGGAATTTTGAGTTATAGAATTCAAGTTGATCGCGAGCAGCTAAGGATCCCAAAACCCGAAGATCATATTACTTAAAAGACCCTTGTTTTCTCTAATTTCTATACCCTAAGTTGGATGGTGGAAGGCCCCAAACTTGAATCAATCAAATTTAAAATCAATATTCATTTTGTTATTAATTTAATTTTTTTTACTTAGTTTCACATTAGTCACATATTGTTTTCCACTTTAGGATTCAAACAAAAGCAATTCATTTACCCTATTATTGACAAATCCCATAAGATAGTCCTTGAGGATAATACCTAGAATACTACAAAAGTCGTAGTAGCTTTTTCTCTAATCTTTCTTGGCCAAAGCTACTACATATTAGGGTTAAGTATTTTGGTACAACAGAGAAGTTCGGTCATGAGTGTCATTATTTTCACTTTTTATAGTAGTGCATATTGTTCCTTGTTGTAAAAGAATGCAAAGATTTGTTGCAATGATGATTACCAAAAAGCTTTCCACATTTTAAAGAAGCTTTCTTCAACACTAACTATAAGACTAGTACCGAATCAATGACTTTTCAAAAATTGCTCAACCAATTTGTACCTTGTTATAAATGCAAAGAAGATTTATCAAAGACTTTCCAAAAATTGCTCAACCACTTTGTTCTTTGTTTTTAAAGAACGCAGAGATTTGTTTGAATGATAATTGCCAAAAAGTTTTCCACATTTTGAAGGAGAAGCTTTCTTAAACACCAACTATAAGGTCAATACCTAATTGGAGCTTTTCATTTGAATTAATGTGTGATGCAAATGACAATGCATAACATGTTGTTCTACCTAGCTTACTTGTTGGGGTTTTCCATAGTAGTTTTCCCTTATCACTTAAATTAAATATCTACCTAGCAAAAAGGATGCTAAAGATAGGTTGATAAGGTGGATTTTACTTCTTTAAGATTTTATAATTGGCAATTTTGTTATTCATAAACAAAAATACTCCCAAGAAAATGATAGTAGTGGGTTTGAATTTGGCTTTGGTGAACTATTTTAAAGTCGATGACTAGTATTCTCCCAAAAAGAAACTATTGATATAGTGACTCGATTGCATAAAGATTGCAAAAGTGGTTTCTAATGATGCAAAGATTTAAGATAACGAATTTAATTTCCATGCAATTTAACTTAACTTTTGAATTAAAAAAAAAAAAATTGGTGATTCTAAACATTAGATAAATTAATTATAACTAGACATTGATTGACTAATGGTGAAAATCATCCTCAAATGGATTTAATCCAAAGTTCAAATCTCAAGGAAATTAGGATCCACTCTTTCATATTCACTTCTCAAATTATTAAGCACTATACTCATTGCAAATACTAACTAGAAGGTGCTGCCTATAAGAGATCACTAAATAAATCAATCCTTATAAGAAAGCACCCTTATAAGAAAGCATTTACGGTATCTAGTAAGAATCAATCAAACTTTACTCTAGTTTAAAGAGAGTTATCTACCTTTTAAAAATTACGAGAAATCGAATCTTAGAGTAAGGACAAAGATGCTTATCACTTTGAAATAAAACCTTAGGAGATCCACCTTTCTAGATGAAAGAGGTTCTTAGCTACACCTTGTTATTCTAACATAACACATTGAATCAAGGAAAAACAAAAAAGATTGTATTGCATTAATAATCAATAGTAGAATATATATTTGGTTTTCATTCACTCCTACTATAAAAATCTATAAGGTAGGTATTTATATCTTAAACCTAACCCTAAAAACATTAATAAAATATCTAAAATTTCTATTAAAAAAAATATAACCAATAAAATTAAAAGGAGAAAGTCTTAAAAATAAAATAAGAAATCTACAAGTGTCAAGACTCTTGGCACATCAACATTGTGGTACCAAAATTCCAATAGAGACTATCATATCATATTGTTATTAAAATCTAGGGTTGTTTATTGAACTTAGTGTCGAAATCCTTTACTCCTTGTGTCAAACTTTGTTACTTAAAAAACTTCCTCTCTTTTGGTCTTCTCTAATTGTTTTTATGCTTGAACGCACCCAAATAATAAAAATGCTCCCCACAAATAGCCTCTACATGGATTGAAGCTCAAAAATAAAAAATGTGGGTGTTTATGAAAATCTTAAGGCTTCTGTTGAACTAGTGTTAAAGTGATTTGATAAAGAATCTTCAAAAACTAATGCTTCCTATCTTCCTTAATTTGGTATCAAACTTGGGCAAATTAAACCCTTGAGCCAAAAATGGTATTGAATTGAGCTACCTTTCATTTATATCTTGTATTAAGTTTTGCAAGAGGTGTCAAAGTTGTATCGACTATGTTCAACAAATGTTATCAAGACATTATTATATTTCAATACCATGTTTTGCTTATATCAAACTAACTTTAACAATGGGTATCGAGGTGAGAATTTACATTGTTCATTTGCCTAGAAATGTATTGAAATTTCGAACTAGAATTTTGATATCTCCAACTTCTTATATCAAAATACTCTAATCATCTTTCCTTTATCAAAATGGCTATTGAAATCTTCAACTTTTTGTATTGAAATTGCTCTGGCATTTTGACAATGCCTCATTTTCTTACCTTTTCCATATATATTTTTTTTTTCATCTCCAATCTTTCTTTGCCTTTTTTATCTTTGATTTGCCTTAATACTCTCATAATTTATGCCTTTTACCCTTATTTTATTGTATTCTACACTAGATTAACACATTAGTATGCAAATAAGGACCTAACATATACTTAAAGTTAAAAGATAATGATTCATTCAAAATATATGAAAAATCTATCTTTTAAGCATATGAAAATAGTAATTTTGAGAACTAATCAATAGCCAAAAAAGTAAAGAATAAAAAAAAATTCAAAAAAATTATATTAATGTAACTTTATTACCAAATTGAAGAAGAGTGTGTACCAATGCCCAATGCTGCAAATTCAACCTTAGATGATGTTTGTAGGCAATATTAGAGATCAAATTTCAAAGAAATATTTGGTTAAAATGGATTAAATAATCCCCAAATTTTAAATCTAACCTTCCCCATGTTTTTTTTTGGAAAAGTAACCCATTTTTGACATAAATGCCCTTTTCCATTTCTAGTATTTACATGTAGGTTTTAAAAGAAAATGTTATTTTTACAAGAAAATAATGAAGACATTTTTGTCCAAATAAGGACAAAAAGGGTAGGAGGTTAGATTTCAAAAATTGAGTTTTCAAAGACCCTTTTGATCAAATAACCCAATTTCAAAAGTTGTTATCACATGGACATTAATACTAAAAGTAAATAACTCACAAAATGAAACTTCTTTTCATATAAACCTAGGGTAAAATCAATGAATTAAGAGGCCACAAATTTTATTAGTAGAAGTTTCCTATAATATATATATATATATATATGAATTTATTAATATAGTCATGTTAGAATGAACCTAAACATAAACTATATATATGACTATATTAATATAATTCAGAATCATAACATACAAGAACTACCTATTGAAAATATATAACATATGAGAACAATACCTTTGTTCTTCGAAATCAGTAGACATGAAAATATTTCAAAAGTCTTCCTCATACAACCAGATGAAAGAATCATTTTTAGTCCAAGCATCTAATCTCTAAGAAAAATCAATTCTACAAACATTTGAACTCACTTGTATCAAATACAAAGCAAAGTAGGACAACATATTACTCTAAACCAATAATGAAATGGATTTGTGCAAAATTATAATCCATTGTAGAAAAATTTAAAATACATACTAGTGTAATTGAATGCAAATTCTTATATATTTAAGTGTGTTTGATAAGCATGTTAGTTCATCTTCTTGTATATTGAAGATTTAAATGCTACAATTTCAGTACCTAATATATTCAAAACCAAATTTATATTGATAAGAACTTTAATAAAGTTGACAACCATTTAAACTTAGCATATTAGGAATGAAATAACTAGTTAGAACAAACTTAATTACTAATCTTGAGAAGAAAAAAAGAGATTAAAATGAATTACTAGTTAAGAAAAATTAGGATAGGAGGTGCTATATAACCTCTCATGTAATAATATAGGAACTTATATGTATACAAGACAAGAAATAACTTTACGATTAATTCATTAGAAGAAAAAAGAATCATGAAACAATGTTGTCTTTGTAAGAAGAAGAAGTATATGGTACCCATGTAGTTAGTACTGAAGTTTGATTTCTCGTTGTTGGATTTATAGATATAATCATGATTTTCTATTTGAACTTTAAAAATAAATAAATAACTTTTTAATTGTTTCTTCTTGGAGGCTTTTTCTTTCATCAACAAAAAGGGGTTTGAAATGAGGGATTCTCAACTATGACTTTTATGGGTTATGCTTCTTTTGACTTTATTGAGGGAATCATCACCCTTTAGAAGTTGAAGTTTGCAGGTTTTATGTTGCCATGTATTTTTCCCCATGTCAAGCCAATGAGATCATTTAGCATCACTTTTTCGTATTACGGGCATCCAGTGCTCTAGTGTTTTGTCTAGATTTATCCTATTGAAAATGGTATATGAAGATTCAAATCTGGAAACTTTTTGTAGAATGCTAATGTAATTACACTCTTAGGCTTTTGTTTCCATTATGCTAGGTGATTGTAATGCATTTTATTTTTTATGTTGACTTTTCTACATGCATCAGGCATCTCTGCATTATATCCCATTTGATAGCATCCTTTCATAATGGTTTATCCCATTTGATAGCAATGTAAACCTAATTATTAATTGCTATGTGGTTGATTGGATTTTAGAATTATTGATTCACTTGGAGAAAGGTTTTAGCTATATATGAAAAAGAATGTTCTGCTTTTGATCTTTGATTCACTTGGAAGGACAAATAGGAACTGGGATTTTGTCTTCCAAGTTCTTTGTTGTACTCCACTAGTAAAAAGAAAGGACATAATTGGAAACACCAGATACCAGTACTCTTATTTTTCACAGGCAATGGATCAAATGGAACTTAAGGCAAGGCAAGACCCTTCTTTATTCAAGAGTGTAATCCGTATCATTGTACCCCAAAAGTAATTGCAAAGTGAAGTCAGATGAAAAAAAAATTGTGATAAAAATAAATGAAAGCAAAAAAATTCTCCTCAACTCTCTGTTAGTGTATTTAATATACAATGGTTTCAATTATATATATATATATAACCTCTCAATTTCGTTTGTGAAAGTGAAAAGTGAAAAGATGGTATTCATGTTTAAGATTAGGTATTTGCATGTTAATGGAGATGATGCTTGTCATCCGGGTGTCTCGATAGTTGTCAACTTCTGGTTGATGTTTAGTTGCTCCCAAAATTGATACTTTTCTTAATCCTTGATTTAGATTTAACTATTACCGATTTTGCTATTTTGGAGTTTTCCAATTAGTACAAATTTGAATGCACTTGCAGTTTGCTAGTTTAAATGCTTGGGATCAAGGTTTGTGCCTCTTCTATCCATATCTAATACCAAAAGTTATGTGGCCTTATGGTTGTTTACAACAATTCTTGCACTTCAAGTAGGCTCTTATACTTTGTCGTTCTAACTAGTTGCATTTTCAAAAACTGAACTTAATCCCGGTGTTTTACGTTGTTCATGATGGTTAACATTATACTAGTTGTATTTCTAAATTGTTTGTACTTCTGAACTCTTTTGTAAATTTACCTTTGTCTCTCATCCAATATCAACTAATTGGATGGAGAAAATTCACAGTTATACTTTCTTATTTAGAAAAAATGCTTAATTTTTTTGGTTTTTATTTGGATATTACAATAAAGAATTTTTTTAATCAAGGTGAAAGAAATATACCTAGGCTTGAACAAAGAAAAATAAAAAAAACAAAAATCGTACTTGACAATATTTATAAAAGTTATAAACACTTGCCCACAAAATGAATTGCATGTGAAAAAGAAATGCCAAACCACAATTTTCTTGAAGTCAAAAGGCAAGATGAAGTGGTACTATTTCTTCTAATTAAATAAGAAGCATCATACAACAACATTAGGTTCAACTAAAAATCATTCCCATATAAAAAGTATCATCGTACAATACTGCTTTAAAGAAAAATTACACAAAGTAGTAGCTAAAGTAGTCTCATATTTCTACATGAATGCATATATAATATGATAAGAAAAATTATGCTTATAAACTTAAAATGACCTTTGAAACAATAGACGTTAAACATCCGATGAAGAAGATGCATTGGTATTCAAGCAAGAATCTATTGAAGTGGTGGTAACATCTCAAGGCCCAATCAATTCAGTGGTGTTGTATTCAATCTCCTTAGAATTCTCTTGAGCTCTAAAATCTCCTTGACACTTTCTAATTCTTTCCAACTCCATTGCAACTTCCATCATTGTAGGCCTTTTCTTCCCATTCAAGTTTATGCATCGTCTTGCAAGAAAAGCTATCTCATTGATATCTTCTTTCATACCCTCTTTTACAACTCGAGCATCAAGAAGATCTGATAAATGATCTTCTTTCATGGATATTTTGAAATATAAGGCTAAACTTTTCCTTTCTTCCGATCTAGTTGACAAGATTGGCTTTTTCCCAGTTAAAAGCTCAATAAGAACTACTCCAAAACTGTAGACATCACTTTTTTCAGTAAATTGGCTTGA
This sequence comes from Vitis vinifera, assembly GCF_030704535.1. Lineage (NCBI taxonomy): Eukaryota > Viridiplantae > Streptophyta > Magnoliopsida > Vitales > Vitaceae > Vitis > Vitis vinifera. The sequence goes on along the minus strand of NC_081807.1, from coordinate 11,865,492 downwards.
TTGGAAGTACTCTGGATCCAAGTATCCAAAAGTACCTTGTACTTGGGTGGTCAAATGCGTTTGATCAATGGAAAAAAATTTTGAAGTTCCAAAGTCTGCCACTTTTGCTCGATATTTATCATCTAAAAGTATGTTAGTTGATTTGATATCTCGATGATAGATTGGTATAGAAGCTGCTGAATGCAAGTAAGAAAGAGCTTTAGCAACTTCAGTAGCAATTTGAAGACGCATTTCCCATGTAATTGGGAATTCTTCATTTTGGCCATGGATATGTTCAGAAAGGGTTCCATTAGGAATGAACTCATAGACCAACAAAGGTACTTCTGTCTCCAAACAACATCCTAATAGCTTAACCACATTTCTGTGATTAATTTGGCATAGAATGACAACCTCATTAATGAATTGTTCAAGTTTGCTATCACTCATTATCTTCAACTTTTTAACTGCAACAATTCTTCCATCCATCAACATTCCTTTGTAAACAGTACCTTGGCCTCCTTGTCCAATGACTCGGTTTTCATTATAACGATCAGTGGCTTTCTCCAACTCTTTGGAAGTGAACAATTTGGTTTTATCAACATTTCCTTTACTTGAAGATAATTGTTGTTCCAAGAGTAAACCACCATTTCTATTAAAGCATTTCTTCTTGTACTTAATTTTCTTTCTCCTTTTTAGTACTTTGTACAACCACCATGCACAAATTACTAGAAGTAATGTTCCAAGCTCTCCTATTGCTATGACTGCACAACTCACAACAAAAGAAAATTGTTACTATCTAGCAAGCTAAAAATATACTAGTTGAATTCAAAATATGCTACTAATTAAACTTTATATCACCCCCTTACCACATTTATGAACCTTAGATTTCCAAGTTGAGAAATGTGGTCTTACTATAGGTTAATTAAAATTTATAGAATAAATTCCTCTTTCCATAGAATATAGTAAACCTATATTCTTATATAAATAGGTTAAGTTTGACTAAACCATGCAAAGTTGGGTCAATTTTCTTTTCTCTTAATTATTTTCTTTTCTTTTGCTTTTGCCACTACAAGAAAAAAGGTCATTGTTGACATGTATTATCCTGACTTAAGGTGATATGTGTCAATATTGCCTATTTAAATGAAGAACTATGACATATACAACTTGTTTAAACCAATGATGACATATATAAAATTTTGTTGAATTCTTTCATGACTTATATAATAGAATCTTGACAGATAATTTATAAGTCAATGTATAGTTAGTATGTTCATATGTCAAGGTACTTATATAATGTGGCTAGCTTGACATAAAATCAAAAGTCAAGGTATGATTTTAAACATATATGCCATTTTAATTCTAGTAAAATGATCTTAAAGGACCTATGGATTATAAGTCAAGATATCATGTTATAATTACCTATCAAGGTTCCCTATGGTATTTACAAAGAATACTCCTCATTTTCTCAAAACCCGATATTCATTTTGAGAGCTTAGGGTTTGAAACTTTTTGCTATAAACCAAGAATAAAAATATCGGTAATTACGAATATATCAGTACTTCGATTTTACAAATATATCAGAAATATTGAAAAAATATCGATGGATATTTTTTCACAAATATTGGTGGAGCGAAAATTATTTAAAATTTATAGGAATGCTTGGAAAAACTCCAAAAAATGATAAAATAAGTAAGAATTCATATTTTAAAGTTATTTTGTAAATATAATTGATATAAATATGATTAAAAAAAAAACATCGGTAGACAGAGAGATATATCAATAAATTTGATATTTGAATTTTAAGATTAATAAATATGAATTTTGGAAGTGTATAAAGTTAGAATTGAGTTAAGAAATATTTGATTTTATTGAATAAAAATAATTTATACATAAATATAATACATATGACATTGCAATAGTCTTAGCATCAAAATGAAGATTGATGTAGTTCTACTATATTGTTAGATGAAGGGAGACCATCTTGTTGAAGATAATATTTATTTTAAAATTTTTAAAATATTTTTATTAAAACACGTTTTATTATATTTTAAATGAAAAATTAAATTAATTTATATAAAATATTTTATTTGAGATTTAATTTCTAAAATTTTATTAAAAATATGTGGTAACAACTTTTTCTATTAATATTAATTTATTTAAATAATTAAGATTATTAATAATTTATTTTATCAAATTAATTTTAATTCATAAAATATCGTCCATAAAAACGGAAATTTCAATGTGATTTAATCAAAATAAAGATGGGTAATTAATAATTATTTATATAGAGAGAGGAAAATTGTTCTCATGATTTGTTTCATTTTTTATTATTGTGTTATTTTTTTTTTATCTCTACTAACTATAAAAATCAAAAGGGCCACTACTTCTCTCACTTGGGGCATCAGGCATCAAGAAGGCCTTTTCTAAAGTTGCTCTCCAGACGAGAGAATTCGCCCTTCTCTACGACTCTCAATCCTAGTAGGTACTAATCTAATCATGTTATTATTGTTTTTTTTTTTTTGCAGCCCCCTGTTTGATTCCCAAGAAAATCCATTCTCCATTCGATTTCTGAGAAAATTCATCATTGTTTGATTTCCAAGAAAATCCATGCAAAACCCCCAAGGAAAACAAAAAAAAATTGTTTTTTTTTTTTTTTTGCTTCTTGTGTTTTCTGTTTGCAAAACCCCCGTTTGATTCCCAAGAAAATCCATTCCCCATTTGATTTTTGGGAAAATTCATCCTCGTTTGATTTCCGAGAAAATCCGTGTAAAACCCCCAAGGAAAACCAAAAAAATTGTTTTTTTTTTTTTGCTCCCTGTGTTTTCTCTTTGCAAAACCCTTGTTTATTCCCAAGAAAATCCATCCCCTATTCGATTTCTAGGGAAATTCATCCTCTTTTGATTTCCGAGAAAATCCATGCAAAACCCCCAAGGAAAACCAAAAAAATTGCTTTTTTTTTTGCTCCCAGTGTTTTCTGGAACTGTTCTAGGGGTTTTTTTTTGCTTTTATGCCATTGGATTTAAATTTCACGAACCCTAAATCCACGATTTTTGAGCCAGACTGAAAAACACAATCTTGGCTTGCAAATCATGATCAGATTACGAAATAGCATCTTATGTTTTTTTATAAAAAAAATTGGACAGATTTTATATCTTGTGCACGGGCTAGAATGGTAGGAAATGTTGGGAAATTTCCCGAAAAATCGGTAAAAATACTGATAAATACCGAAATATCAGCGATATTTTCGATAAATTACCAAAATTTCCGTAAACTGGTAATTGATGACGAATATTGTGTCAAAGTCGGCCGATAAGCGATATTTCTCTGAAATATCACCGAAATTTTTCAACATTTCAATCCTTGATTCCATTGTGAGGTGTATTTGTATATCTATCATGATTGTGCATGGTTTGGAGTCAAACATTTGCTTCTCTATTAATTTTAGAATGAATATGTTAATTAGGCCTTTAATTTACTCCCTTTCAGTAATGTGTATACCTGTTTTTTTAAAGGATATTAAGGCAAGTATAGATCACGCATGGCTGAAGTAAGCCTTGGTGTGCTTATGGATATTATGGATGAGGAATGGATGAGAGACACTCTACCTGTTGATGGTAAATTTTGTCCCTCTTCCAAATTTCACATGGTACACATAGACACAGGAAATAAATTTTCCTATATTCTTTTCATAGTCCACTTGTTTTAAGTTGTCATTCCTTTACCTTCACATATCTTCCATTGCCACCTATATTGGTTGCTCGAACTAAAGATACGGAAGACTCAAGTATGTCTTTACATATAACGCTTTATTAAATTGATGATATTTGGAAAATAGTTGGTTTTTGTTTTTGGATGCATATGTTAATACTCTTTTAATGCTTCATTTGCTATGGGTGTCTTTATCCATCAATAATCGTGATGATCAGATTACCAAATCATGATCAGATTAGATTACCAAATAGCATCTTATGTATTTTTTTAAAAAAAAAAAAAAAAATTGGACATATTTTGTATCTTGTGTGCAAGCTGGACTAGTAGGAAATATTGGGAAATTTCTTGAAAAATCGGTAAAAATACCGATAAACGCATGTTGTTGTGTTTCAAATCAAATGGGTTCTTCTTCCCTAGGCACTTAATTTTGTGGCTTTGAATGGGTCTTTGCCTCTTTCAATCGATTAAATGAAGGTGTGGAAATGGTAATATTTCATTTTTCTATTTGTTCTTGTTAGTTAAATTCTAATAATCTATTTTCCTCTTTTGGTCATGTAGAACATCATTGAATCAAGATTATGTTGATTTTGGTTTCACCTACATCAAACTTGAGATCCAAAACCTCAAAATTTCTACATATTAGATCTTTAATTATTGGGTACATTCTAGTTTGCTTTGTGATTTATTGAAGAAAAAGTGTGGATTGTGTGATGGTTGAAATATTTAGTTATTGGGTTTTTTGATTTTGAGTCTCAAAGGGACTTGTCAAGTTGTAAGCATTTGAAATTCTTTGGTTTCCATTTGAATTCTAGACATGTAAATGTGTTGCTCTGGTTTTTAGAGTTGTTTTGCTTCCCACATTCTTTGGCTTTGGTGAGATTGTTCAGAACAACTTTTTGGTGGTCAACAACATTTCATTGTCCTCAAATTCCAAGCTCCAAATGTGGAAAGACAAGTTCCTCAAATTTTATAAGGATAAGTTCTTTTTGTATGGAAAAATAATTTTAAAAAAATACCTTATATGAGCAGTTTTAGATGAAACCAGGTATAGTTTGCATTTACATAAATTTGGAGTTGTTTTAGTTCTTGCTAAATTTGTTCATTTATTTTTCCTATCCTCATTCAATATGATGTCATATTTATTTTTTTCCTGTACCTTTCTGTAGAGCTTGGTAATTCACTACAAGAAATAGGAGAATTAGCGACGAAGTTTTAATGTGGGGAAAAAAATTTGTCACTAAATGTTATTATTAGTGACAAAATTTAAAAATCGTCTCAAAATTTATTAGGTGCAACAAATTTAGTGACAAAAATGTAATTTTTGTCACAAAAAAATATTAACAATGAGAAAGTCATGCTAGTAAGTTATTCCTGAAATTTTTTTGCGACAAAAATGAATATTTAGTGACAATTATTTTGTCGTAAAATATATTTTTGCACAACAAAATATTTTATTGAAATTTTTGTTCCTAAAGAATATATAAAATTTTAGGGACAAAATTTTTTTGCCGCCTATTGTTATTTTGCAACATGGTATAAAATATTATTTTTAAATTTATTTCATATGATATATTAATAATTAAGATTAGATAATACTGTATAATATTCAAACATATTTTATTTTAATATCTTACAATCTACATATTTATTGAAAATATAAATTTTTTATTTTTATAATTATATATTGATTTAGGTCACACACATATGACTCTTAGTTGTTGGATTACATAAAATGAGTTGAATAATTTGATATAATACTTTTGTTTGTGAAATCCTTTTATATAAATTAGAATCTACATTTTATTACACATTAAATATATTTTTCAAATAATGTTACATTCGAGGATTAAAATGTTGTCAAATATCAAAAGCTTTCAATATTTCGCCATTTTTTCCAACCCCAAAATTCACTCCAAAATTTTGGAGTTGGGGATTCGAACCTCGATAAAAGTTTAAATATTCACCCACCCACCATCAAGATAACTTAATATTTGTTATATAGTATGACACCTATTAAATATAAAGACTTATAAATATAAAAAAATGAAAAATTTACATATGTATTAAAAAGAAATATTTTAATAAATAATTAATAATTATTTTATAATTAAATTAAAATATTCCAACATGAAAATAATCATAATAATTTTCTTTACAAATCTTTTTTTCTACATCATTAATATATTAATTAAATATTAAAAAAATTATATGTAATCATCATTTATTTTGTATTATTAAATACAATTGAATCAAATAAATTTTAATTTAATATTAAATATATTTTTTTCATTCAATTTAAAATTTGAATTCAATTTTTTTTAAATTATATCTTTTTATATTTATATTATTACTTATATTATATTAAATATATATATATATATAAAATATTAATAGGATTAAAAAGGACTAAAAATTTAAAAATTATTAAATATTAAATTAAAAATATTTATATATTTTTTATTAATAATATATAATATATTTTTTGCCATATGACTGCCCCAAAATTTGGGGCCAAATTTTTGGAGTTGAGGGGATTCGAACCCCCAACCAAAAAGTAAAAATGTTCACCCACCCACCATCAAGCTAACTTATCTTTGGATATTAAGAAATGATACCTATTAAGTATAAACACTTATAAACGAAAAAATGAAAAATTTATTTATGTATTAAAAAGAATTATTTTAATAAATAATTAATAATTATTCTATAATTAAATAAAAATATTCCAACATGAAAATAATCATAATAATTTTCTTCCCAAATCTTTTTTTCTAGATCATTAATATATTAATTAAATGTTAAAAAAATTACATATAATCATCATTTTATTTTGTATTATTAAATACAATTGAATCAAATGAATCTTAATTTAATATTAAAAATATTTTTTTAATTCAATTTAAAATTTGAATTCAATTTTTTTTATATTATATATTTTTATATTTATATTATATTAAATATATATTATATTTATAAAATATATAATATATAATATTAATTAATTTAATAGGATTAAAAGGACTAAAAATTTAAAAATTTAAAAATTATTAAATTAAAAATATATATATTAATATTTTGTTAATAATATATAATATAGTTTTCTTGCCAATTTAGAGTTGGGGGGATTCGATCCCCAACCAAAATGTTCATTTATTCACCCACCCATCAACAGGCTATCTTAACTTTTGCTATAAGGTATGACACCTATTAAATCTAAAGACTTATAAACAAAAAAATGAAAAAATTATGTATGAATTAAAAAGAATTATTTTAATAAATAATTAATAATTATTTTATAATTAAATAAAAATATTCCAACATGAAAATAATTATAATAATTTTCTTCACAAATTTTTTTTCTATATCATTAATATATTAATTAAATGTTAAAAATTATATATAATTATTATTTATTTTCTATTATTAAATATAATTGAATCAAATGAATCTTAATTTAATATTAAATATATTTTTTTAATTCAATTTGAAATTTGAATTCAATTTTTTTATATTACATATTTTTATATTTATATTATAGTAAATTTATATTATATGTATAAAATATATAATATTGATTAATTTAATAGGATTAAAAAGGACTAAAAATTTAAAAATGATTAAATATTAAATTTAAAATATTAATAAATTGTTTTTATATATTAATATTTTATATGCATATTTTATTAACAATATATAATATATTTTTTGCCATATGGTTGTCCCAAAATTTGGCTCCAAATTTTTGAAGTTGGGGGATTCGATCCCCCAACCAAAAAGTTTAAATGTTTAAACACCCACTCATCAAGCCAAGTTAACCTTTGTTAGATGATATTACACCTATTAAATATAAAGACTTATAAAATGAATCTTAATTTAATATTAAATATTTTAAAACTAAACATAATATAATCAAATGTAATAATATCGGAAAAAAAAATATTCTAGCACAAATGTTTGGGTTATAAATGTCTAGCTAGTCATATATAAGGTGAAAGATGAAAATAATTTATTACTAATATTATGTAAATCTTCTATCATAATATTCATTATTGATCCACTTTCAGAAAGTTTAATCTATCACTGATAAAATCTCCAACAATGCTACAATGAGACTAAAACAAAAATGGTTATATTATATTTAAAATTAATAAATTATTTTTATATACTATTAACAAAAATGACATATATTCCATGTATTCTCTACCTATACTTTCCTCCACATTAGCACTTGTAATCTTGAAATTTTTTTTCCTTCTCCTAATCCTTCCTAAGACTCGATTCCCTCCCTTAGTAGTATAAATTATTATTCTTAATAATTATTATTAATTAAAATTATATTATTTAATTATTTTATTGTGTAAAAAACTATAAGGTATTTAAAATCAAGGATAAATTTGTAAAACTATTAATAAAAGATAAAGATGTTACATATGAATGACAAATATATTTGTAGACTCTAAAATTTGTCATAATTTTATTTTGTATTGATTTTGAGTCCAATTTTATACTTAGTTTTCAATTTTAAGATTTTTTTATTGTTTTGGCCCACTCATCCTTTTAAATCTGCCAAATTTTATACTTAGTTTTTAATTTTAAGACTTTTAATTATTTTGATCCACTCATCCCTTTAAATTATTATTATTATTATTATTTGTAAACTCCAAAATTTGTCTTAATTTTATTTTGTATTGATTTTGAACTCATTTTTTTTATCTTTGTATTTCAATTTTAAATATATTTGATTTTTTTTTGCCCCCTCGTCCATTTTTAATTTTATTTTTTTGTTATTATTATTATTAGTTATTTTATTTTATTATTATTTTATTTTTCTCATTTTTCTTTATTTTATTATTATTATTTTATTATTTTTTCTCTCTCCTCACTTTCTCCCCCAAAACCCTAAATTCCCGCCGCCCCCCTTTCCCTTCTCTTCTTCCCTCCCTTCTTTCTTCTTTTTCCCTCCATTCTTCTTTTTTCAATTTTGAGACAGATGAAGTATATGCGCAGATGACGTTACAACCATTGAGTCCAGTAAGCTGCTTATTATTGATTCAATTAGATTTCTAATTTTTTGATTTTCAATTCTGCTTCAATTGTTTAAAATGGGCTTTTCTGTAGCAAGAGCAAAAGGATGCGTACCTCCCAGCAGAGTTGGGTGTGCCCAGCAAACAACCATCGAATTATTTCTGTAAAACATTGATAGCTAGTGACACAAGTACACATGGAGGCTTCTCTGTTCCTCGCCGAGCAGCTGAAAAAGTGTTTCCTTCTTTGGTAAATCTTTATTACAACTATATAATTTGATCATCCAGCTTTAGGTCTCTTGATTTTAAATGCCTTGCATTTCTAAGTTCACACTTTTGGCCTGCAGGACTTTTCACAACAGCCTCCAGCCCAAGAGTTAATTGCAAGGGATCTTCATGATAATGAATGGAAATTTAGGCATATATTTCGAGGTTAGTTTATTCGAAGTGTCTTTTTAAAAACTTAGGTTAATTCTCTATAGAATGGTTTATTTATTGTCTTTTTCTAATCTATTCCTATGGGCAGTAGGATAAGAATATCTAAGTTTGAACAACAAAATGAATGTCTCCACGGCATGAATTTGAAAATTTGGTATCATATATGGGTTGCAAGTTTTGGGTTATGTAGATGTCTATTGAATTCTTTGCCTTATTACTTACAAAGAAAATTTTCAGTCCCTCCCAAGTTCTACCTTCACAGCCATGTATCATTATTTCTTCTGGAAGTATTTGAGTTTAATAGATTTGTCCAAGTTTCTAAAACAGTATATGATCTAGCAGTCCTATATCTTCCTTTTTTGTTGCATTTTGGGTTTTTATCATTTGTTAGTTTTGCCTTAGGTTGGAGTGATCTCTTTGCTGCTGCCATCCTACACTTTTCCTCGATCTAGGAAAATCTATAAACGAATAGTAAAATGTAGAGAAGTTATGTAGTTAAGTTCACTACCATCAAATTGAGTGGGAACCCTGGTTGGTCATTAAGGGCTCATAAATTTCCATGTATCATTGGAGGGTAAAAATTTGATCACCCATTTCTTACAGAAGCACTACATATCTTCTAATATTTTTAAAAGAAGTCTTGTTGTCAACTGTGAATTGACCTAAAGAATTTAACTTTTTAAAGAAAATTTTGTTATCAGCTTTTAGAGTTGATGTAACGAATTTGAGTCTAGATGCATGGGTTGCTTGCTTAGATCAATAAAATTGCTTTATAAGGGAGTTGGGCTTCTTGTTTGTTCATAATATGTAGTCAAAGATGGTGCTCTACTTGTATTAAATATAAAATGCAGCAGTTAATTTCAAATCATGAACACTCTTTAGCAATGATGGATTTTTCTTCACACAGGTCAGCCCAAAAGGCATCTTCTTACAACAGGTTAGTGATTAATTTGGATATTATGTATAAATTTTGGGTTGAAATTTGGATAATTTTGGGATGTTATTTTGGATGGTTTAATTAAGTTAGTATATGTTTATTTTGTATTAATTAATTATTGTGTATTGAATTTGTATTTTAATTTTGGATATTAAATTTGGCCTTAATTAGATTTATTTTGATTTATTTCATTTTTTATTAAATATTAAGCTTAGATATTTATATTGGATAGTGGGCTTGGTTATTATTATTATTTCATTTGGGCTTAAATGTTTATATTGGGCTTGGGTTGTTATTATTATTTTATTTGGATTTGGATATTGGACTTAGTATTGTTGTTATTATTTCAGTTGGGCTTTAAGATATGCATTGGTTTGGGCCTTGGATATTTAACTTATTGATTTTGGGCTTTTGGTTATTTTTGGGTATTATTAGTGTTAAATTTGCATTTATTTGATTTGAATATTGTGTAAATTTTGGGTTGTTTTGATAATTGTATTTAGACTTTGGGTTAATTTGGACATTGGGTATATTTGGTTAATTTAAATATTGTGTGTGAATTTTGGGGTTAATTTGAATGTTAATTTGAATACTGTGTTTAAGTTTTTGGTCAATTTGAATATTGTGTGTAAAGGGGTTGGATTTAGATGATTTTGGGGTTTTATTTTGAATGATTTAATTTTAAGTTAACATGTTTTTAATTTGTATTGATTAATTATTGTGTATTGAATTTGTATTTTAATTTGAAATATTAAATTTGGGCCTAATTATTTTCATTTTTTGGATTTGGGCTTTGAATAATTGTATGGACTTTTGGGCTTGGACAGTTTTATTGAATATTGGGTTGAGATATTTATGTTGGATGTTGGGCTTGGATATTGTTATTATTATTTGATTTGGACTTTGGGTATTTATATTGGATAGTGGGTTTGGGTGTTGTTATTATTATTTGATTTGGGCTTGAACATTTGTATTGTATATTGGGCTTGTTGGGTTTGGATATTTATATTGGTTTTTTGGGCTTGGAACTCATTATTATTTCATGTGGGCTTTGGATATTTGTATGGAATTTTGGATTTGGGCTTGAACATTTATATTAGATATTGGGCTTGGGTTATTATTATAGCTTTTGGACTTTGGACATTTGCATTGGGCCTTAGGCATTTAATAAAAATAGGATGAGAGTTAGACATTTAAATTTTATTTGAATGTATTCATGGAACTTTTATTTATTCAATTAATTGTATCTCACACAATTTGACTTTCCTTGTTTGTAGAAAAAGAGTTGGAATTACAAAGGCAAACTAATGCTAGAAAGTGCTCAAGCCTTCATAGAGGTTGAAATATGAAAATAGCTGCGAGACTCAAGATTTGGATATATTAAGAGTCAAAGATCATGAACCTTGATTACCACATCCTTATCAAGATCTAGATGGATTGCATCAAATAAACCTCGAGAGTTTATGTATATTTTAGTTTTTTTACTTGTGTTTTTTTAATTTTATAAAATTTTGCACATGTAAATATTTTTAGTTTGTTATTTTTCTTTTTGTTTTGGAACTTATCATATTTTTCAAATATGGATTGTAATGTTTGGTACCTTTATTTGTATATGTGGATATAACAAATATTCTTTTGTATTGGTGGCAATATCATCAATTATGTATTTGACCTATCTTATCACATAATTTAATTATTAAATCAGGTGTTATAATTTTATAAAACTTAATCAATATAATATTAATTGAATAAGATATGATTTAATTTTAAATTATATATATATATATATATATATATATATATATATATAATTTTAACCATTGGTAACAAAATAAGGTTTTGTATCAAAATCTATTTAGTAACAAAAATATCAATTTTGTTGTTTTTTTTTTTACCAATTGGCGACAACTTAATTTTCACTTAGTATATTTAGCAACAAAGTTTTTCATCATAAAAAATTATTAGACACAATTTTTTTTGCCTCTATATAATTTTCGAGACGAAATATTTAATTCGTTGCTAAAACTTTTCGCGACGAGGAATTGGCGACGTCCATGAAACAAAAGAATTTTCATCGCAAAATCTATTTGGCGACAATATTATTATCTTCTGCGACAAAATTTATTGTCACTAATAATCAATTTTATTGTAGTGATAAACTATAGCTGGTTGTGTTGTCATTTTTTTCTTGGTCTTTCTAAGCAATCAAATGAAGCTATCTTTGACTTGTATAGTCTGATGGAAACCTTGGACATTTCAGGGAAAGTGTTAGGTTAAAAAATCATAATAATGATCTAAATAGTTAAATATCTTGGTTGAGGTTGGATCAAAACAATAACTTCATTAGGTTAAAATGATTTATGTTTTAGGTTTTGCTCCTAGGTTTAGCCTTCATATGTTTTTTCTATATCAATATTTTAATATTTGAGAGTTGGTTTGTTTATCTGTGTTATTAAGAAATAATCTATTATTGTCTAATAAAGGTGTAGTGGCTAGCTTGCTATTAAAATTCTTCATAAAGCTTGATATTTGATTGCTCCTCATTATACATTTTTCTTTTTAATTTGTTAATATGCTCTATATTTTTTGCTACAGATTCGAAGTTTGGGTGTTGGAAATTTAAGGCTTTCCTATAAAGTAATGCTTCAAGATGGAGGCAAGAGACTTGGTTGTAGATATATACATGAGCAACTTAATTTAAGTTTATGTATATTGTCTTATAGTGTGTTTTTAATTTCGTTGTATATCATATGAGTTTCTTCTATATAGAGAAATTGGGGATAACTTTAAACAAGTTCATTGATTTGTGCTTTAATTAATAATTAAATGTATATTAAATATGTTTTGATTATATATAAAATCATGATAATTTGATTTTCATTATCATTCTTAAATAATATCAAATTGATTATACATGGCAACAGGTTCAATTTTTCATATTAAAAAATAATTTTAAAATTTTTCGAGGGGAACCTTCACAGTTTTACTTTTTCCCTACATTGACATATATAAGCCAATTATGATATATATAAAATCTAACCTTGACATATGTATCTAAAAGCCTTGATATATAATACCTAACCTTGATATTCGTTGGACTAATCTTAACAAAAGAGTGAGTTAACATTGACATAAGATTAAGTAATCTTGATATAAGTTGAATCCAACCTTAACATATATGAAATAAACATTGACATATCATATACTAATAAGATTTCATCATTTGTAAAAATAAAGAAATCTTAACATATGTATATGTTAAGTTACCTTTAAACTTTTCTTGTCACTGGTGTAGATAACATATATGAACAATAACCTACCTTCATAGATATACCTTACATTGACAGTGAAAAACTATCAACAAAGGCTTCTTTTCTTGTAGTGTGCCAACATTAATCCTATTAGGAAGTGTCCAAAATTCCTAATTAGTATAGAATTTTTTTTTTTTTGTAAAGAATATTTCTAGGTTGATATATTATTATAATATTAGATTTTCTTATAGAATAAGGAAGGTTGTTGGAAATATCTCCATAAATATTCTAGGTCATGAGGGGAAAAAGTTATGAGATAGATATGGGCTTGTAAAGACTATACGAAGTGGATAGAGATGTGAGGAAGAACGGAAGGTACCCGGTGGAGTGAGAGGGCTTGTGGTAGGGTAGGGATACGAAGAGTGGGGAAACATGGGATGTTTCGGAAACCCAACAATTGTATCTGGTTACGTCCTCTATAATGTTTTGGTTCTATCCTCTATAATGTTCTCTATTGTATAGTGGAATGATCCTTTCTCATTCGTGGACATAAGCATGGTTGGTCAAAGCATATTAAAACCTTGTGTACCGTATGTGTTATTGTTTTATTTTTGTGTTCTTGATTAACGATGTTTGCATGAAAGCTTCCATCATCGTAACAAATCCAAAATTGCTAAAATAGTTGATCTTAGGAGTACTGGCATTTCACTTGTTCCTTTTGTAAAAGAAACACCAATGTTGATACTACAACTATCATTTTTGCTTCTATATTTTTATGGGAATACTACATCTATAGTTCTATGTAGGTTCTCTTTCAAACTTGGTTATTGGATTCTATGTGCTATCATTTATAGAACATAGGATGAGTGCGAACTGGTTGGTCTGAGTTCAAACTTGACTTGAAAATCATAGGCTAATCTAGCCTTTTGACCCAGCTCAAGCTAACCTAGCCAAGGATTGAAAATATTTGATTTGTCAAAATTAGAAACTTGCCAAAAGGAGAATAAAAGGTTATGGTTTAGATTTTGCCAACCTTGGGGTTAAGGTTTAAACTTTGGTTGTGCTTAATTGAGCTTGTGAGCTAAAAGATTGTGGTTGAGATGGTCAATTTGTTAGACATGACTAAAGTTTCAAATCTTTGACTCAACTTATATAAGGAATTTTACAATAGAGCTTTTGTATTGAGAAACTACAAAACATTTGCCACGAGCTTTAAGCTATGTCTCATTCCTAGAAATTTTAAGGAAAAGAAAATATAACATTTTTTATTTTATTCATGTTTCTTGTATTAAAAAGACCTAGATAGAAAATTTAATTGTAGAGGATTGCAATTTGTTTGAACTTTTCTCATTTTTATAAAAATAAGAAGGCAATCTTTTTTAGTACTTTTTCTCTATCAATCATTTCCTTTTTTTTCCTCACTTTTTTTGGGGTAACATTAGATATGAAGAAAAAAAATTATTTTCCTTCCTTTACTACTTTCCATGAATGAAATATATCCTTATAAAAAAAAATATTCTTAATATAATTTTTAACCAAATTTATGAAAGTATAAAGTAATAATTTTATCTATGTTGAGGAGTGTTTTTGAAAGCCCTCACAAAAATTAGTTTTGAAAAACTATCATTGAAAACTGTTTTTTTTAGACTAAAAGTTCTTGAAATTGTCTTCACTTATTTTCTATGTTTTTAAGTACTTTTTTAAAATAACTTTTATATATAGTACTTTACTTTCAATCATTCTCCATATTTTGTATAATTATTTGTTTAAACAGCCTTCAAAAAACAAGTAGGAGTAATTGAAAGTAATTAAAATATATTTTCAAAAAACATTTTGTTTTATGGTTGTCGAAAATGTTTTCCTATTTTTTATGTTTATTTTTGTTATTAAAAGTAGCAAACTATTTTTTTAAATAGCTTCCAAACATACCCTTTAATTATTATTATTTTAAAAAAATAGAAAGCTTGCTATTTTGTGTATGTTAAATAACTCATTAAATAATAATACTCGTCTTCTTTTAATTTTCAATAAGATAGTCAGAGTATTTTAATTTTTATTCCCTTTCAAACTTGTAGACGTATGGTTAAGTTAATCTTAATTTAATTCTCTTTCTAATACATTTCCTCTTTTTTTTTTTTTAACAGAAAAAATAATGATATCTTCTATATAAAATATATAGAAACTCTTATAAAAAAAAGTATGAAATTTAGGTGAAGTTTGTTTTGTTACTTAATTTTAAATAAAACTTAAAATTAAATAGTGTTTGATAGTATTAAGTATTAGATTATTTGTTTTTATAATATTTTATTTCTATTAAGCATTAAAATATAAAGAAAAATCAACACGTTATTTTTTCCATTAAAAAAGAAATAAAATATTTTGACATTTTTTATTCAATAAAAAATTTATAATAAGTTATGTAAAAGTAAAAAAATCAAATAACTTAAAATCTGAAAGCATATTTGCTTTCATAAGAAAAACTAAAAAAATAAGCACCCTCTTAGTTTATGTTTTCAAATAATTATTTAAAATTTTAAAATTTTGAATCATTAATTTTTTAATAAAATACTTCAATAACACCTTAATAATAATAAATAATGAAAAATATGGTTTAAAATTTAATTAATGATTCTAGTCGTACTTATGGCAAAATTTCAAAACTATGGTTCATAGGTATCCTATGATAATAGTATGGATTCTAAAATTTGATTTTGATTTTTATTTTTTCTAATGTGTAGTTTTAAGAGTAGAGGAAAGAGAGAAAAAGATAGAAAAAGATAGAAGATGGAACATACCTGGTAACACCATTATGTGACGTTGTTCGCTTTCATCTAAATAGATAGGATGAGTTGCATTCATTATGGCCCTCGTCCTATTAGCCAATAGCTTATCAAGAGTTTCACCTTCATGTTCAAATTAAGAAATGATTCAACAACCTTAGCTCTTACTCTATCAAGTGATTAAAAAACAATTAAATAGAAAGAACTACTCAGATAAAAATAAAAATAAAAAGGAAAATTATGTTTAAGAGAGCATGGGAGGACTATTTGAAAACAAAAAAAAACTTACTTTTACAAATTTATCAAAATAATATTTTTATATTTCCAAGACTCCTCGTAGGCTCTTTCACTGAAGAATAGGAAGTAAGTCTCAACCTCGGGTAATAACACACGTACGAGAAGAAACACTTTTTATAACATCTACTAAAAAAATGTTATACCCTTTAAATATTCCTTATTGATGTCATAAACTTTGAATATTCCTTATCGTTATGATTTTTGAATACATTGGAAAAATGGGTATGAAAAAAATTATAAAAATTTGATTTTTATTTGTATAGAAATGAAGAACATTGTTTAAAATTAATGAGATTGTAAGTGAAAAAATATTTAGCTTTGAAGGGAGAAGAAAGAACATGAAGGAAAGATTGGCCCTTGATCAACTCCTTTATCCCTCATTTTTTATTTTATTTCATAATATTTAAATTATTTTTATAAATATTAATAATTTTAAAGAGTCTTTGATACATATTTTTTTATTTTTAGGATTTTTATTTTATAATTTTTTTAAAAAATAATTTAACTTTGAAAGTCTTCAAAGTATGAAATTTTATTTATAAAAGAAATATAAAATATTTTCATTGAGGGTAATTTTGGTGTTTTTTTAAAAAAAAAAATTGTAAAGAATCTTATTTTAATAAGATTGTAAAAGTGAGATTTAAAAAAATAAAATAAAATAAAATAAAACTCCCTTGTTCTCCTAAACATAATTTTTCCAAAAAAATAATAAATAAAATAAAATAGCACTCCTCTGTAGATTGTGTACCTTCACATCCTTGGGGAAGATAAGGGTTGCCTTCATATACCGGGGGACAGCTGCAGGTGAGACTTGAGGTTTGAGTGTCAGTTGAACAAATGGTATTCTCGCCACAAAAACTTGTGGATGTGTTGAGGTTTGAGGTGGAGGCATCGCACGTTGCGTTGTATATCCGCCAGTCCAGCACTGCTGGAACGTATTCCATATCTTTCATCGTATGTGGATCTGGTACATTTGAGATGAACCATTCTTGGTCCACCATGAACGCGTATTTGCATGGTTCTTGCTCATCAGCACTACCTTCAGGAAAGGTGTCTAAATTTGCAGTGAAGGACAGGAGGCCTGGAGGGACTTGGGTTTGGCAACACTCCAAGCCATAGCAGCTGGCATTCTTTGCCGCAGTTGGGACGTCCTTTTTGCAGAGGGTCATGCATCCCCCGATTACTGTATCATCCTGCATAAAGTAGGCCATGGCGCTGCAGCCCACAGCAGTGAATCTAGTGTAGGTGTTGGAGAATGAAAAGGGGCCTCCCTCCCACCACTGCGTGTCATTTGATGGTTTGCCGGAACAATTCTGAGAAAGGAGTACTGGGTTGTTGACCCGGACGGTGCCATGTAATGAAACATTGAGCACCTCCAGATTTACTCCTTTCAGGAAAGGCTTAGGAGGGTCGGTAGAGTTGTTGCAAGTTACTTCGAACCATTCATCGAAGTAGCAACCAGAAGATCCAATTCCGAAGGGGTATGGAATGTCAACGTCTCCACACCACTCTTGACAACCAGGCTTCGCTTGAGTTGCTGCTAATCCTTTGCTTAGCCATAGTAACAAGGAGATCTGAAGCAGCCACTGAACGGTTCTCATCATTCTTAGGTTGTTTGTTGAATTGCGATTCATACACAGCAAAGTAAAATATCCTCAAAAAAATTTACTCCATGTATCTCTTACTAGTCAACTGAGGAAATCAAACCTGGTCGTCCTTTTCTATGCTTTTTGTTCTTGTACCACATAGAAATTCCCGGAGAAAAAGGATGAATTGGTTGGATAAAATACTTTGCATCACCCAACTGGGACTACACGACGAATAGTGAGTTCGAACAATGTCCTTGTAATTGATGGATGCTTGGTAGCAACTTTCTATGTAGGGAGTCCTTTGCAAGGAAGTGGCGAAGATATCTCCTAGGTTAATATTGCTGATAATTTGGATGCAGGCCCAGTCTTTTGATGGACCAGCTCTTTGGTTGAGATCTTCAGAAAGTGATTGGAAATTGAGCGCAACAATAGGAATTAATAATAGATATTTATGTTCATATTTGAATTTACTAATTAAAAAAAATACATATTAATAAAAATAAATATAGGAAATAAATAATAAATTTATTAAATTATTGTAAGGGTTGATTACAATTTTAAAATTTGCTAATTTGATATATTGTTATGGTCAATCCTTTTACATTATTTATAATGTATTTATACTGTCCTATTATAATTAGTTCAATACAATGAACTCTATTTTATTTTATTTTCTTTTTATGATAGAAAATTTGAAGTATATAATTAAAATGTATGTCATTCAATTACAATTTTAAGCATTATTCTTTTTTAAAGCCGTGAATGAAATTTGTATCAAATATATAAGATTGAGATATAAACTTTTCTAATTTAAAGTATGATATTTATTTTAAAATAATATAGATATGTAATGTAATAAAATTTGTACACACGAATTTTAATTAATAAAATTCAAAAATAAGGAATTATCAACAAATTTACACTTTTCTCCTTCTTTTGTTTTTTTTTTCTTATAGAAAAGGATAGATTAAATTTAAAATTCAAATAATTATATGAATTTAAATTTTTTTATTTTTTTATTTTTATAAATTTAAGACTTAATTATTTTGTAGTTATGACATATATCATAAAATTGGAGCCTCCCCTTCTTTGGTGTTTATAAATGCCCCACTTCCATACTTAGCTTTTTTACATCTTTATACAGGATTGTGATTGATATAAGAACCCCATTTGAATATGATTATTATTTTTAAAAAAATTTATGAAATCAAATTTTAAAAAATTTTAAATTAATTTTGTAAGTTTATATTGTTTATATCAGATTTACCATAAATTATATGGAAGATACTACTAGTTTCAGAAAACAGAAATCCATCCATACACGGTGACGAGCACTACACATTGCTTTCAGAAGTAAACTAAACACTTCAAATGCATAGCAAACTGAAACCAGACAAACTTATGAAGAACTGAGTGATTGTGCAGCAGAGATGCAGATGGAGAAGAAGTTGAAGAAGATGTGAAGTTAGATGAGTTTGTGCCAGCAGAAAAGCTTGGAAGCCGGGATTAGCCTCTCTCAGAAATGGTAACAGTGTAGGATGCTTGAAGTGAAAAGGCATATGTATTTTCTGGAGGAGCATAATACATTGGCACAGGCATGTTTGAAGGGAGAACAGGCAATGAAGCTTCATAATTAAGGACATTAACTGCTTGCCTTATTGCAGGCCGAATATTGCAGTCTGGGTGAGCACACCAAAGCCCCACAATCATCAGGCGTTCAATTTGTTTCTCGTCAAAGTCTGCACATAATCTTGGGTCAGCTGCTTCAAGAAGCTTTCCTACTCCATAAAGGGTCCAAACCCACTCCACCAATTTGATCTGATTTTCCTTGGCTTTTGGCTCCACAGATTTTCTTCCACAGCAAATTTCCAAAGCAACAACTCCAAAACTGTAGACATCGGATTCCTTGCTAGCATTGCCTTTCATAAGACATTCAGGAGCCATGTACCCCATAGTCCCTGCCAAAACTGTGGTTTGTGACCTTTTCCCATGATCAACAAGTCTGGCTAGCCCAAAATCACTAAGCTTCGCGTTGAAATCTGTATCCAGCATCACGTTACTCGATTTTACATCTCTGTGCACAACACATTGTTCCCATTCTTCATGCAGGTAGAGCAACGCTGAGGCCAATCCGGTAGCAATTTTGTACCTCATTGCCCATGTCAACAAGGTTTTTCCTTCAAATAAACAAGAGGCCAAACTACCATTTGGCATGAAGTCGTATACCAATAGAAGCTCTCTTTTTTTATGGCTCCAGCCCATTAGCTGCACCAGGTTCCGATGCCTCAATCTACTGATGATCTTTACTTCAGATGCATACTCTTTTACCCCTTGTTCAGACCCTCTTGAGACCCTCTTAACAGCAATGTAGGAGCTTGGATTCCGCAAGAAACCTTTATAAACCCCACCAAACCCTCCCTCTCCAAGCTTCTCTGCCTCTGCAAAGTTATTTGTGGCAAGAACCAACTCTTGACGCGTAAACTTCCGAGGCCCAGTACCCGTTGCAAAATCTTCAACCATGGACAGGTCAAAATCAGGATCTTCTACCCCTTTCTCACTTATCCCTTTCTTCCACAAGCAAAAGAAAACCATTCCCAACCCGGCCACCAGGGCACAAACGCCAAAACTCAATCCCACCACTACTCTATCAGAGATTTGTAAATCTGATGAACGGAAACTCCATGAGTAAATGACGTTTATCTCGTACGAATTTTTTCTTGCACTTGAGAAGCCAATAGTAACGAATTCGGGCAAGTAATTGCTCAGATTAACTTTGTAATAGAGGCTTTGTGGAGTGGTGTTATCATACAAATCATCAGTGCCAAAGATAACACTCAGATTTTTTGAACTAGAAGCGTAACTGATGGAAACATGATTTATTTTTCCTCCCAGAGTATGACTCCATGTCATGTTTTCCACAGATTTCATGGAGTTAATATTGATACCAACATGATCATGTTTTGGATCCCAATCATTTGGATAAGTATCAAACTCCACTGCAAAAAAGTGATTTTCTGTTGAGTTTAGTGCCTGCTGGTTGTTAGACACGAGACCCAGGCCGCTGCCTCCTGTCACAACTGAAGGCAGTTGGGTACCGTATGGAGCAAGAAAGAATGCGAGTCCCTCACCATGAAAATAACCTAGGGAATCAATTCCAAATGAGAAATTGGTAGAGAAATCAACCATCCTTGTCGAGGCCTTATCCCAAAGGTGAAACGGCTCACGATATGTAGCTCGACCCCAACTATCATTCATCTTTTTCTCCTGCTGGTTTCTGGTGAGGTAGATGGCTTTATCACCAGAATAAGAAGCCTGCCCCTCAAAATGAATTTGATTACCATTAGGATCAAAATCATTAAAACTGAAAGATAATGATGAATTCGTAGAAGGGATCTTTAGAGACAATAAAAAGGAGACCACGAAGATATGGAGTAAAGGAAGTGTACTTGAATGGACTTGGGCAATACCAGCGTTGCAGACAGCCATGGTTGGAAGGATGGTTGAGTTTGAGAGTTGCAGATTGCTAAATAATTTATAGTCGCAAGAGGCTTCCAAAATTGTCTAAATCCATTAACAATTTATTTTTACTAAAATATATCATTGCATTCAAAAAATCTGCTTGTACCTTCCCAAAAGTCAATCCAAATAGCAACCCAGTAAAAGTTTCCAAAAAATTCTTTTTAGTCTTCAAAAAGTTAAAGAAATATTTTTAGTTTCCAAAAAGTGAATTCATTTTTGAAGACAAATAAAGGCAAGAATATTAATTAAAAAAAAGAAAAGAAAAGAAAGAAAAGGATCCAACAACAAAGGAGAATGCAAACAAACATAAGGCCAAACTTTTAACCCTTCAATATCAAACAAAATTAATGTTACAAGAACCCCTTATTATAAGAGAAACCAGCTTTACTATTAGTTGATCTTTAGTTTTTTTTTATGGAGATAATTTGTCGTCATAGCTTGAATTGACGACGCATGTCTTCTTCATTATAGATTGCTTCTATGATGAATTTTGCTAACATTATAGAAGAAATCTAAAAAATCAACCCTCTATAAAGCATATCATTATTGCCTTCTAGAAATACAAAATCGATCAAGTTAGATAGGAGAAGTTTTTCCTTTTTATTTTATTTATTTATTTTATTTTTATTTTTTGTAATTTTTTAGAAGATCAAAACATTGCACCTATTATAGGACACCAAGTGACATTTTCATCAGTATCAAATAAGGTTAAAGTAGCATTGTGAGTTTTATCAACACTTGTAAGTCTTGACATATACATGTATTAATACGATGAACCGTGAAAGTGAATAAAAAATGATGAATTATTTATTAAAATACAAAATGTAAGAATATAACTAGCTCATGGATATTTTCTTCCATGATTAATAAACAAAATCACTCTTATTGCCTCTCTCTCTCTCTCTTAATTCAAAGAAAATAAATTAAAGGAATATTTTGAAATGGACCAAAAAAATCGATTTCTTGACAACATTTAACCATGTGATCACGAGTTAGAAGAGTTAACATGGCAATGGTGGCTTTTAGGGTTAGGTGCACGAGAATGAAATTATGAATTTTAAGATTTTCCTTAGCATTGTATTTTTTTAACTTTGTTTTTTTTAGAAGTTATCTCTTATGCATTAAGGATATTCCAGGTAATAATTAAGAATATTCAATAAGTCAAATATCCTTTAAATGAACTTCTAATATTTACCAGGTAATAATTAAGAATATTCAATAAGTCAAATATCCTTTAAATGAACTTCTAATATTTACGGAGAAAAATGATAAATTAGTCCGATAAGATACTTTACAGCACCGAACTGGGACTACACGACGAATAGTGAGCTCGAAAAATGTCTTTGAAATTGATGGACGCTTGGTAGCAACTTTCTATGTAGGGAGTCCTTTACAAGGAAGTGGCGAAGATACTTCCTAGGTTATGTTATTAAGAATTCTGATAATTTGGATGCATGCCTAGTCTTTTGATGGGAAATTGCACGCAATAACAGGAATTAATACTAGATGAGATGATTTAATAATCAAATAATTGAATGACAATTTGTTTTATAGACTTAAAAAGAAACCTTTTATCTGATTCTGGTAACACAATTATGCAATGAATAGAAACCGAGTGGAAGAGTTCTACACACAGCAGCCAAGTTGAAACTGAGATTCAGTCTCTCCTCATATGTTCAAATTTCACATACCCAGAAAGAGAAATGTTATTAGTTATTGATTCAGTAACATAAAATCAAAATTCTATGATGAGTATATTTTCAGAACTGGTGGAAAAGGTTATGGAGGCTTTCATGGATGTGTGTATGGAGCTAATTATTAAGAATATTTGAAAATTTTAGAAGCAGTTTTGTTGAGATGCACAGAGGAAGGACTATTTCTAAATTGGTGAAAGTGTCACTTTATGATGAACAAAGAAATTGTCCTTGGGCACATTGTTATGGTCAATCCTTTTACATTATTTATAATGTATTCATACTGTCCTTTTATAATTAGTTCAATAGAATGATAAAAAATTTGAGATATAATTAAAATATATATCATTCAATTACAATTTTAAGCATTGTTCTTTTTCAAAGCCATGAATGAAAATTGTATTTATATTTATCAAATATATAAGATTGAGATATAAACTTTTTCTAATCTAAAGTATGATATTTAATTTAAAATAATACAGACATGTAATGTAATAAAATTTGTACACACAAATTTTAATAAAATAATTCAAAATTAAGGAATTATCAACAAATTTACACTTTTCTCCTTCTTTTGTTTTTGTTTTTGTTTTTGTTTTTGGTTCCGTTTTTTTTTTTTTTTTTTTTCCTTATAGAAAAGGATAGATTAAATTTAAAATTCAAATAATAAATATGAATCTAATTGTTTATATTTTTTTTATAAATTTAAGATTTAATTATTTTGTAGTTATGACATATATTATAAAATTGGAGCCTCCCTATTTTTTCGGTGTTTATAAATGCCCCACTTCCATACTTAGCTTTAATACATCTTTATAGAGGATTGTGATTGATATAAGAACCCCATTTTAACATAATTATTATTTTAATTTCCTAAAAGTTTAAAAAATATTATGTTTATGAAATCCTAAAAGTTATTAAAAAAATTTATTAAATCAAATTTTAGAAAATTTGTAAGTTTATATTGATTTTATCAGATTTACTATAAATAATATGGAAGATACTACTAGTTTCAGGAAACAGAAATCCATCCATACACGGTGACGAGCACTACACATTGATTTCAGAAGTAAACTAAACACTTCAAATGCATAGCAAACTGAAACCAGACAAACTTATGAAGAACTGAGCGATTGTGCAGCAGAGATGCAGATGGAGAAGAAGTTGCAGAAGATGTGAAGTTAGATGAGTTTGTGCCAGCAGAAATGCTTGGAAGCTGTGACTAGCCTCTTTCAGAAATGGTAGCAGTGTAGCATGCTTGCAGTGAGAAGGCATATGTATTTGCTCGAGGAGCATAATACATTGGCATAGTCATGTTTGAAGGGAGAATAGGCAATGAAGCTTGATAATTAAGGCCATTAACTGCTTGCCTTATTGCAGGGCGAAGATTGCAGTCTGGGTGAGCGCACCAAAGCCCCACAATCATCAGGCGTTCCATTTGTTTCTCGTCAAAGTCTGCAGATAGTCTTGGGTCAGCTGCTTCAAGAAGCTTTCCTACTCCATAAAGGGCCCAAACCCACTCCACCAATTTGATCTGATTTTCCTTGGCTTTTGGTTCCACAGATTTTCTTCCAGAGCAAATTTCCAAAGCAACAACTCCAAAACTGTAGACACCGGATTCCTTGCTAGCATTGCCTGCCATAAGACATTCAGGAGCCATGTACCCCATAGTCCCTGCCAAAATTGTGGTTTGTGACTTTTTCCCATGATCAACAAGCCTGGCTAGCCCAAAATCACCAAGCTTCGCGTTGAAATCTGCATCCAGAATCACGTTACTCGATTTTACATCTCTGTGCACAACACATTGTTCCCATTCTTCATGTAGGTAGAGCAACGCTGAGGCCAATCCGGTAGCAATTTTGTACCTCATTGCCCATGTCAACAAGGTTTTTCCTTCAAACAAATGAGAGGCCAAACAACCGTTTGGCATGAAGTCGTATACCAATAGAAGCTCTCTTTTTTATGGCACCAGCCCATGAGTTGCACCAGGTTCCGATGCCTCAATCTACTGATGATCTTTACTTCAGATGCATACTCTTTTACCCCTTGTTCAGACCCTCTTGAGACCCTCTTAACAGCAATGTAGGAGCTTGGATTCCGCAAGAAACCTTTATAAACCCCACCAAACCCTCCCTCTCCAAGCTTCTCTGCCTCTGCAAAGTTATTTGTGGCAAGAACCAACTCATGACGCGTAAACTTCCGAGGCCCAGTACCCGTTGCAAAATCTTCAACCATGGACAGGTCAAAATCAGGATCTTCTACCCCTTTCTCACTTATCCCTTTCTTCCACAAGCAAAAGAAAACCAATCCCAACCCGGCCACCAGGGCACAAACGCCAAAACTCAATCCCACCACTACTCTATCAGAGATTTGTAAATCTGATGAACTGAAACTCCATGAGTAAATGATGTTTACCTCGTACAAATCTCCTGTTGCACTTGAGAAGCCAATAGTAACGAATTCGGGCAAGTAATTGCTCAGATTAACTTTGTAATAGAGGCTTTGTGGAGTGTTATCATACAAATCATGAGTGACAGATAATACTCAGATCTTTGGAAATAGAAGCGCAACTGATGGAAACATGATTTATTTTTCCTTCCAGAATATGAATGAACCATGGTTGGGTTTCCACAGATTTCATGGAGTTAATATTGATACCAACATGATCATATTTTGGATCCCAATCATTTGGATAAGTATCAAACTCCACTGCAAAAAAGTGATTTGCTTCTGAGTTCAGCGCCTGCTGGTTGTTAGACACAAGACCCAGGCCGCTGCCTCCTCTCACATCTGAAGGCAATTGGGTACCGTATGGAGCAAGAAAGAATGCGAGTCCCTCACCATAAGAAAATTTTCCTTGGGAATCAATTCCAAATGAGAAATTGGTAGAGAAATCAGCCATCCTTTTCGAGGCCTTGTCCCAAAGGTGAAACGGCTCACGATATGTAGCTCGACCCCAACTATCATTCATCTTTTTCTCCTGCTGGCTTCTGGTGAGGTAGATGGCTTTGTCACCAGAATAAGAAGCCTGCCCCTCAAAATGAATTTGATTACAATTCGGATCAAAATCATTAAAACTGAAAGATAATGATGAATTCGCTGAAGGGATCATTAGAGACAAGAAAAAGGAGACCATGAAGATATGGAGTAAAGGAAGTGTATTTGAATGGAGTAGGGCAATACCAGCGTTGCAGACAGCCATGGTTGGAAGGATGGTTGAGTTTGAGAGTTGCAGATTGCTAAATAATTTATAGTCGCAAGAGGCTTCCAAAATTGTCTAAAGCCCTTAACAACTTATTTTTTCCTAAAAGGGATAATTATATAATACTAGTAAGTGCCCATGTGCTTGTAAACCGAGCATGATATACAAATAATTTTGGACAAAGAAGAAATAGTGAGAATAGGAGATATCTACATTTCTTGACAAGATTTGTCGACTGCTGTCAAACTTTGATTCTCAAACCAGAACCTTTGAAGGTCTTCAAAGCCTATTACAGATTTGCAACTAATCAAGCTCTATCTTGTGGAGAAAGCCAGAAGATGTTTCTAGAAATTCAACTTTCTGAAACTAAAACTTTCTTTAAGAATGCTTCTCAAGAACAACTTCAAAGCAAGGTTAAAACATTTTAAGGACTTGCATGGAAACTGTTCAGCATATCTCATAGACAAAGCAGCTGAATGGAACTCTATTCTAGAAAAATTGACTGGGGAGCTGAGTAGCTATAGGTAAAATCCGGAGAGTAAAGATGCAATTATGGAATATGTCTTCAGTGGTCAGTGATTTTAACCGGAGAGTAGAGTAGCATTGCTTTCTTGTTCTCTAGTGTTCGATGTCCTGGATGTGATGGGCATTTTTCAGATGAAGCAATAGCACTAATGAGACCAAAGCAATAACTTGTTGACTGGTTTATTTCCCTTGGATGTTAAGTCAGTTCTTTGTTATGCAAATTGAAGTGGAAACTGTTTATAGAATCAGAACTTTCTTGGGATCTCTATGGGAGTCAAAAACCAACATGGTAGTGAGACTTCTTGAATCTGGACTACCAAAGCTTCAAACTTCCTTTGGCATTGGCAGAATCCCCCATGCTCACTTCCTGAACAGGCTGAGAAGTTTGCAAAACATCAAAAACTAAAAGCAACAGATATATCGTATTACAACCATCTTCCTCTGTCAGTTATGCTGATCGACATCTGTTGCAGATATGGGGAAACTATGTTGAAGGAGAAGAAGTTTCCATTGGTCAGCTACCGAGAGCCAACAGAAAGAAGTGGTTGGATGCAACTATATTATACGGATAACCTTCTACATGTGTTAAAAGGAAATAATGGCTTGTCTTGCTGATCTTTATTCTCAGGTAGTGGTTACTTCATCATACAACTGCAGCTGTCCTTGTTTATTTTCATCCCAATGCAAATGCTATCAATAATCTTGGACCTGATACTTGATGATTCAAACTCATGTTTTACAAAAAATATTCTAAAATTATGTTTGGTTCCAGGAAAAGTACTAAGAAAAAAAAATTAAAGAAAATGATTTTATCATATTTAATTATTCTATAAAAAAATATCAAAGAAAATAAACTATAATTAAAATTAATTAGAAACTCATGTATTTTCAAATTATTTAATTTTTAAATCAAAGAATTAAAATAAGTGAAATAATTTTAAAGTAACATATACAAATAATTTATAGACTTTAAATCTTTTTTTTTTCTTTTTTTTTCACACTTTCCCTCAAATTTTCTGAACCAAAAATAACCAAAGGAATTTAGCGGGCTCTCTCTCATGTTCCATTATCTCTCCTATAGTTGTCTAGCTGCCTTTGAGATTGGAAATACAAATAATTGTCTCCTGGATAAATGTCACATCCCATACTACTATGTCATGTCTGATATTATTTTCAAAATCAATAACTTATTTGATTAAATAATAGCAGTAAGTCTATTTCACCTACATTATCATTTGTATTCTTGTTTGCTATTTTGGATCTTTCTTATTTGACATGTTCAGATTCTCAATGCACCTCTAGGACTCTTGAATCCCCAGAAGACAAATTTGAATTGTTCTACACTAACTATGGAATTTAAGAAATTATTCCATACAGTTGGTTGAGGTGTCTTGACCCTTCAATGACCTCTGCACATGGCCTTGCTGAGCTTGGCAGCATTGCATTCGTAAAGTTCCCAATCTTGGATGGGGATTTGGATTTTGGTTAAGATGCAGCTAAGTGTTTTGATTATATGACATTAAACAGCTCAAAAGAGCTCAGGTCTGTGATTAGGATAAGGATACTTCAGGAGGAAACGTGAAGGGACAAGGAACTGGGGCAGTCCCTAATGCAACTATAGTTTTGTAATTAACACATGTCTACTTAGATATATATGGATGGCTGTAAGTGCTGCACCGGTACGACTGAGATTGAATCTTGAGAGGGTTCAAGAAAGCCTTTTTTTTTTTTTTTTTATGCTGAGAAAGGTGAATGAAAAAGTCAGACAAAACTCCAGATTCGATCCTCTCTCTCTCCCCTGTTTTATGCTCTGTTTTGAGCAGATTTTGTGCGTCTTTTCCCCTGAAACAACAGCCAACAGAAGCGTTAAAGAGTTTACCTATAAACTAGTATGCGAAAAGCATAAAAAATTAAGGCTGAATTTTCTTGGTGAGTACGTAAAAGATACAAAGGAACTACTGACAGGCATTCTGAGGTGTGGCGATGGATATCCAAAGCTTATACATCGACTTATAATTACATGTAATAAACATATAATACACAAAGAAAAGAAACTACCAAATGCACTCTACACCAACTTAACGTGTTATAGAAATAAGTGTCGCAGATGGAGAAGAAGCTGCAGAAGATGTTGTTATCTTTGATGAATCTGTACAATAGATGGAAAGCTGGGTTTGACTTCTCTCAGAAGCGGTGGTACTGGATGAGGCTGGAAGCAAGACTGTAGACATCGCTCCAGGGATAGAGTACGTTGGGACGGGCATCTTTGGAGGGAGAATGGGCAATGGCGCTTCAAAATTAAGGACATGGATTACTTCCCTTACTGAAGGCCGGAGATTTCTATCTGGGTGAGCACACCAAAGCCCAACAGTCATCAAACATTGCATCTGTTGCGCATCAAATTCTGCACATAGCCTAGGATCGGCTGCCTCTAAAATATTTCCTTTCCCATAGAGATCCCAGACCCATTCCAGCATCATTATTTGATCTTCTTTGGCCTTTAGGTTAATGGGTTTTCTTCCACAAGCTATTTCTAAAGCAACCACCCCAAAGCTGTAGATATCAGACTGCTTGCTGGCCTTGCCTGTTGTGGCACATTCTGGAGCCATGTAGCCCATGGTTCCAGCTAAAACTGTGGTTTGTGATCCCTTTCCGTGGTCAACAAGCCTAGCTAGTCCAAAATCCCCAAGTTTAGCGTTAAAACCTGAATCCAGCATGATGTTGCTAGATTTTATATCCCTGTGCAGTACACATTGCTCCCATCCTTCATGAAGATAAAGCAATGCTGATGCCAACCCTTGAGCGATTTTGTACCTCATCTCCCAAGTCAGCAAGCTTCTTTCACTAAAAATATGAGACTCTAAGCTGCCATTGGGCATGAACTCATAAACAAGTAGTAGGTCTCTTTTCTCATGACACCAACCAATCAGTTGGACCAAGTTCCTATGTCTCAATCGACTAATGATCTTTACTTCTGATACATACTCCTTTATCCCTTGTTTAGACCCACTTGATACCCTCTTAACAGCAATATAAGAGTCCAATTCCTTCAAGAAACCTTTGTAAACCCCTCCAAACCCTCCTTCCCCAAGCTTCCCTTCCTCTGCAAAGTTATTGGTTGAACTAGCCAATTCATTGTACCGAAACTTCTTGGGTCCAGTACCTTTTTCAAAGTCATCCTCCATGGACAGCTGATCAATGACTGGATTATCAACTTTTCCCCTTCTACTTTTCAAGAACAAAAACAAAACCAAACTCAAACCACCAACGAAAGCACATCCACCGACAGTCAATCCCACCACTAGTTTAACCTTGATTTTTCTTGAAGGATTAGAGTTGGGATTGGAAGTTGGCGTTTCTGCTTCTGGCGATGTTGGATTTGTTTTATTTTCATCAGTCTGTAAACTTGAGCTGAAACTCCATGAATAAATGGCATGTATGGCTGATGCATTTCCTGTTGCACCTGAGAAGCCAAAACTAACCCATTCTGGGAGGTAAAGCCTCAGATCAACTTCATAATAAAGGTTATCCTGCAGAATAGTACTATCATTCCTAAAACCAGTGAAGACGACACTTAGATTTTTAGAACTAGAGTTATAACTGATCCATGCATCATTTCTCCTCCCATTTATAATACTATCCCACCATTTCACATTACGGATTGATTGAACAGAGTTGATGTCAATACCTGCGTGGGTGTCGTTTGGATCCCAACGGTTCTTATAAATATCAAATTCCACCGCAACAAAATGATTCACGGTTGTGTTCAGTGGCTGGGTGTCACTTGCAAGACCAAGACCCCCACCCTTTGTGACATTAGGCTTCTGTGAATCAGCAGGCATAAGGAAGAAGGCAATCCCATCACCATGACTACCAGAGCGGTTCTGTGTGTCTATGACGAAGGAGAAATGGGTGGTGAAGTCAGTGAGATTTCCTGAGGCCTTGTCCCATAGGTGCAAGGGTTGAACATATGTGGCCCAACCGATGCTCGCTGATTGAGCTTGTGTTAGTTGGATGATTTGGTTTCTGGGAAAAGCAGATCCCTCATAGGTTATGTTATCATTATAGGGACTGAAACTGGTGAAGTTGAAGTCTAATGAAGTTGCAGAAGGGATCATTAATAGAATGAAGAAAATAGAGATCATGGTGAAGAGAGAAGGGAAAGGGAACTGTGGCGATCGGAGGCAATACTTCCACTCTTCAAGGTAGCCATGGTTGGGGGGGATTGAGACATTAAGCATATATTCACTGTTACCAGTCAAATACTCAAGCAATTGATTCTATTGAATTTTGGAATACGCCAATGTGATTGATATAATAGATATATAATAGTTGGAAGGTGGTTTCCGGGTCATTTCCATCCTTTACATCACCCGTCCCACCTGGATTAAGTAGTTTCTTAAGGAGAGGAACATATATAAATAAATGGGACAGATGGAATAGGATGACCCATTCGGAATCTTTCCCTTTCATTCCTAGTCACACTTTTGACATATTCCAACCAGTTTTCTTCCTTAATAATAAAAGTCGATCGATAGAGTAATATACCAAACAAAGACTTCACGAATACCTAATCTAACCATGTCAACTCTTTTCTTTCTTCTACAAACCTAACATGCTACGGATTTTCTTCCTAGTTCCAATTTTTCAAAACCCTGATGGCAGCTTTTCACAATTTGTCTTGGTTTTATATATAATGCTGCTTCATTGCTCACGTATCTGCATCCTTTTTTATTGGTATATATGTTAGGTGTACAAGTGGTAAAGAAAACAACAAATATAGCAGCCTATATTACTTAATTTAGCCTTAAGCAATCTGAGACCTTTACTTCTTGGATACGTATCCTCTTATCAATAAAGAAGTACACCTTTGAATGTTTAGAAACAAGCAAATGAAGACAAACCGTTGTTGACATTTTATACATATGGTCGTGGAATGTGCCAAATTCCTTTTATATAAACCGTTGTTGACGACTTAGCTTCATTGTATTCTAAGTTTTTGTGGACCCTAGAATTCGTGGGGTTAAATGCGACTTGAAGCACTGTAGTTTCAATTTTAATATTTGTATCATTTGCTTTGTGTCCACACTTTGTATTACTTTAACTTCAATATTATTGTACCCATATTTTCTTCATGAGTTTGCTATTGATTTGATGATGCTAACTTCAAGCGTTTAGCAGAAGAGGTTGCATTTTCTACTGACAAACCGTAATATGGTTTATGTGCTTATTATCAGACAGATACATCCTAAATTGACTTGTTCTCTACAGCTGTTGTACAACTGTTATAACAAACTTTATCTTTTTATATATTCTCTTTTCCAGCTTAATATTTCCATGTATATGGCTTAAAACTAGGCAACTTTGTTATGATTTTAGCTGTATATATTGCATCGATTCCTTCAATAAAATATTTTAGAATTTCCAATCTTTTATTCTGTTACGTATTACACCAAAGCCATAAGAACGAGAAAATGCAAATTTCACAAAAACTCTTGCACATGAAATATAAGAGCAAGATGAATGAATACATTTGCTTTTCCATGAAAATCTCTCTATTTGATCAATATCATATAATAAAACAAATGCATGCCAAAGAGATGAAATTCTTTAGAAGATAAATATATGAGGATGCTACACGTAAGAAATTCTTAGCTCCTAAATTTTTTCATTCTAAAATTGTTAATCATAGGCTTGGTAGAACAATTTCACCAGACCAAGGATATGTAGGTGGGTGCACTACTACAAAATTCATTCCTTAGTACTTTCATAAATCGTTAATATTAATGAAAAAAATATGTTTGTCTTGACGATCATAATTAAAGGGTCGATATACCTTATTTCACTACAAGAAAAGAAGGGTATTGTCACATAGTTTTAATAGTGGTCAACAAATCTGAATGAAATATAATATATAGTTGTGCACATACTCCACTCACTGTTAAAGATGTTGTTACATGGAGGGAAAATTTCCTAGAAAGGCATATAGTTGCGATAGTTCATCAGCCCACTACTATAAAAGGTATTACCCTTTTTGGCCCACTACCATAGTAGGGCCCACAAATGCAACTCCTTTTAGGCCATGGATATAGGATTTTAAAGTCACTGCTGCCATATAGGCCTATATGAAAGCTAGCCTTATGGATTCAAATCCTCTTCACCTTCAAGTGATTCAAACCCTAATAGCAAGAGCTGCTTTAGGATTCTAAATCCATAATCAACTTTCATTTACTATAGGTTCAACTTAGATTGTTGGTCTTAATTAGGCAACCTTTCATACCATTCTTTGGAACCCTAACTTTCGTGTTTTCTTTTCTAGAGATTTCCTTTCTAAATGGCAAAGCAAGTGGATTTCTACATTTTGTATAGTTCCATGGTCTCGACAACAACTCCCAAGGTTTTTTTTTTCTCTCTCTCCCTATAAATTTCTACTTCTTCTTCAACCTCAAATTTTCAGGCATTGATATGAAATTCAATTACATTCGACTATTTGAATCTCTGTAGCTACTATCTGAATCATTTCTAGGATTTTTTGCGTGACTTGTTCATTTTTCTAACATTGTCATTGGAAATCCGTGGCTTGTTTCATGAAGGTCTTATTTGTGGTGATTTATGGAACCAGAGTCTTCTTAGTAAGAACTGGAATGCATGTGTTTTGGGACATTGGAGTTATTTGATTATGCCCTGTTTAGTTGCTGAGAAAAAGGGGAGGAGGATGGAGAATAAAATAATATTCAATTTAATGAGAAATTAGATTTGTGTAACTCATTTTAGTTTTTAAGAAAGTGCAGGGCAAGCATGGAGAAAAATATTTTTTAAATTAAATAAAGGAAATGAAATGTTTGTTGTCGAGCAAGTTTGGAAAACAAGAAAAAATAAATGATTTTTTAAATTTAATTAACAAGAAATGGAATGTACGTATTTACCTATTTGGGGAATTAGAGTTATTAGCTTTTTTTTTGCTTATAAAAAATCATAGGAAAATAATGATCTTTTTATCTAGAAAAAGAGTTTAATAAATTGCTTATTAGAAACCACTATTAAATGTCTAATTGTTTGGAATGTTTTATCCCCTATGTGGACATTCAATTCTCCTAGGAGCCCAAGTTAAGAACTCTAACAAAATTGATTGGTTGTAGAGGGCTACTGAACATATCTTTCTTCTAGTTTCTCTTATAAATTCATTGCTTATGTTACACCTTGATGAAGTTAAATTTGCTTCTTAAGATTTTTGCATTCTTCAAAGTCCCTTCCTTAAGCTTATATGGATTAATAACTTTTGTTGAAAAAAATCCATAATTTAGGAAATAAAAAAACAGAGGCAAAATTACATGGAATTCATGAAACACAAGGTTTGTCTTTCTTGAGGTACATACCTATAAATTATTTAATTTATGATAAGGGGAGTTGATGTCTTTGAATTTGGTTAAAGATACTAAATGAAACCAGCATTGTGCTTAGGGATAGAAAATGGGATATGACATTCTAAGTCTCCTAGTTGCATGTGTTTTTTGAATCCTGGAGTATTGAATCTACTTGATAGAAGTGATTGTCTCTACCAGTAAGTTCAAGATTTAAGATGGTTAGTTGATGTTGATGTGTTGTTATCTTGGATTAAACTTTTATTAAACTATTGTGACTTCATAATGCTCGATTTGTTTTGAATCTTGTGATATTTCTTTGTTTTTCTTGTTGTTTTCCATTTTTCATTTGTTATTTGTCAAATACATTGTATATTATTTTGTGGCTTGACACATCAATTAGGCTTGTCTAATGCAAAGCTGAATGTCGTTCATCATAAAATAAAAAGTTTGAAAAGTGAATTACCATATTTAAATTAAGGGCTTGATTTATGTTGTGGCTAAATTATGAGGTAAATATATGAACAATGATGCAACTAAATTTGATGAATATAATTCTAGTTTATCCTTCCACTTCTTTCAATTTCTTATGTTTCTTTAATGTGTATATATATATATATATATTTTATTATTATTATTATTATTATAATCATTTTCTTGAACACATTTTAAACTTAAATTATAAAATACTATCCAAAAAGGTAGAAGCAAAAGAACTTGGTTCCTTCATTGCAATTCTATGCTACTTCTATATTGAATCCCTACAGTGCTTCTCATTTTTGTTCTTGGCATCATGTGGTCTTATTGCACCACCATTATCTCTAGGAACATTGTTCACTTATGCATGTCTTTTTGAAGGCTTAACAACCTCTATTGCCTCTCTGCTATAACCCAATCTAATTTTGAAATCCCAGTTTTTGTCATCCACGATATTATTAGTGGTACCAATACTTTTTTCTCTAGAGATAGTTGATGTTGTTACTGAAAACCTACCTCCAATTGGGAGCAATGGAAATGAAAGAGATGACGAGATTGTCAATGCTATTAAGATAGTTAAAGAGTAGCTTCGGGCATATCGATCTTGGACAATAAATAGGAATGATGGTGACAATAATGGGAGGGGGTTGTTTATGTATGATCTGCCACCAAAGTTCAATCAAGAGTTGATGGGTCAGTGTTATGATATGATTCCGTAGATGGACTTCTATAAATATTTAAGCAACAAGGTGTTAAGAGAGTTGATACTGAAGGTTGGGAAGGGATGACGCAAAACTCATTAGTACTTTTTGGAACCAATATTTCAATTTAGGGTTTTGAAGCATTCTCGTAGGATCTACAATTAGAATGAAGCAAAGCTTTTGTATATCCCATTCTATGGTGGACAGGACATCTTGAGATGATATTTCAAGAATGTTTCCAATGATGTTAAGGACACCTTAGGGTTAGAACTCATACAGTGGCTTGAGTCTCAACAACCATGGATTTAAAATTCAGTTAAGAAACCATGTGTTTCTTTCAGGTAAAATCTTTTGGGATTTCAGGAGGAAGAACAACACTTCATGGAGGACTAGACTACTGGAGCTTGATCAAATGTAGAACCCAATAAAAATCTTCATAGATAAATAACCATGGCATATCAACGACGTTGGCATCCTACATACAACTCATTTCCACCCCTATTCAAATGACAATATCATTACATTGTAGCTCAAATTCATGTTTGAAACAAACGGTTATTGCTTTGAATACCACCGAAATAATCGAAAGTCCAATAGGGAACTCCTAGAAGGGGGATGAATGGGTGATTTTAAAATTTTAAATAAATATTTGTGAATTGTAATCACTTTTCTTATCCCCAAACATTATAGGGACAACCTAGATATGATACAATCCACACCATGAAACTAAGAAACTTGTGGATCAAGAATGACTCCAAGATTGTCTAGAAATAAATTTGTATGAAACCGCAACCTATTGCTTATATGGAAGCAAAAACCTTGGCATAATGAAGATGTCACAATCAATTATGGATGGATTGATTGATAAGTCGAAGAAAAACTCCACGGAAATTTTTTCGATAATTCAAAGAGTTCTAAAAGAACCAAAGAGAATTTGCTCTCACAAAATTATGAATGAAATATGTTTCTAGACAATCTTGGAGTCATTCTTAATCCACAAGTTTCTCAGTTTCGTGGTGTGGATTATATTATTTGGTATTAGAGCTTGGCACTAGTTACAGGTTTGCTTATTTTTTTTATTTGAAAAAAAAACGAAATTGAAAAAGAAGTGATATTGCGATTCAACTCTTGTGATTCTTGTTTCAATTTTACATCTTTATGTTTCTTTTTTATTCCACAAATCTGAATTTCGTTCTCCAAACAAACCCTAAATACGTAGGCTCAAAAAAACTAATTCTTTTGTGCGAATTCTGAAACCCTTAAATCCATGACACAACCTTGTTTTTCTAAGACCTTAAATTTGAATTTCTCTAGGTGAGTTCTTAGTGATTTTTTGCTGGAAATCTTGATATTGTTTGAATAGT
Source organism: Vitis vinifera (assembly GCF_030704535.1). Classification (NCBI taxonomy): domain Eukaryota; kingdom Viridiplantae; phylum Streptophyta; class Magnoliopsida; order Vitales; family Vitaceae; genus Vitis; species Vitis vinifera. The sequence continues at coordinate 11,828,643 of NC_081807.1, read as the reverse complement.
TTTATAAGAACCTATAGAGGATCACTATGAGTGGAAAAAAGCAAGAGTAGTGAGCATATAAAAGGGTTTAGCCAATTTGATTTTGTGTGAAAACAAGAGTGAAAGTTAAGTAAATCATTCTTTGAGTGAAACATGTGAGAGAGTGTGCGATGTTCTTTTTTTTCTTTTTTTCTTTCTTTATAACTTTTTTTTGCGGCAAACATGTTAGATAACATGGACAAAAATAATTCTGAAAATGCATTGGAAGAGGTTGACCTGAAGTTTCTCTTGGAAGCTTTAATAGGTGAGATGAAGAGAGTGTTGAGAGCGAAGATGGAGTAGGTTCATGAACAGATAGATTGAGTAGAGAATGCACATGTGGAGCAGCCACAAAACGCTCCTAATGTGCGTAAGAGAGAAAGAGTTCAAACTAGGGAAGTGAGAGTTGAAGATGAAGAGTATTGTGGGGGCAGTTTTGATGAAGAAGATGATCGGGATTCAATTATTGGCAATAGGAGATATGGTGGGCGGTTTAGAGAAGCTAGGAATTGGGAAGATAATAACTTGGGTAGTATTAAGATGGAGATTCCGTCATTTCAAGGAAAAAATAATCTTGAAGCTTACCTTGAGTTGGAGAAGAATATAGAATTAGTATTTGATTGTCATAATTATTTTGAGCTTAAAAAGGTAAAACTTGCAGCCATTGAATTTTCCAATTATGCGATTATTTGGTGGGATCAACTAGTGTTAAATAGGAGGAGAAATAGAGAGCATCCAATAGAGACATGGGAGCAGATGAAAACCGTGATGAGAAGACGGTTTGTTCCAAGCCATTATTATTGTGAGTTGTACCAAAAATTACAAGGTCTTACACAAGGTAATCGAAGTGTGGATCGTATCAAGATATTCAAATAGGATTACACCCTAATAAAAATATGATTTTTATCGTTAATTTACATCTAAAGATTAACAATATATATTGAAGTATGTTAGGGATAATAATAACCACAAGAACAACCAACCTAACAAACTTAACAATAATTACAACGAATCAATAATTCGTTATAGGTATAACCACTACAAGATAACCAATTCAACAAACTCAATAACCAATTAACCAATCAATCCAATTTATTCAATATCTTTAACCAGAATATATGCAAAAATAAATATAAACCTTTTAAAACGGCCCTGCAAAATATTGGGTTAAAACAAACTAACCTATTCTAGGCAATTCAAATGAAATATCAAATATAAAGAGAGAGATAATGAGGTACAAGATTTTTACGTAGAAAGCCCTCATAAACTGTGAAGATAAAAAAACCATGAGGCCTAATACCTATCAATCGAAATCCACTATTCAAAATCAAGTCACACAGATTTACCTGGTCGTTTTACCCTAAAGACTTACTCTCTAGTACTTACAACTTGATCCACGTCCGCAACATAACAACTACTTGTTGCTATTTAGTAGATCCTTCAATCCCTATAAAGGGATTACAGTCTTCAACCATCAAATCAAATAATCGAATCCTTGAATGAGAGAACATAAATGGTATGACAATAAGGTTTTTCTCACCAAAGAGTACCTCTAAAGAATGAGTGGTCTACAACAAACTCAAAGATCTCTATGATCTTTCTAATCTCCAATCTCTTAGATCTCTTACCCCAAATCTCTAAGCCTCAAAGGGTTACAAAGGATGTATTTATAAGAAAAAGTCATAAGAATTTCGGTATCACAAGTTTCCAAATCAAAGTTAGATTGAAATTCATTCAAAATACGTTTCTAAACTCAACTGAACTATCACGACCATTTAAGCAGACTTATGCTGCTTGAGCGGTCTTGCTTTTCTAAAAAACATTTTAAAAAAACTTTTAAGCTCAAGAATGATACCAAACCTTTTATAACTCAAATAAGCCTTTATATGCCACGAGCCAAACCTTTTTAAATGTACTTGTGACTTCTCTGTTGAATGAACAACAAGCCTTGATCTCCAATGGAGAGTAAGTCACTATCTAAAAAGACTTCTATGGAAAACATAAATTGATACAAAATTATTAACATATGGACAAGACTCAATTTTTTAACAATGTCATCCAAACGCACGACCTAGTGAGTTTTGTAGGCGCTATAAGACCAGGTGCATAAGAGAACATAAGGTTAATAGTGATCAAATTGTGTACTTCAATAAAGAACAAAAAATGACAGTTTTTTAACTGCAATTTAGGTGATTATTGTCAAGTTAAATCTATCATTGAGCTTTTCATGGAGTCAAAATTCTACTTATAGCCCCTTGGAGATAGCCTCACATGAAAATCAATGTTTGGTTCTTTGGTATCAGCTTGTACCGATTTGTATATGATTTTTGTTTAAGAAAATTTTTAAATCAAATTAAAAAATGATTTGATTTGTGAATAAATGTTTTGTAATTGTATTTTAATTATTTATCTTAATATTTTAAGTTATAGAAACATGAGAATTCCAATAAAAAATCATTTATTAAAAAATTAAAATTATTTATTAAAAGATTATTATATATAATATGATCTATAGTTACGGCTAAAATATGTATGCTCCCATATCGCCCCTTTTGGTAGCAATCAGGAGATGGCTCTAGCTAAAAGTCTTTCAATCTACAAGGTTTTTAAGATATGGTCATTAACCCATCCTCATCTATTAAACCCCTTTAGTTATGGAAGAGATGTGGTTGCAAGTATTACATTTATGATTTATCATGATATTCCTTACGGTTGTAACTATAGGATTTATCTACACCACCTATGGTCATACTTCATCATGGTCATTTATATCAGCTCCCATATCTTATAATCATGGTTCTTTAACCTTTAGCTATGGTTTTTGGTTGTGACTATAAAACTTATTCTCTTGTAGTGTTTATTTTTGGCATCTTAACACTTAAACAACGATGCTTAAGAAAAAAAATACCATAGTTTTTCTCTCATATAAACACCCCTTCATTCTCAATCTTTATTTAAAAATATTCTCATAGCCTAACAAACACCTCTCATCTCTAAACAACCCCAAAATCCTTGGAAGTCAAGACTTAGCAACCCACAAACAATCACCAACAACTTTAATCACCATTTGTGATAAGCAAACATTGTCGATAAATATTGATAACCTTGACATTGACATCCTCATGGTTAAACAAAAACCATCGATAAGTCAAATCCTTCGACTAGCTACTAGAGAGCAACTACCCTTAACAATATGTATCTTGCTTCTCATCACTAAAATCCAGCATGATAAAGCTATAACCCATCACTTATCAATGGAACCCACTATCAACTTGCCTTAACCGACTTGCTACCATTAGAGATGTCAAGTCCATGAAGATAAATCTGTGGGTGGGTGGGTGGGTGGGTCTAGGGTGTTTTTTTTTTCCATGGTTTCTTTGGTTTTAAAGGTTTGAGATTATTTTGTTTCAATTCATAGTGCAAAAGGTATTATTTCATGTTTTCTATGCATCAAGCAGAGATTTTATTTTAGTGTTGATGGATATAGTGGCTTCCTTGACCTTTCCTTAACCCTAAAACTTTTAGAAACTTGGTTAAGATGCAACATATAGATAAGAAGGTTTGTTTGTTCTTATCCTTTTTATATTTCCTTTATTGTTTGCAAATTCAAGCCCATGTTTTCAAGGTTGAAGAAGCTAGATTTCACTAGATGTGAACTTGATTTTGTTACCTTGATAGTTGTCTTGATAAATCAAAAGAAAGGAAAACATATCCAAAAAACAAATGTTTTGGTTGGAATATCCAAGAAAAAAAGAAATCTCAAAATATTATAAAGTTACTTTTTATTACAAGTGTATGAAACTCTACAAAAGTTTTGAGACATTGATATTATGATGTGAATCACTCATGGTAGAAGTAATGAATTAGGATTCAAGAACAAAGTATAGTTGGAGACCATAAAATGATTCTAGCTTGGATTTTCTACATCTAGATTTCATTTTCTAAACTCAAAAGCATGCACCGATCAATAATGCTCTAACATGAAACATCATAAGGCCATTAACAAAGTATAAACATGAGCAACACTCATTGATTTGTACTCAAGTCGACCAAAATGATTTTCCATGATTATTTGTTATGCTTTAATAGAAAGGAGAGCAAAAATCACTATGTTTCTCTTGAGTTTTTGTTCAAGTCTTATGTTAGTGTATAAAGTTAATTTTCAAGTATTTTATTGAAAATAAGAGGTGGAAAGATTGATCTAGAAAATGGACAAGGACCAGTGCAAAAGTAGAGGAACTAAGATGGGATGAACTGAGGATGTATGCAGAAAAGGAAGTTGATGTTGTTGGGAAACCCCAGATTGCTCCGTTCTCATGCCTTGGATCATTAGGGTGTAAGAAAATCTATCTTGTGCTCTTTCAATCTATTGTAATGGAAAACTTGGTATTTAAAAACAATCAAAATACCATAAAAACATAGATTTAGAGAAAAATGTTATATAATTGCATTATGGATGTTTTCAAATCGATTCTAATCAGTGTAGAATACTCCAAAGTCGTAGTAGATCTCATAAACATAGTCGTTTTTCACCCGATGACTTCTCCTTGAGTCTAGACACTAAGATGGGGAAAATCTCAAGGCTAGAGGCTAGGGTTTCTTCTTTAGGGACTTAAAGGAGAGATAGGAAGATTGAAGCCCTAACCCCTAAGGAGGTATTTATAGGCTTCCCACTAGGCTTAAGTAGCTCTAGACCATTATAGGCTTAGGTAACTTAATCTAACCCAAACAAACTACTAATTGATTAATTAACCCAATAAGGCTCCAATTCATTAATTAGCTCAATCCAAAGTATCGTTCACTTACCCTTGTGCTAACCTTATGTAATTACCAAAATGCTCTTATGCACATAAGTAAACTAGAAACCCATCCAACCCTTATAAACTGTGCAATCAAAGAATATGAGCTAAAACTAGGATCATTGAGACCCATGGGATAGTACTAGCTCCCTCATAATCTAATTGTGAAGTTGACTCAACATCCCACTATAGAGAGTCAACTGCACTCTAGTACCCTATGTATATTACAACGGAACATCAAGTGCTTAGATTCATGACCTGCTATCCACTATATATAGTCTCCCCATAAACTAGTCGTCTATAGTCTAACAAGGTGAAAACCATCAACTTTTCAAGACTATCTTTATCATCCTTGAGTTACTAATCCTCTTATTATATGATCAAATAACATAATCTAACTCACTAAGAACACATGTCAAATTTCACTAAAAGAATTACTATGAGCCCACAGATTTCATGATCACACATTCTTACTTTACCCAAGAGGGCACATTGTCTTAAAGTCTATGAGATATCATGGTGCTCTATTGAGATACTTGTTGCTACCAACTTCCATTAACAATAACCCAATCCATAGGGAATATATAACCAGCTTATGATCTCACCTATAGGTCAAAGCCACTGTTAACTTCTACACAAGCGCAATATTTTCTTAGATTGAGAGACTTTATAGTATAGTAGCTTGGTAAAGTCATGACCACCTAATAGTCTTATATCATGACTCACTATAAGTCATGTCCAATGTGTAATCATACACACTAGTGCACTTACCATGGGAACCCCATCCTAACGGCCAAGACCAACCATCCCTCTGATTAGGAGGTGGTCGAATACAACCTTAAACAAATTACTTAATTTCACGAATCGTCTGTGAACAAATTATTTACTTGCAAGGAACTCATGACTTAGATCTTTCATGTAACTTCTAATGTATTCAAGTCATATACAATGCAAGAAATGTTAGGCTAGAATGCTCATAAAGTATAATGGATGAATTAAGGGTAGATAAAAGTGAAGTTGAAATATCATTAAATGAATCATGCATTCTAAGTTTGTTACATCATGTCATGTCATGCTTTCAAGGGCTTTATCTTAACATTCTCCCACTAGACCTTAAAGCATTATGGTATCAAAGCGTACTAGATACTCAACTAAAACCTATGTTATCCTTATGACCAACAAAGACTCTCCCAATTAATGTTTGAATGAAGGGATCTACCAAGTTCTCCACAGAAAGTATCTACCTAACCATCACATCTCCCCTTTGAACTATCTCAACACTCTAGAACACAAGCACATATTCCCATCTTCAAGATTGGTCACTCCCACTACTAACATATATAGTCTCGTCCATAAAGGATAGTTCATATACCTTGATTCCTTAGGCCACCCCATCTTTAGGATGGTGATACACCTAAAATTAAGATGTGTTCAATCTTGGAGGCTATGGGCTTGCCTTTGGCCCTCTCTCACTAACTCTTTTGATTTAATTAAGAGCAATTTAAAACTTTAGTAATTATCTTGATGAATAAATTATCTTCTTTGAGAATTTCCAAAAATAGTTATTTCTTAATTGGAAAGCTAGTGTTATAGGAGAATGTCTATATGAAAATTTAAAAATTTTTATGAATATTTTATCCAAAACAAAAGTTGATAAATTCAATTTCATAAAATTCTCCTTGTTCACACAATTCTAATTAATAAATATTTTATCTACAAAACATTTTTAAAGAAATTTATTTCCATCAAATTACAAAACCTCTTTGGTAATAAACTTTAATGATAAATTATTTCTAATGAAAATTTTCAAAAGATATTTATTTTCCAAATTGGAAACTCTAATGTAATAAGGAAACTTTCAATTTATGAAATTTTGAAACTTTGAGAACACCTTATCAAAATAGAGGAACTTTGGTTCTCATATTCAAAATTCCTCATAAATTTTCTTTCCTTATTCCTACACTTTTCCAATTTAATAAATATTCTTAGACATGGAAACCAATTTTCATAATAATTTGCTCCATTGAAGTTACCAAAAGCAAACCTTTAGTAATGTCTTAACGACTAAAAATATTATCTATGAAAAACTTCCAAAAATGTTTGTTTCCTCAAGGAAATTAAATAATCCATTTTGGAAAGTGTTTTTCAATATAATTTATTTCCATTAAATTACTAAAATATCCAAAATATTTTGGTAACCACTCTTAAAATAAACTCTCTATCATGAGATCTCCAAATCTGTTATTTATTTTTTAAACTAGGACTCCTATGCTAAAATAATTATTCTCTTATTCTTTTCCTTGAACTATTCATATTCAAACTAAGTGATTTCCTCCTTTTCTCAGGGGGGTAGACCCTAGAGAACCACCTATCCAAAACCAAGAGGATAGCTCCATAAGGAACAACAATTTATTTAGCAACAACCAATTTCAATACATAACTTTGGAAAAAATCTTCTCATGAAAATCTATTAACTATAAGAAATTCAAAATATTTTATTTCTTGTCAAACATGCAATAAACAAACAATGCATACAATAATAGATAAAGAAATTAATAATAACATACATAATTTCCCATGGCCTTTAGAGATCTTGTTGCATAATTGGTAATAATTTGGATAAAATCCAAATAACTAACATTACCAAAAATACCTACAACCCAAAATAAGATTAATAATAATAATAATAATAATAATAATAATAATAATAATAAATAATAATAATTTAAGCGCTCGAGTGCTGTATCCCTATGCTATACACCTAACACTTATTTCTACATCTTTTCTAGTCGTCGTTCCACTAAAAAAAGTCACCTTGTTGGACAACTTTTGCACCATGGATATCATTAAATGCTTTGAATCTTTGAACTATGCTTTTGGGTTAATAAATATGCATAAAAATCTGATTTTTACAAAAAGAAAAATCATATTCTCTTTCGAAATAGAGCTTACAATTGTCTAAGAACAAAACTAGATTTTTACATTGAAACACAAAAACCTATGCTCTTAAATGCAAAGCTTACAACCTAATATATGTAAAGACACAATTTTTAATACACATTGAATAAGAATAAGAACAAATAACAATAAATTCAAATTCATTCATCCCTTTAGGTCATGTGATGAATAAACATGCCTTACAAAAACAAGTTAGTACACCCTAAAATGGATCTAACAAGCAATAACATAACATAGGGCTTTGATACTAGTTGTCAGGAAACCCTAATTGCTTTGTTCCTATGCCCTAGATCATTAAGGTGAAAGAAAATATATCCTAAGCTCTTTAAATCTATTGCAATAGAAAACTTGGTATTAAAAAATAACTAACATACCATAGGAAACATAGATCTACAAGAAAAAAGCACATACCTATGATCCAAGTGTTCTCGAATTGATTCTAATCAATGTAGAATACTTCAAAGTCACAATAGATCTCATAAACACAATAGCCTTCCACTCGATGACTCATCCTTGAGTTTAAATGCTATGGTAGAGGTCTTAAGGTTAGAAGCTAGGATTTTCTTTCTATGGATTGATGAGGGAGGCAACAAGACTAAAACCCTAATCTCTAAGGGGGTATTTATAGGCTTCCTACTAGGCTTAAGTGACTTGAGCCTCCTATAGGCTTGAGTCACTTAATCTAGCCTAAAAAAGTTTGTTAATTGATTAATTAATCCAATAGGTCTTCAATTAATCAATTAGCTCAATCCGGATATACCATTCACTTACCTCTGTGCAACCTTTGTGTAGTTACCAAAATGTCCTTATGCAAACAAGTGAACTAAAAACTCATCCAACCTTCATAAATTATGCATCATGGTATATGAACTTAGAGTAGAGACCACTAGGACCCATAAGAGTATTGGCTCCCTCATAATCCAGTTTTGAAGTTGACTCAACATCCCACTATATACAGTCTTCCCATAAATTAGTCATTCATAGTCTAATAAGTTAAAAGTTATCAGTCTTTCAAGACTACCTTTACCATTCTTCAGTTATAGATCCTCTTATTATATGATCAAATGACATACTTTAACTTACTAAGAGCATATGTCCAATTTCTCTAAGGAATTACTACGAGCATATAGATTTCATGATCACATATCCTTTGGATCATCCAAGGGAACATACTATCTCAAAGTCAATAAGATATTATGGTGTCTCCATGGAGAACACCTATTGCTATCAATTTCTATCAACATTGACCCAATCCATAGAGAATATATGATCAATTTACGATCTCACCCATACGTCAAAGCTACTACTATCTTCTTCATAAGCACAATATTCTTTCAAGGTTAAGAGACTATACAATATAACAACTTGGTGAAGTCATAACTACCTAATAATCTTATGTCATGACTCATTGTAGGTCTTGTTCAATGGGTAACCATGCACACTAGTGCACTCACCATCAGAACCCCATCTCGATAACCAAGACTAATCATCCCTCCAATTAGGAGATTGTACACTACAACTTCAAATGGATTGCCTAAACTGGTAACTAGGAATGTCAAACTGAGAAAAGGAAATTTGGGCATCATGACTGAGAAGACATGGTGGCTCTAAACGCCAAACTAAAAAATGACAACTCTGAATGTCGTAAACCAAGAATGAATAGTGGCTCTGAACGCCAAACTGCAAGGAAATGATGAAGGGGGGGATATGCCCCAGTGTAGCATGCTGCCACAACTCTCAATCCACTGGAAAAGTCTGAAAGAGACTCCATGAGTCTCGAAAAATGCTCTACTAGCAAATTAAAATGATCAAATCGATTGTGAACATAGTCTCACAACTCACCCGACTAAATCACGATGCCTAACAAGATGTCAAAATGAGTCAGACGCCTCTAACTCAAAATACCCTGCTGGGAAAGTCCATCGTCATCTAAAATGAATAATCCGATAGAGTCTCAAGGGAATAGTCCGCTAAGAGACATACCACAAACTCAAAGTTACAATCCACTGAAGAGTCATGGCTAGTAGGGCGATCAAAACCTGAACATCATGCTCCACTAAAAGCTCATCTCGATGAAAATCACAGGAATAGTGACCAGTAAAGCAAATACAATATCTGGCCGAGTGATGAAAACTGTAACTGACCTATGAGAGAGCGATCGCCTCCACAGCTAGAGGAGGGAAATATGCCCCAGTATAACATTAGATGTATCCGATCTATCATGACAACTCGAGAATAACTCTATGGGGATGCATGAAAGATCTGACATGTACTCCCCTGAAATGGCGATGTGGCAATGCATGCACCTGAGATAACTCCGCCCAAGAATCACGACTATATCAAAAAGTGTGAGCCCAACTGAAAGACTCAAGAGAGGCTCCTCAAAGTATCAGAACACAATGAAATCGAAATCATCAACCTGATGTGTATCTCAAAACCGAGGGTGATCATGCAAATCAATGGGGGATCTACAAATCTCGACCGAAATGGGGAATATACCCCAGTGTGGCATCAAAAATGTGACGGGTCGAAAAATCAGATGAGCTCAAATCATCCATCATCGAATGCGTGATCCAAGTCATCCATGTCTATAACTGAATCAGACCCATAGATCAAAGAGGCATCTCTCGAAAGGAAGCATGACGAAATCTAAGTGTCGAGAAGTGCAGGCCTAACTGGGCAACTCTCGAGAGGCTCCACTGAGGAATCATCGTAAAGATAGCGAATAGATCATTGTCTCAGTGTACGTCTCGCAAATGGGGATAAGCGCGCAACTCCACCAAGATCTGTAAATCTCATCCAGAACGGAAATATGCCCCAGTATGGCATCGAATGTATGATAGGTCGAAGATCGGGCGACATGAAATCATTTATCATCGAACATGTGACCTCTGTGAAGATCTATAAATCTCATCCAAAATAGAAATATGCCCCAGTATGGCGTCGGATGTACGATAGGTCAGAAGAACAGGTGAGATGAAATCATCTATCATCGAACATGTGACCTCCATGAAGATCCGTAAATCTCACTAGAAATGGAAATATGCCCCAGTATGGCATCGGATGTGTGACAGGTCAAAAGAGCAGGTGACATGAAATCATCTCTTATCTAACGTATGATCTTGGTCATCCAAATCTATGACAGAATTGGGTCCAAGCGTCCAAAAGGGCATCTCACAGAGGAAAGCATGGTGACATCGGAATGTCGAGAAGTGCGAACCTAACCGGATGCCTCCCAAGAGTCTCTACTAAGGAATCATCATAAAAATGGCAAATAGGTCATCGTCTCGGTGCACATCTCACAAGTAAGAATGATTAGGTGACTCCATGAAGATCCGTAAACATCATCCAAAATGGAATATGCCCCAGTATGGCATCGGATGTACGACATGTCATAAAACAAGCAACATCGAATCATCCCTCATCAAACATGTGATCCCGGTAATCCAAACACAACTAAAACGAATCTAAACATCAAAGAGGCATCTCTTAGAAGAAAAAGCATGACGATATCTAAATATCAACCACATCTCAAGCACCTGTCCAAGCAAAAGTTGTAGAAGATGACATCTGATCCCATGGCCTCAGGGTGGTCTCAAGATATGGGACGTAACGTAGGCTAGGGTGATAGAAATGAAGGGAAACTAGGCCCAAATGCCCAATGAACAGAAACCCATGCCCTCATGTATAAAACGCAACATGTATAGAAAAGTTTGTGAGCTATGGACCTAAAGGTGCCCAATGCGAACATAATATCAATAATAAGACAATGAGGCAAATCAAACAAATAGTGAGATATGCAGGAACGATGAAAGGGAAATATCAAATCTGGAATAGGTCAGTGTAAGAAAAGAACAAGGGGGGTGAAGCGGATGGAATGAATCACAAGCAATGACGAAGATGACAGCGAAACAATGAATATACGAAGAAAGGTGGTGATCAACTCAAATCAAACATGAAGTGAAGTCACATCAATAATAAAAGTAATGATGGAAAGGACAATGACCCGGAGTCCCTAGGAAAAGGTCACTCATCTTACTCTCAAAGAGATATGACAAAGCGAATACAAATAACATAGGATCTCATAGAGCTCACATAGGAACTCTCAACAACAAACATACTTGATAAAAATGACCCTCAGATATCAATATACACACTCAATGATTGAGAATACTATGCACATACACACATGTGCTTATTTTTCTTTTCTTTTTATTTTCATTTTCATCATCATTTTTTTTTTTTTTTACATATGTACAAATGCACATACCCTGAACATGAACAAATGAACCCCAAGGATGATGTCGATAATGGATAGACACCATCTCAAGTGCTAAGGCAATAAAAACTCTCTCTGACGAGATGACCTTCTCAAACTAAGGATCTCTAAACCAATGTATGTGAGATAGATAGTGGAAATGATGTGACTATCCTCTATGTGATGAACTGAGAAGGATCACCACTCAGGGTGGAGAGAATATGAAACAAAACAAGTAGTAGATAGGATAAGAAAGAAGAGATGAAGAACACAACCAACGAGATGAGATGAAAATGCAGAGGTGCAGTGATAGGAAAAGATAATGAGAAGAATGTGCCCCTAGGTCCAAGGCTCATGAAACTCCCAAACAATGCATGCATACAATAAAGGGCCCTTATCCCGGTGTGAAAATGTGAGCAAGGCGATAAGAAAGAAAGATTATAATGCGCGCGAGGCTCAATGGGCTAGCAACGGACTATATATAAAAATGGTGAAAGGGTATATAGCTAACCAAAATGATGGCCACCCATTTTGCAACCATGGTCTCAAACATAGTACCTCTTTAGCTTATCCACATTGGTCGGCTCCAAGAATTGGTTTCCATCTAAATCCATCAACCATGCAGCACCCTCTGGGGCTAACTCCCTGATGAAATAAGGTCCGCTCCAATTTGGTCTGAACTTCCCTCTAGGATCTCTGATCAATCCCCCGATGACCTTCAAAACCAAGTCACTTATCCGTAGTAGTCGGGGCTTGACCCGTTTCTTAAAAGCATGGGACATCTTCCTCTGGTAGGCACGCACATGGTCAGCTACTCTCAATCTTCTCTCATCTAGGAGATTGAGCTGATCTAATCGAGCCTGAGCCCAATCTACCTCGGGAATCTGCTGCTTTAATGCTACCCTCAATGAACCCGTCTCGATCTCGACTGGTACCACTACCTCCATACCGTATACCAAATAGTAGGGTGTGGCTCTTGTAGAGGTGCGAAAAGAAGTTTGATAAGCCCACAATGCGAAAGGGAGCTTCTCCGACCAATCCCAAGAAGTCACAATCATCTTCCGCAAGATCCTCTTAATATTCTTATTTGCGACCTCTATTGCCCCGTTCGTCTGTGGCCTGTACGCAGACGACCTATAATGCTGAGTGTCATATCGCTGCACTAAGGTGTCAACCTCTGCTCTAAAATGTACCCTTTTATCTTAAATCAGCTCGTGAGAGACTCCATAGTGACAGATAATGTGTGATCTAATAAAACTAGCTACTCTAGATGATGTCAATCTCGCATACGAAGCAGCCTCCACCCACTTGGTGAAGTAATCAATGGTGACCAAGATGAATTCATGACCACTTGAAGACTTTGGCGAAATGTTCCCGATGATGTCGATACCCCATACTAAAAACGGCCACGGTGACGTCAACACATGTAACTCTGAGGATGGCACGTGAATGAGGTCCTCGTGTATCTGACACTCTACACATCTCTAAACAAACTGGCACCAATCCATCTTCATGGTCAACCAAAAATAGCCAGTCCTCATGATCTTACGGGCCAACATATGTCCTCCCATATGTGGTCCGCAGATTCCCGCATGAACCTCTCTCATCACTCAATCGGCAGAGGCACGATCTAAACACAATAATAACATCTCATCAATTGATCTTCTGTACAACGTCCCGCCACAAATCATGAATCGGGCAACCAACTGTCTCATTGCTCTCTTATAATTGGCCGTGGCAGCCTCAAGATATGCGCCAAGTCTCAGAAAGTGATATATGTCATGATTCCATGGCAAACCATCATCTAACTCGGTATCATCGATCAAACAACAGTAAGCAAGAACTGATTCGCGTATGTAAATCCAGTCGGGTCATTTAATCAAAAACATTTATAAAACCTATGACCTCATACTAGTGTAGCAAAGCTACTATAATATAGTGGCTCTAGGGTCGAACTCTGGGATGGGTTTTCATTCTACCAGTGATATACTCATGATTAGGAATTGAATTTAATGATTTCCTTTACCAAAAACTTAGAGTTTAAAAGAAAATAAAATTTGTTTTGAAAGTGTTTGAAACTAAATTAACATAAACTAATTAAAAATGGAAGAAAGAAAGTCTCCCGGAGCTCAGGATTGCTAGGATCAAGTTTAGAATGCAAAGTGGAAAATTCTGGATTTTTCTCCTCGCATTGGGGATTTAACCTATAGTTATTTCCCAAACCGGTATAGGTTTAACAATGAAGATTTAATCCATAAAAATCAATAGAAATGGTTGTCAAGGTCCATTAATGGCTTTAGACACTATGGGTCTTCACCTTGAACCACTTTCCAATGGCTCGTACATGATAACTAATGGACTGATATGGATCTAGCAATAAGCATCCACAGAGACTTGAAGCTTACCATGTATTGGCCATTCAAAGTGATTCTAAGGGATTTAAAGCAAAACTTTGGATTTAAAATCCATTTATGAACTTCAACTACCTGTATTTAAGGCACGAGCGTTTTCCACCTTGCATCTGGACTTTTCACCTAGCTTCCGTCACTCCAAGAAACCAAAAGTTTAGCCTCTCATCCTCTGAGAAAACATCCTCAGAGGTTGTTTGGCTTCCAAGAAAAAGAAAATAGTAAAGAGAAAAGGGAAAACGAGAGAGCTCTGTATATTTTTCTAAGTGTAAAACATAACACGCGTGTTTTTCCTTCAAGAGGTGATTTCCACCCCTTATATAGTTTTTACAAAAGCAAAGCTTGTGATTGGCTTGTTACAAGGAGAAGAAAGGAAATTACATCAAAAAATACAAAAGAAAATATCTAAAGTGGAGTCGGAAAAAACAGAGGAAAATTCGCACCACGCATGGGGTGTGCGAATTTTCGCACACCTGAGGGGGGTGTGCAAGTTTCGCACACCATTCGCACAGCTAAGGGGGTGTGCGAATTTCGCACACCATTCGCACACCATTCGCACACCTGGAGCAGTTGTCTTCCGAAGGCCATATCTTCCTCGTTTCAGCTGCAAATCGTACACGGTTTGAAGCGTTGGATTCTTGACTTCCTGACCTTTGAAATGGTATATAGCATGTAAAAAATGGACTTCGGAAAGTGCTCCAAAAGTACCAAAGAAGACTGCAGCTGCTGTCCTCTGTTTTCCTCCTTGCTTCTCTTTGCTTCTCTTTGGTTTTCTTTGCTTTTCTCCTTTGGATGGCTTGTCTTAATGATCTAAAAAGATGTCAAAAACACTAAAACTAGCCACAAATATGATTAGGAGTCATTGCTAGGTCCTTAACATGCCAATTGGAATAAAGATGAAGAATTACTACACAAAAGTGCTTAAAACATAATGACTTAAAGGTGTAAAATAGCACTTTTTGGGTAGTAATCACTCCCCCCAACTGACACATTGCTAGTCCCTGAGCAATGAAGGAAAGAAAAAGAAAGAAAAATAGATAATAAAATAATTTACAAAATCATGCTGATCACTCCAAAAAATAATCAAGTGGCATGATTGGATCAAACTCTAACATGGCAAGTCAAGGATATAAAACTCAATCATCAACAAGAGTTATCAAATAACTTACCTATCACAACTTGCAAAGAGCGGGCATTATGCAAATTTGAGTATCAAAATAATTTCCACTCCCAACGGATCAATTCTTAATCTTCCACAAAAATCTAAGTGTTAAGGTGCTTAGTTTCCAGTTATAGTATGTCAAACTATATTCTCCCCCCCAACTAAGGTTTTTCTCTAACTTTAGCAACACTAACTCATATATAAAAGGCTAAGAACGCACCCTTTTTTTTTTTTTTTTTTTTTTTTAGGTACTCCACCCATCCACCCATGTAACGAGCAGTGAGGTCGGTGACTCCCAACCAGTAAAGGCTTAGGGCACCAGGCTTTAAAGATTTTCACCATATACCCCTCGGACCTTGCTCGGGTTTCAAAGCAAGTGAAGCAAAAATTATTCATAAGACACATTGGCCTTTTATAAGGTGTCCCAACACTAATAGAATGAAGTCAATGGCACCAAGTCGAAAATTTCCTAAGTTTAGGGGGGTGAGAAAGTTTTCCATCTTATAACTGGAATCTAATGTGTTCAGTGTCATAGCAGCCGAGGGAAAAGTAAAGGCATGGAGTCTGCCCTCGCAAGACGCCGCGTATGCACCTTCTCCTCAAAATGGAGGAGAGTGGCCATAATCAAATGATGGGGGCCAAAATAGTAGCCCTCAGAGATACGGAATAATGCCTCCATAATGGCCCCTCGTCTCTGCACTTTATGCTGAAGAGGAAAAAGATTGGCGCGAAGCACCACATCAACTAGGAGCATCTCTGGGGGAAGCTCTCTCCTCAAAATGGTCCTTTGGGAAGATGTCCCTCGAGATAGGATACGAACCATGTCCCACTCAGAAAGTGGGGCCCAGCGTCTAAATGTAGCGGGATCTGCTGGTGCAAAAGGGATATGGAAGGCATCGGCAATCTGTCTAGCCCCCAAAATACCCTGGCGTCCATCAATGGTAAAAAGGATCGAGGCTGGTACCGGGACGCCACGAGTAGTCATAGACTGGTAAAAGTCTAAAGCTACTCGAGGATAAAAGAATTGGGGCAGAGTCATAAAGGGTATAAGATGGTACCTCTCAAGTAGGCGGTATGAATCCCGCAACTCAGGCTGCTGTCGCATAAGAGAGTGATCGAAATATGCCTCGACATGAAAGTCTCTCTGATGCGACTCATGGTAGCTTAGCTTTAAAGGCGTATCAACAAAATTTATACCTTGAATACTATTACTAAAGTAGCCAAGCTACTATAGCATAGTGGTTCTAGGATCGTTCACTGGGAAGGGTTTTCGCAAACACTAGTGATATTCAAATTAGGAAAATAGGTGATTTTCTTATGGATGTTAGCTTTAAAAGAAGATGTAAATGTTTTAGAAAGATTTAAACTAATCTAAGTTAACATTAAAGACTAAAATGAAAGGGTGTAAAAACAAGTTTCTCAAAGATAGGATAGCTATGCTCTGGCTCTTATGCAAATTGGAAATCTCAGGATAGGCTCCTCGCGTTGGGGTTGCAACTATGGTGATGCTTGCTTCCCGAACCGGTATGGATTTAGCAAATCAAGTTTTAATCCTTTAAAATGGCAAAACAGATGGTAGAGAATTTCATCAATGGTTATTCACCTTAGACTTCCTTTGAATGGCTCGTAAGAGATAACTAATGGTCTAAAGCCAAAAGCTTACCAAATATTGGCAACTCAAAGTCATTCCGGGTGATAAACTCACCTTTCAATGGCCATTGAAATTGGTTCTAACAGATTAATACAAAACTTGGAATTGAAAACCTCACCTTCCAATAGCTCGTAGGAGATAACTAATGGATAGAAATCCAAAAGCTTATCAAGTATTGGCCGTTGGAAGTTGTCCAAAGGAAATAAAAACCGAACTTTGCATCAATGAACCATTAATGAAAAACGACTACCTTACCTTCCAGGTGCGAGAAATTTCCATGGGATTGCATCCAAGCCATCACATAACATCCATACTTTGAGAAACTAAAAGTTTTAGCCAATCATCCTCTGAGGAAAAGCCCTCAGAGGCTGTTTGGCTACTAAGAAAATAGAAATGGGGAAGAACAGGAGAAGAGAGAAAAACAAAGCTTTATATATTTCTAAGTTAATGTACAGAGGATCGATCACCCTATATCCAATTATCTTTTAGAGGTGTTGTGCACCTCTATATATAGCAAAATTACAAGATAAAGCCTTATGTCGGCTGAATACAAGGTTACAACAGGAATTTTCATGAGAAAATATCAAGCTAAAAATATCTGGGAAGTCGGTGGTGCGTGCGTGGAGAAACAGAGGAAATTTGGCAAGGTAAAAGGCACCTTGCGAAATTTTCGCAAGGTGAATTACTCATGATGCGAAGTGCCATATTTTCGCATCATGAGTTAATTCACCTTGCGAAATTTCGCAAGGTGGGTCTTCATGGTGCGAAATGGCCAAATTTCGCACCATGAAGAAAATCTCCTTGCGAAATGGTGTTCCCATGGCTTGATGCAGTTGTCTTCCGAAGGTCATATCTTCCTCATTTCAGCTCCAAATCGTACACGGTTTGAAGTGTTGGATTCTTGACTTCCTGAACTTTGAAATGGTATATAGAATGTAGAAAATGGACTTCGGGAAGTGCTCCAAAAGTGCGAAGGAAGACTGCAGCTGCTGTCCTCTATTTTCTTCACTTTGCTTGTTTTTCCTCTTTGCTTCTCTCCTTTACTTGGCTTGTCTTAATGATCCAAAAAGCTGTCAAAACACTAAAACTAGCCACAAATATGATTAGAAGTCATTGCTAGGTCCTTAACATGCCAATTGGGATAAAGATGGAGAACTACTACACAAAAGTGCTTAAAACATAATGAATTAAAGGCGTAAAATGGCACTTTTTGGGTAGTAATCACTCTCGATCGGCAATCAGAGTTGCCCCCAATGGGCAAGCCGGGTCTAGGGCGCCTGGCGGAAGAAGGCTGAGACTGTGAATCCCGAGGTGCTCTGGAGGACTCTCCTGGCTCTGAAGTCTTGGCTTTCTTTGTAGGAGGACTCCGAGGTGGAATTTGTGGAGGGGCCACAAACGTGGCAGATGCTCTCCTCATATGGTATCTGCTCTGAGGGGCAGAATCAGGTAAATGTGAGGGTGCATCTAGTAGGGCCCGCACAGGGGCAGCTCTCTGACTGCTCTGGGGAGCTGTGGTAGATCCTTCTCGGGTCTTAGGCATGATGAAGCGATGAAATGAGGCTCAGAGGTTTGGAATTAGGGAAGGTAGGGATGGAAAAGCTGAAATTTTCGCACAAGGGGGGGTGTGCGAGTTTCGCACACCTCAAGGGAGTGTGCAAAATTTTCGCACACCTCAAGGGGGTGTGCGAAATTTTCGCACAGGGTACTATTCACCCGCGCGTTTGAAGAATTGTGGCTTGTTTGAGATGGTGAAAATTTGTGGCCTTTGAGGGTGGGAAAAGCTGGCTTAGGTATGGAAAAGATTTGTCATGGTGAATAGGCTTGGAAATTGGAGCTTTTCAAGAGGAAAATTAAAGATTGGGAGCTCCCATGGCCGGCGGCAATGGGTTTCTTATGAAGAAACCATGGCTTGAATGCTTATGGTTTAGGCTTTGGTTTGGTAAGAACAAGGTTGGGATTGGATTGTGGATGGATTTAGAGGGTTGGGTGAAGATTTGAAAGGATTTTGATGGTGGAAGGAGGTGAAATTGCCGAAAATGGGAAGTGGTGAATAGTGAATGCGCGGCTATGGAATGGAGCTATGGAGATGGGCTGCCATGGTGGTGTTAATGATGAGGAATGATGAAGAAGAGGGGCTTTGTGGATGGAAATGGGTGATCGGAAGAGAGGTTTTGAGAGAATTGAAGAAGAAGCTAAGACTTTGAAGTGGAGAACATAGCTTTTAAAGAGAAAAATGAATTTCGCACAGGGGAAAATGGTGTGCGAAATTTTCGCATACCTGTGATTCTCCAAGACAGAGAGCATGGTTTTGAAAATTGGCGCAAAAAACGAATTCGCACAGGGTTCGCACAAGGTTCACATTCCTGTGAAATTCGCACAAGGGACCGAGAGCATGCAATTTTTGAAAAATGGTGCAAAAGCAAATTTCGCACACCACAAGGGGGTGTGCAAATTTTGTTGAGTCTTGTCTTTTCTCCCCTATTTTCCCTTGTTTTCACCAAGACTTCATTCTTCAAGCCTTCCTACCTACATGTTAACACAAAAAATAGAAATCAAACCACATTAGAATGAAATTAAAGTCAAAAATAGAAATCAAAACATGCATAAACACAAGAAAACATTAGATTAAACTAAAATCAACTTAAAAGAGAACAAAAAGAGGATGAACTTTTTAGTCTTTGGAGAGACTAAGTTCAACCATGAACCAAGTGTTTTCATGTTGGAGGTGGATCAAGGAGGATGAATTCCTCCTTGTCTTGGGAAAAAGATTCGATATAGGGCTTGAGACGATGCCCATTAACTTTGAAAGTTCGAGTGCTATTGAAGTTGAGTAGTTCCACTACTCCATTTGGTTGCACTTCATGAATTATGAAAGGACCCGTCCATCTTGATTTCAATTTTCCTGGAAAAAAATGAAGCTTAGAGTCATAAAGCAAGACTCTTTGCCCCTTGGCAAAAATTCTTCTGATTTACCAATTGATCATGCCATTTCTTCAACCTCTCCTTTGCAATTTTTGAATTGAGGTAAGCATCATTTCTCATTTCCTCCAATTCATTGAAATCCAAACATCTTTTCAACCCGGCTCTTGTCAAATCCATGTTGAGTTTTTTGATTACCCACCATGCTTTGTATTCAATCTCCACTGGAAGATGGCACGCTTTGCCATAAACAAAGCGATAAGGAGACATTCCAAGAATGGTCTTGTAAGCGGTCCTATACGCCCATAAGGAATCTAGGAGCTTAATAGACCAATCCTTCCTATTCACATTCACCACCTTCATTAATATATTCTTGATCTCCCGGTTGGCTAACTCAACTTGGCCACTTGTTTGAGGGTGATAAGGTGTAGCTACCTTGTGCTTAACCCCATATTTGGCTAGAAGAGTCTCAAAAGGTTTATTGCAAAAGTGGGTTCCTCCATCACTTATAATGGCCTTAGGCACTCCAAATCTTGCAAAGATGTTATCCTTGAGGAATTTAAGAACCACCCTATGATCATTGCTCCTACATGGGATTGCTTCAACCCACTTAGAGACATAATCCACTCCCACCAAAATGTAGGAATGTCCAAATGACATTGGAAATGGTCCCATGAAGTCTATTCCCCAAACATCAAAGGCATCCACTATCAAAATGGGGTTCAAGGGCATCATATTTCGGCGTGTAAGCTTACCAAGCCTTTGACACCGATCACATACCTTGCACATAGAGTGGGCATCCTTGAAAAGAGAGGGCCACCAAAACCCTGATTGGATCACTTTCATAGCTATTTTCTGGGAGGCAAAATGACCTCCACATGCACTATCATGGCAATGGGAAAGAATTCCTGATTGCTCTTGTTCAGGAACACATTTCCTTATGATTTGATCCGCACAATATTTGAAGAGAAAAGGCTCCTCCCAATAATAGGCATGGATCTTAGCAAAGAAATGCCTCTTGTCTTGGGCACTCCACTCGCTTGGAACTTCCCCAGTAACCAAGTAATTTGCAATGTGAGAATACCAAGGAGCTACATCTATTGACATGAGAGACTCCTCAGGGAAGCCATCATTGATAGGCAGACCATGTGAGTCATGTGCTATCACAAGTCTTGACAAATGGTCAGCTACCACATTTTCTACTCCCTTTTTATCCCGGATTTGGAGATTGAATTCTTGGAGCAAAAGGATCCATCTTATCAATCTTGCCTTGGCATCTTGCTTGGTTAGCAAGTACTTCAAAGCGGAATGGTCAGTGAACACCACTATAGAGGACCCTACTAAATAGGCACGAAACTTATCCAAGGCAAAAACTACTTCCAACAACTCCTTCTCAGTAGTTGTGTAGTTCCTTTGAGCCTCGTTCAAAGTTTTGCTCGCGTAATAAATCACATAAGGCTTTCCATCCTCTCTTTGCCCCAAAACAGCCCCCATAGCAAGATCACTTGCATCACACATTACCTCAAAAGGTAATTTCCAATTTGGGGCTCTCACTATTGGTGCAGTTGTGAGGAATTGCTTCAATTCCTCAAAACTCTTCTGACACTTCTCATCCCACACAAATTTGGCATCCTTTACCAAGAGTTCACAAAGAGGCTTTGAGATTTTTGAGAAATCCTTAATGAACCTCCTATAGAACCCGGCATGTCCTAGAAATTGCCTAATTCCTTTAACATTTGTGGGAGGTGGCAACTTAACAATTAGCTCCACCTTTGCCTTGTCTACCTCAATGCCATTTTTGGAGATTACATGTCCTAAGACAATGCCTTGTTGTACCATAAAATGGCACTTCTCCCAATTTAGCACTAGGTCTTTCTCAATACATCTGTGGAGAACAGCTTCTAAGTGCAACAAACACTCCTCAAAAGAACTTCCATATACAGTGATGTCATCCATGAAGACTTCCATGATGCGTTCCACCATATCACTGAAGATGCTTAGCATACATCTTTGGAAAGTTGCAGGAGCATTACATAAACCAAAGGGCATTCTCCTATACGTAAAAGTACCAAAGGGGCATGTGAAGGTTGTTTTTTCTTGATATTCCAAATCAATCTCTATTTGGAAGTACCCCGAGTAACCATCTAGAAAACAGTAGAAAGGATGTCCTGAGACTCTCTCAAGGACTTGGTCCATGAAAGGCAATGGGAAATGGTCCTTCCTAGTCACTGAATTCAACCTCCTGTAGTCTATACACACCCTCCATCCTGAGGTAGGACGTGTAGAGACTTCCTCCCCTTTCTCATTCTGGATCACAGTGATTCCAGATTTCTTTGGAACTACTTGGGTGGGGCTCACCCACAAGCTATCTGAAATGGGATATATGATCCCTGCTTGTAGTAGCTTCAGAACTTCACCCCTCACCACCTCTTGCATGTGAGGATTCAACCTCCTCTGGGGCTGCCTTACTGGTTTTGCATCTTCCTCCATGTAGATATGGTGGGTGCACACCAAAGGACTAATCCCTTTCAGATCAGAAATTTGCCATCCAATGGCTTTCTTGCATTTTCTAAGGACTCCCAAAAGACTATCCTCTTGATCACTTGTGAGATTTGAGGAGACCACCACTGGACATTTCTCATCTTCCTCCAAGTATGCATACTTCAAATTAACAGGAAGTGGCTTCAAAACAAGCTTTGGAGGGTCCTCCATAGCTGCTCCTTGTGAGTCCTCCTTATTGAACAGTGGTAAGATCTCTTCCCGTCTCCTCCAAGGAGACATGATAGCTAGCACATCAGAAGGTTCAGGTAACCCTTCTTCAAACACTTCAAGGCTTTCATTCAAGCTCTCTTCTAAGCTCTTGTCACAATGCTCTTCAACCAAGGTGTTGATCAGGCACACCTCCTCCAATCCTTCATCCTCATCTGGGTGAAGATGCCTCTTGCAAAGATGGAATATATTTAATTCCAAGGTCATATTTCCAAATGTGAGTTGCATCACCCCATTTCTACAATTGATGATGGCATTGGAGGTAGCCAGGAAAGGTCTCCCAAGGATGATTGGCACGTAATTGGCTTCCTTAACAGTGGGATCAGTATCAAGCACAACAAAATCCACGGGATAGTAGAATTTGTCCACTTGAACTAGAACATCCTCTATCACCCCCCTTGGGATTTTGACAGACCTATCAGCTAAGGAGAGAGTGATGGCTGTGGGCTTCAATCCTCCAAGTCCCAGTTGCTTGTACACAGAGTATGGGAGCAAATTCACACTTGCCCCCAAGTCTAGTAAAGCTTTCTCCACAAGTGTCCCTCCAATGTTGACTGCAATGGTGGGGCAACCCGGATCTTTATACTTAACTGGAGACTTACTCTGAATGATAGCACTTACTTGCTCAGTGAGGAATGCATTCTTTGTCACATGTAGCCCTCTCTTAACCATGCACAAGTCCTTTAGAAACTTTGCATATGTGGGGACTTACTTGATCATATCAAGTAAGGGTATATTCACCTTCACTTGTCTCAAGACTTCAAGAATTTCTGATGAATTCTTGATTTCCTTCTTTCCATGTAAAACTTGAGGAAAAGGGAGAGGCATATGTTTCTTCATCATATCTTCTTTAATCACTATCCTCGGCTCTTCTTCAATGCTTGATTTGGATGCACTTTTCTTCCCACTCTCCTCTTCTTGGTTATTGCTCTCTTTAACCAAGGTTTTCTTTGACAAGAGTTCTTCATCTTGCCTCACCTTAGGCAAGGGTTGATCAACCTCCTTTCCACTCCTCAAGGTGATCACAGCTTTGACCTCCCTCAACTTTGAAGAATCCCCCTCTTGGGTTTCAACTTCATGAACACCCTTAGGATTTTAGCTTGGTTGAGAGGGGAACTTTCATTTCTCATTCACTGTGTTGAGGTTGGTAAGCCTAGAGATGGAGTATTGAATATTATCTATCTTCTGATATAGATCATTTTGCATCCCATCCATTCTCTTATTTAGAGAACTCTCAACATTCTCAATCTTTTGGTGCAATTGGGAGTTGATTGCCCTTTGTTCACCCACAAAGTCATTCATGACTTTACTTAGGTTATCAATGGCTTGCTCCACTGAAGAGGTTTGTTGAGGTGCTTGAGTTTGGGCTTGCGGTTGGTATGGAGGTGGTCTTGGTTTCCAAAAAAAATTTGGATGGTTTCTCCAGCTTGAATTATAGGTGTTTCCATAAGGTGCATTGTTGTTAAGCCTAAATTGCCCCACAACATTGGCTTGATCACCTAACATCTCCCTCACAGCTGGCATGGTTGGGCACTCATCTACCACATGATCACATGATTGGCAAATGGTGCATGGCATGGCATGGGCTTGAGTCTCGGAAATGGCTTGGACTTCATGCATCTTTTTCAACTCAAGTTCTTCCAACCTCCTTGCTATTGTTGCCACCTTAGCTTTTATGTCCATGTCTTCACTTAACATGTACATTCCACCCTTTGGATTTACAGGAGCTTTCATCCTTCCCAATTCCTTTGAGTTGGGCTCATCCCATCCTCTTGTTACCTCAGATACATAACTTAAAAAATCCATGGCTTCTTCCGGATTCTTACTCATAAAATCTCCCCCACACATGGTTTCAAGAATTTGCTTCATGGAGGAAGACATCCCATCATAGAAATAGCTCACCAAGAGCCATGTATCAAAGCCATGATGAGGACAAGCATTGATGGCCTCCATATACCTTTCCCAACATTCATGGAACTTCTCATTTTCTTTTGCAGAAAAGTTTGAGATTTGTCTCTTCAACCCATTGGTCCTATGGGTGGGGAAAAATTTCTTCAAAAACTCGGCCTGAAGATCAACCCAATTCCTTATGCTCCTTGGCCTTAAAGAATTAAGCCATATTTTTGTCTTGTCCTTCAAAGTGAAAGGGAATAGCTTGAGTCTCATCAAGTCTATTGAAGCTCCTCCCTCTCTAAAGGTATTGCACACCTCAAACTCCTTGATGTGGGCATATGGATTCTCACTCTCCATTCCATGGAAATTTGGTAGAAGGGGCACAATATGGGGCCTTATAATCAGTTGCTTAAGAGGAGGTATGATGCATGAGGGTGCACTCATCCTTGGTTGGTGCATTCTATCCCTCATGGATAGATATGCATTTGGATTACCCCCTTGACCTTGTTGAGAATTCTGATCCTCTTGTGGAGGGTCCATGATGTTTACACAGATATCCAACTCTGTGTCTTGAGGATTCTCAATCCTTACTAATCTTCCCTCTTGGTCCCGAATCCAATAGGGCATGCACAAATCACTACTTGCCTGAAAACAAAACAAAGACAACAAAAACAAAAGAAAACTAAAAGAAAGTTAAAGTTAGAAAGAAAACAAAAGAAATTCTACAATAAAAAAAAAATAAAGTTAGTGAAAAAGGAATTCACCAAACTTGTGATGAAAATCACAAGTAGCCTCTAAAAGGTTGTATCACTGTATCGTGGCACCATCCCCGGCAACGGCGCCATTTTGATTCGCGTATGTAAATCCAGTCGGGTCATTTAATCAAAAACATTTATAAAACCTATGACCTCATACTAGTGTAGCAAAGCTACTATAGTATAGTGGCTCTAGGGTCGAACTCTGGGATGGGTTTTCATTCTACCAGTGATATACTCATGATTAGGAATTGAATTTAATGATTTCCTTTACCAAAAACTTAGAGTTTAAAAGAAAATAAAATTTGTTTTGAAAGTGTTTGAAACTAAATTAACATAAACTAATTAAAAATGGAAGAAAGAAAGTCTCCCGGAGCTCAGGATTGCTAGGATCAAGTTTAGAATGCAAAGTGGAAAATTCCGGATTTTTCTCCTCGCATTGGGGATTTAACCTATAGTTATTTCCCGAACCGGTATAGGTTTAACAATGAAGATTTAATCCATAAAAATCAATAGAAATGGTAGTCAAGGTCCATTAATGGCTTTAGACACTATGGGTCTTCACCTTGAACCACTTTCCAATGGCTCGTACATGATAACTAATGGATTGATATGGATCTAGCAATAAGCATCCACAAAGACCTGAAGCTTACCATGTATTGGCCATTCAAAGTGATTCTAAGGGATTTAAAGCAAAACTTTGGATTTAAAATCCATTTATGAACTTCAACTACCTGTATTTAAGGCACGAGCGTTTTCCACCTTGCATCTGGACTTTTCACCTAGCTTCCATCACTCCAAGAAACCAAAAGTTTAGCCTCTCATCCTCTGAGAAAACATCCTCAGAGGTTGTTTGGCTTCCAAGAAAAAGAAAATAGTAAAGAAAAAAGGGAAAACGAGAGAGCTCTGTATATTTTTCTAAGTGTAAAACATAACACGCGTGTTTTTCCTTCAAGAGGTGATTTCCACCCCTTATATAGTTTTTACAAAAGCAAAGCTTGTGATTGGCTTGTTACAAGGAGAAGAAAGGAAATTACATCAAAAAATACAAAAGAAAATATCTAAAGTGGAGTCGGCAAAAACAGAGGAAAATTCTCACCACGCATGGGGTGTGCGAATTTTCGCACACCTGAGGGGGGTGTGCGAGTTTCGCACACCATTCGCACACCTGGAGCAGTTGTCTTCTGAAGGCCATATCTTCCTCGTTTCAGCTCTAAATTGTACACGGTTTGAAGCGTTGGATTCTTGACTTCCTGACCTTTGAAATGGTATATAGCATGTAAAAAATGGACTTCGGGAAGTGCTTCAAAAGTGCCAAAGAATACTGTAGCTGCTGTCCTTTGTTTTCCTCCTTGCTTCTCTTTGCTTCTCTTTGGTTTTCTTTGCTTTTCTCCTTTGGATGGCTTGTCTTAATGATCTAAAAAGATGTCAAAAACACTAAAACTAGCCACAAATATGATTAGGAGTCATTGCTAGATCCTTAACATACCAATTGGAATAAAGATGAAGAATTACTACACAAAAGTGCTTAAAACATAATGACTTAAAGGTGTAAAATAACACTTTTTGGGTAGTAATCAAGAACAGATCTCGACTCAATCAATAAAGGACGAACAGTGGCATCAGCAGGAATATCAATCATGGAAGCTAGAGTAGTTAAGGCATCGACAAACTGGTTTTGCGCTCTAAGCAGATGTGTATATCTCAGATCATCAAATCTCCCAACCAATAGCTCCAAATGTGCGTGGTATGGCCTAAGCTTCACATCTCTAGTCTTCCACTCGCCCTAAATTTGTCTCAATACCAGATTGGATTCACCAAACACCTCCATCTGTTTAATCCCGATCTCAAGGGCCATCTCTAATCCCAAGATATAGGCCTCATACTCAACAATATTGTTCGTGGTAGGATGTCGATTAGAGAATGCCAAACGAACAAATCTAGGAATGTGATCACCATGAGGGGATATCAACAAGACGCTTATCCCTTATCCGGAATGGTTGGCTGCACCATCGAAGTACATGTGCCAACCCGACAAACTAGTCACAGTAGCAACATCCTCATCTGGAAAGTCATCATCAATGGCTCTGCCATCAAAAACTGGTAAAGAAGCTAAGTGATTTGCAACAATGCTCCCTCTAATAGACTTCTGAGTGATATAATGGATGTCAAACTCGGTCAGAAGCACCAACCATCTCATGAAGCGACCAACCAAGGTGGGTGTGTCAAACAAATATCTCAGAGGATCTGGACGGGATATCAAGTGCACTGAATACTCTGTCATATAATGTCTCAATCGTCGAGTGGCCCAAACCAATGCCAAGCAATAACGCTCAATCATGACATATCTCATCTCATAGTCTAACATCCTCTTACTCAGATAATAAATGGCCCGGTCCTTGCCCGAATCATCGAGCTGAGCCAACATGCATCCCAATGTTACGTCTGAAACTGACAGATATAGGAGTAAGGGACGGCTTGGTATAGGAAGTGCCAAGACTGGAGGTGACAACAAGTACTCTCTGATCCTCTCAAATGCACGCTGACACTGATCATCCCAAACAGTAGGTTGACTCTTCCTCAAGAGTCGAAAAATGGGCTCACAGATGTCTGTCAATCTGGTAATGAATCGCAGATGTACTGAAGTCTACCCAGGAAGCCTCTGACCTCTCTCTCTGTCCTCGGTGCAAGCATGTCAAGGATGACTCTGATCTTGTCGGGATCTACCTCTATTCCTCTCTCACTGACCATATAGCCAAGGAGCTCCTCGGAAGTCACTCCAAAAGTGCACTTCTTGGGATTCAGTCTCAATCTGAACTGCCTGATCCTCTCAAAGAACCTCTCCAGAGCTGATAGGTGATCTGATCTGTCTCGGGATTTCACTATCATGTCGTCTACATAAACTTCAATATCCCAATGCATCATGTCATGGAAGAAGGTGGTCGCTGCTCTTTGATAGGTGGCTCATGCGTTCTTCAACCCGAATGGCATGACTCAGTAGCAATAAGTACCCAACTCAGTAATGAAGGACGTCTTCTCCATGTCATCTAGGGCCATCAGAATCTAACTGTACTCAAAAAATTCATCCATAAAGAACAACATCGAATGGCCTGCTGTATTGTCAACTAGCATGTCGATGTGTGGGAGAGGAAAATCATCCTTAGGACTGGCCTTATTCAGGTCTCAGAAATCAACATAGACTCTCACCTTGTCATCCTTTTTGGGAACAGGGACGACATTGGCCAACCACTCCGGGTGCTCGACCATTGACAAAAATCCTACACTAAGCTGTTTTTGGATCTCCTCCTTCACTTGCAAACTCCAACAAGGGTACAATCGTCTCAACTTCTGCTTAACCAGCCTGGCACGGGACAGAAGTGGCAAACGATGTTGGACGATAGATGTATCAAGGCCTGGCATGTCCTCATAGGACCATGCGAAAACATCCAAGTATGATCTGAGCAGCTGGATAAGGCTATCTCTCTCATCTGTAGATAAATCCGATCTGATCCTCAACTCCCTAGGCTGATCTGCCGTGCCGAAATCATTAGTCTCCATGTCTCCTACAGCAGGTGAAACTCTCTAATCCATGGGGTCCGAGTTGAAAACAGAAGATAAGTCATCATTGAGTCATGCTGCCCAATCTCATCATCAATGCCAAAAATCCGTGATGTGGGTGAAGATGGTGCAGATAATACGATATCATAAGAGACAGGCAAATACTCAAAAATGCTCAAATCCATAGACGAAAAGTCAGAAACATAATCATGACGGGAGACAAATCCCGATAAAACATCGAATGAAAGAGGTGGGTCCACAAAGTCGGACGCTTCCTCAACAAGGCCAACAGGGTCATCAAATAAATTGACAATAGCTACAGCATCCTTAGCAATCTCTGGAGCAGGGGCAGTCAGGTCCTCCTCAGCAACCTCAATGACGGACACCCCGAAAAGATCGAATGGTGAAGCGAGCTCAAGCTGGACCACCTCCTCAATCTGGCTCAAACTCAACGCAAACATCTCATCGACATACTCATCACGTGGCACAGCTCCATCCACCATGTCTCTGATCTCGACGAATGTCCCGTGCTCATCGATCTCATATGGGAAACAAAGCGTCATAAGGCTCAAGCGATTTGGAGAGAGAGGGGCAGTCAGCGCAGAAGTCGAAGTACCAGGGGCTCCGTCACTCAATCGCAACTGTTGGACAAGGTGCTGAAGCTTGGCCTCCTGAGTAGTGCTGAGTCCCCTAATGATACCATCTGATGGTGCATGTAGCTCCGATGCCCTCACAAAGTAACCCATCAAGCTCAAGGTGTATGGGCGAACAGGATAATCAAATGGCGTGTGAGTTAGTCGAGCCCTCACCCTCTCCTTGCGCAATAGCGCCATATATCGATAATCGACCTCAGTGGGAATGAATCCAAGCCCGAATGGTACATCGTGATCCGGGAAAGCCATGAACTCACTGGGCCCTTGCTGACGCCGCCCCAAACCCATGCCGGGAATATAAGACATGCCCCTCATCATGTCGAGCACCACCGTGCTACTGTGCTAATCAAATGACATAGCCACAAAGTCTCTGCAGAAATCCTTTATCTCCAAGGTCTGCACCTCATCGAATGTGAATCTGGTCAAGAGTAGGTCGTCATCACTGTGACTGATCTGAAGTACCAGCTCTATAGAAATAAACATGTCTCCCACGGACTGCACTATGACGACCTAGCCATCATGAATGAACTTCACCTTTTGATGAAGGGAAAAAGGAATGGCTCCGACTCTGTGAATCCAAGGTCGGCCCAAAAGCAAGTTAAAGGATGCGGGAATCCTCAAAACCTAGAATACAACGACAAATGTAGTCGAACCTATCAATAGCTCAATCTCTAAGGTGCCCATAACCTCCCTTCGTGTACTGTCGTATGCTCGAACGGTCTGAGTGGAGGGACCAATATCAGAAAGTGCATAGCCGAGGGCGATGGCAGTGGCCAGAGAACAAACATTCAGGGTCGAGCCATTGTCCAGAAGGATAGATGGGACCTGGTGGCCTAAACAACCAATAGATATATAAAGGGGTTGCGTGTGGCCCAAGCCCTCTGGTGGCAAGTCATCATCAGAGAATACGATGCATGTGGCTCTGCCATCCGTCACCATATAAATCAATCTCTCAGGAGTAGTAGTAGTCTTGACTCTGATCTGGCTCAAGGCTTGAATCAATGCATCTCGGTGAGTACTAGAAGATTCTAGCAAGCTCCAGATGGAAATGCGAGCTTGAGTGCTCTACAACGGCCTTAAAATCTACTTGTCCTCTCTCCTGACCTCCTCCTAGGAGGACATCCCCTCCAAGGGTCTAACGATTGTGAGGGGTTGCTGTCGTACCACTCTACCCCCGCGAATAACATACTGTACGTCGGAAATATGAACATCATCAACATATGGAACCTGAACCTCATCGACATCTGGAATCAAAACAAACAACATCTGAACACTGTAATGTGGGAAAGTCAGTGGCTCGACAGTGGCCGTTTGTACTGATGCCTTCTCGGGAACTAGTCTGAACGGAAAGGGCATCCGAGGTCCCAAAGTCACCCCGCTCATCTTATAAATCTCATATGACACTATGGGCTCTGACTCATAATCATCCCAGCTAAGCATATGGATGCAGTCATCGAACTCAACAAAATCGATGGAGTGCATGCTATCGACCGGAGGGGGAACCGCGGTTGTAGTGTGAGCCAGTAATGGGTTCGTGGTTACACTTGGCTGACCCAAGTGAACCAAACCCCGGTCGATCAGATCCTCGATGGCATGCCTAAGAACGGTACAGTGATCGGTCTCATGTCCAAGCCCCTGATGGTATGCACAGTGCAAATCCATCATGAACTGAGGTGGAACAAGCTGAGGTGGCGGCCTAGGAGTGAGAGCGGTCAATAACCCGGCCTCTGTAAGCTTTCGAAGAGCCTGGCTCAACGGCATGCCTAACTGTGAAAACTGTCTCTGCATCCTCAAAGCAAAAAGAGCAGAGGTCTGCTGGGCTCTGGGCCTAAGATGGGAAAATGTAGGTCTCGCGGTGAACTGTGCCGCATAACATGGCTGTCCTGTGGCCGAATATGAAACAGGAGGTCTCTCCATGCCCTAGGTGGCATAGTAAGGCAAAGCTAGTGTCTGAGGCATGTAAGTCTGATCATAAGTAGGACGACGTGCCCGTGGCCTATACTGATGAGGCGCATAAGAAGGGTGAGTCCCAGGAAGCTGTGGAACTGGCTGATGACGCCTAGGAGGCCTCTGACTAGTAGAACCGATAACACTCACATCAACTGATCTCTGCCCACCGAATGGTTTCTTCTGCTTGACATCACTAGGGGAAGAGTTTGTCCACAAACCTCTGGAAATACCGTCCTCAACATCATACAAAGCCAAAACTAGATAACCGAAATCTGTGAATGGTACCCCGACTACATGCCTGGCAATCCTGGGCTGTAAACTCCTCATAACCATCTGATACGTTCCCAATTGGTGTCTCAGCTGATTCATGTCCTCTCAATGGTCCCTAACAATGGTGCCATTTGATTCGTGTCCAGCTGGTGTCCCTTGATTGTGGTCCTCAGAAGGTAGTAATCAACAAAATTTATAACCTATTACACCATGTACTAGGATAGTCTTAGCTAGCATAGCATAGTGGC
The DNA here is from genome assembly GCF_030704535.1 of Vitis vinifera. Taxonomy (NCBI): domain Eukaryota; kingdom Viridiplantae; phylum Streptophyta; class Magnoliopsida; order Vitales; family Vitaceae; genus Vitis; species Vitis vinifera. The sequence continues at coordinate 11,796,374 of NC_081807.1, read as the reverse complement.
TCTAGGGTCGTTCACTGGGATGGGTTTTCACTTCACAATTGATATTAATTCAAAGGTGAATTGGTGCTTTTTCATTTCAAGGTTGGCTTTAAAAGAAAACATAATCTTTGGTGGAAAAAGGATTGGTTTTAAGCTAACCAAAAATAATAACTGATTTTAATTACAAAGAAAAGTGTTTCTTGGAGTTTCAGATCACTAGGCTCAGGTTCCTCATACAAAAAGGAGAGTTCCGGTCACTTGTTTATTTTCCTCGCATTAGAGAATTAACATATAGTTAATTCTCTAACCGGTGTGGTACAGATGCTTCCCCTTAATGGGTTCAAACACTAATTCCCTCTCACTGATGCATCTTGCAATGGCTCATGCCTCTCACTTAGCATTTACCATTCAAGGTGATCTTTAACCTTGGATTACCCGTCAAAAGCTTGCAAGAAATAACTAATGGATGTCTCCTTAGAGTCCAAAAGCTTACCAAGTGTTGGCTATTCTAGAAAATCCTACCTTCAAGTCACTTCCCAAAGGCTTGCAAGAGATAAACTAGTGCATCTCAATGGACGGAGATCACTTGCCTTACCAAGTGTTGGCCCAGATGATTTAAAGGCATTTTAAGTTAACTAAAAAGATAAAAATCATTAACGGATCACACTTTCTCTTCATTAAAAACTAAAACAACAAAACGTCCAATTTATGCATGAGGAAACTTACCCAGATTTCTTCACTCCAAGAGACGAAGAGCCTAGCCTCTCATACTCTGAGGAAAAATCCTCAGAGTTTGATTGGCTAGAAAGAAAACTAATGAGAAAACAAAAATATGAAGGAAAAACAGAGCAAGTGCTCTGTAAAATATATTTCTTCCTTCCACCGATTACATCTTTATATGTAAAGAAAATTACAAAACTATATATAAGGGGTTATTCACCCTTTGTTCTTACTTAAAGACTAAGGAATCCTATGATAGGTGGGTTACAAGGAGAGTTTGGGGATTTAGACATCAAATATCTAAAGCAAAAAATCTCAAAATGTCGGTCGCAAATATCGAGAAGCTTCAGGAGAAATTCCGTTGCACTGTGCAAAATGGCTGCAAAATTTTCGCAACAAAAGGACAACATTTTCGCCACTCAAGGCTGACTTCGCAGCCGTGCAAAAATTTCCTTCAACTTGGAGTGATCTGCTTGAAATGGCTGTAACTCCTTCATTTCAACTCCGAATAGTGCACCATTTGAAGCATTGGATTGTTGACTTCCTGAGCTTCGAAACGACATATAGCATGCATAAATTGAACTCCAGGAAGTGCTCCAAAAGTGGATGGCATAACTGTCATCAAGAATGCTTCATGGCAGATTTCTCTTTGCTTCCCCTCCTTGCATTCCAGATTTGCTTATGGAAAAGGACTTCAAAGCTTCGGTTCTTCATGTTTCTGACCTTTCCATTGCTTTGCCATGGATTCCAAATAACTCTCCTCAATCTCGGATTGCTTTGGTGATCAAAAAGCTATCAAAACACCAAAACTTAACACAATTTGATTAGAATTGATTGCAAGGGTCCTTAACATGCCAATTAAGTTAAAAGGTAATAACTACTACTCAAAAGTGTTTAAAAGAGTTAATTACAAGCTATGAAATAGCACTTTTTGAGTAGTAATCACCATCTGTATCTGATCCCTCTCTAAAGGCCTGTTAATGATCTCAGCAATCTTCTCGCGCCAGCGGGAAATGAACGATGAAATGGACTCCTCTGACCTCTGCCTCAGAGCCTCAAGCTCTCTTCTCAATACATTCATGACAGTATTAAACGAAAACTGTCGTAAAAACTTCTGAGCCAAGTCATCCCATGTCCGGCCCCGCGAGGACTCCAAAGACGCAAACCAACACTAGGCGGCTCCACTCAAAGATAGTGGGAATAATGTGATCATCTGCGACTCGTCTAATTCGCGGGCCCTCATCACTGTGCTGTAGAGTCGGAGGTGAATGTGAGGTAAACTTAATCTTCAAATTTTCACTTTCAAATAATTTTTCAAAATTCCGATTTCCAAATTTAATTTCCAATTTCCACAATTCCAATTTTTCACACTTATTTATTTAATCATTATTATTTTCGTTATTATTATCGTTATTCCATTTATTTATTTATTTATTTATTTATTTATTTCCATTAAAAATTCCAATCTTTAAACATTTTAAAAAAAAAAAATTATGTCTTCCAAATTTAATTTTCAATCTCAAAAATTCCACTATTCACTTTCATTCGTTTAAATATTACTTTTGTTATTATTATTATTATTCCATTTATTTATTTATTTATTTCTTCTAAAAATTCCAATCATTAAAGTTCAAAATTCCACTATTCACATCCATTTGTTTAATGATTATTTTCGTTATTATTATTATCTCATTCATTTATTTATTCACTTATTCATATATTTAAAATCTCATCTCTAAATAATTTCTCAAATTTTCAATCTCTAAATTCAATCTCCAATCTCTAAAATTCTATTTTTCACAATCATTTACCTAATCTTAATTATTTCGTCATTATTATTATTTCATTCATTTATTTATTCACTTATTCATTTATTTATCAAATTTCCAATCTCTAAATTCAATTTCCAATTTCCAAAATTCCCATCTTCGTAATTATTTATCCAATCATTATTATTTTCGTTATTTTATTCATTTATTTATTCACTTGTTCATTTATTTAAAATTTCATCCCTAAGTTCAATTTCCAATTTCCAAAATCCTAACTTTCGCAATTATTTATCCAATCATTATTATTTTGTCATTATTATTATTTCATTCATTTATTTATTCACTTATTCATTTATTTAAAATTATGTCTTTAAATAATTCTTCAAAATTCCAATTTCCAAATTTAGTTCTCTGAAATTCCAATTTTCCAATTTTCGAACTTAATTTTCAGTTTCCAATATTCCAATTCTCACATTTATTCCGTTACTTATTTATTATTATCATTATTATTATCATTTTATTCATTTATTTCTAAAAATTCTACCTTCGAATGATTTCCAAGATTTCCAATTTTTATAATTCAATTTTCATAGTTTCTACTTCTTAAATAATTTTCAATTTTGACTTCTTTCAAAATTTAATTTCCAAAGTCCCAATTTTCGTAATTTAATTTTTTAAAATCTCAAACTCTCAAATAATTTTCAAAATTCCAATTTCTTTCAAATTTAATTTCTAAAATTCTCATTCTTACACTCAATTTCTAAAAATCCAATTTTCAAATAATCTCTAAAATTCCAATTTTCAAATAAATTTCAAACATCTAGTTTTCCCTTGAACAGTTTTAATTTCTGTTTAGTGATGCATGTGATATGTTTTGTGCTCTTTATTGTACACTAACCCCATTTTTATGATAGTGCATTGCTTGTTCATGACCTAGGTACACATCCACTCCCATTCTGGTCATTCTCTATGCATGTTTTGATTCTCATATGTGCATGATCGATTTAAGTATCCATTGATTTTCCTATTGATTGTCACGTCAGCTTCATTTTATTAGTAGAGACCCGACTTTAGGGAATTAGAGGGTGTTACGGTCTTTACCGTACCTTCCCGATAAGTAACCTGACCCCCGAGCCCAATCCGGTTTTTCACAGACCACTTTTTCCAAAATAAGGAGTCACACTTAGGGTTTTCTTTCTTATTTCATTTACCCTTTTAAAAATAAAACAAAAATAAGTGGCGACTTCAAATCATTTTCTAATAAATAAAATCATTTTCAAATAAAAATCGAGTTCGTCATCGAGTGGAAGCGCATGGGCCGAAATGCAGGGTCCATAACAGGCTTGAATACTTTTAATGTATTTATATTTATTTATTTTAAAAATTAAAAACTACTTTTATTAAAACATGTTTTATTAAATTTTAATTATATAAAATATTTTAATTGAGATTTAATTTCTAAAATTTTATTACAAATTTGTGGTGACAACTTTTTACTATTAACATTAATTTATTTAAATAATTAAAATTATTAAAAATTATATCAATAATTTATCTTATCAAATTAATTTTAATTTATAAAATATTAGTCCTTCATTAAAAAAAATTATATTTTAGCAATTTTTTAGTAAATTTTATTTTTAATATTTTAAAATAAAAATATTTAAATTAAATAAAATTAAAAAGATAAGTATAAAAAAAAATTAAAGGTAAAGTGATAGTAATTTTTTATAATAGTCTGAATGACATAAATATAAAAAATAATTAAAAATAAAGATAATATAAAATAAAAGGGCAATATAAATGTAAAATAAAAGATAAATTAGAAGGAAAAAAAATTAAATTACATATCCACGATTTTTTTTTGGCAATATTTCATCGATATTTCAATTTTTTTTTTTTTTTTTTGGCAGTACCATTCCCAACCAATAATAAGTGATCGCTCTTTCATTGAATCCCACCGATATCTGATATTTCAACGAAATATCACAAAACTTTCATTCATGGACATATCATAAGAGTTTTTTATCTGCCTTGAATCTTTAAAAAAATCATTTTAATTTTAGGGTAACCTGATTGTTGATTCCCAGCAACCTCCCATACGTCTTACCAACTAAGCAAAATCTTGTAGTTCTCTTTGTTAAGGGATGTAACACAAAAACATTCCACTTGCCTACTTGATCTTTTTTCTTATACCTCTCATACCAAAGGCTTATTAAACAACAACCACATGAAACCATACAAACTCCTACTAATAAAAATATACTTTCATATGGAACTTAAATATTCCATTTATATATATATAGTCAACTTCTGGAAACTTCCACAACTAAAGTATACTTTCCCAATAGAGCACCTTGATGATGCCATCAGCCTTACACCCTCAAGGTCTTCTTCCACATACAATTGCACGAATGGAGCTAAATCATTTTGACAGACAAGCGTCTAAAAATGTACAACAAGGCAGTTCTGACTTCTGAGTAGCTGCAGATTACATAGAGCATAAATATTAGAATAGAGACGCCATCAAATTGTATGTCTTTTATTTCAAAATGATTAAGCTCCGCCGTTTCTTCCCCATGCCTCTCCACTATTTATTCTTCGTTTCTCTCAGCCATTCATTCCTCTTGCTTCTCCATCCCCTTCAGATTCAGTTGGAGAATGGTAACCTGAAAGACAGTGAAAGCAGCTATCAGGCCAGAAAAGACATAACCCATGTTTGGTTCCAGGAAATTTTGAGGAAAAATTCAAGGGAAAGAAAATAAAGACTAAATTTGGAGCCACTAAATTATTTTTATATGTTTCTTCGAACTTATTTCACTTATTTTAACTCTAAAATGTAGTTTATATTTGGTTTTCCAAAAATACTAAAGAAAAAAAAAGAACGTAAAGATAAATGAATTTTTCATGTTTGATTGTACTATAAAAAATAAAAATAAAAAATCAAATATAATTAAAACTAGTTAAAAACTTACGTATTTTTAAGTTATTTAATCTTTATATTGATGAGTTAAAATAAGTAAATTGAGTTTGAATTAGTAAATAAAAAAAATTTATCAACTTTTAATCTATTTTTTTATTTCCCTTTACTTTTTCTTTCCTTCTACTTTTCTTTGTATTTTTTTCCCCTTACATTTTACCTCAAATTTTTCAAGAACCAAACATAGCCTTAGAAATTAAATAATTTAAAAATACATAAGTTTCTAACTAATTTTAATTGTATTTAATTTTTTTCATATTTTTTTACCATATAATCAAACACAAAAAAAAAAAAAAAATCATTTTCTTTGGTATTTTTTTTTCTTTTCTTGGTAATTTCCGGGAACCAAACATAACATTAATCTCAAAAATTTAGATTTCCAAAGTATTTCACGGGGCAGTCAAGTTACATGCATGGGCATATGTTCCTTTACCTATAAAAAATGCATCTGCATAGGCAACACTACTGACTGTTTTGAATTGAAATAAGATCTCAGATTTGACATGCAAATATATCAAATAAACATACCCCAGCTTGAGAGAAGTATCAGAGTTGTGATGGCCTTGATTAGGATCTGATAAGCTGCAAATATTATTTGTGATTGATTCAGATGAGTGGCCCTGTTGAAGAAGAGGTTGTGCTTCAGAAATATTCTCCATCTGCAAAAGGAAAGTTTAGCATTCTTGTAAACATGAAGCACAAAAGATCGAAAAATAAAAAGCAAAAAGAAGGTATAGTTAAAGTTCTTACCCACTTTCTCAACCTTTCATTCTCTCCCCGCAGCAGGTCTCCCTGCATGAAAATTAAATATAAAGAAAATAAGAGAAATTAACAAGTGTGGAAGAATGAAATTAGGAAAACCATAATTTTGTAATTGAGAAGAAAATTAGGCAATCTTATAATCAAAGGGATCTGGTGTAATTAGGTTAAAAAAAGTTCCTAATTTTGTAGCTAAGAATTTTTGTATATATGTGGGTCATTGTACAAGCTGAAAATGAAACAAAAGAATTTTATACCTTTTATTCCTTCCATCTCTCTTCTTCTACATAATATTAGAGCTCTAGGCTCATGAATTTGGGAAGAGAATAATATTTTTTGTTTTGGCCTTCATTGCCAAGTTGGAGATCATAGTTGATCTTTATTCTCAACCTTAAGAATTTGCCTCTCGTTTGCATTGTGCCATTGTTGCAAACAAAGCCTTAGAAAAACTGATCGTGAAAATAGTCAAAGACCTCAACAAAACCCTTGTTGTCACCCCATTGTCTCTTCCAACAATGAGGATCCTCGTGTAACGTCTCCGCCTCACACTAAATCTCTCTCACTATTGCTGCAAGTGAAGATTTTTCCTTCTACAAGCATTCCTTGCATTGTAAATATCGTCAAAAATCAAGGGTGTTAGACTTTCGACATACTTCTGTGACCGCCAAGAGCGCTAGACGTCCGACACAGCTGTTGTGGCCATCAATATCCCACATCAAGGCCAATGGGATTGCTAACATGGTTCTTTGAGCCCTATGGGTAGTCTTTAGTAGATTTTTTTTTTACCTAATAGCTCTTTTTATATTTTCCCTAAAAAAAAAAGAAGGAAAAACGTCCAAGATATCAAAAACTACTGTTGTCACTACTCAATCTAAAAGTGTGATTACCAATCACAACACAGGATAATTGAATAATATCCAAGCAACATGTAGGCTTAATGGAAAGAATTATTTAAAATGACCACCTTCTCGATACAACATGAGCTTTTTTGTTCCAAAAAATATATGCCTAAATCTTATTATGGTGAAACTGTTCTAACCGCCACATTTCATAAACAAATTACCTTCCAGAGTCTTAGGTTTCAAAAGTCTCATGGAAATACTCTCATTATTTTATTCTCATATGAGAACCACGAACCATCTCCTTCTTAAAGTATTTGGGTGTATGTCCTTTGTGCATGTTCACAATTCAAACAGGGGGGAATTAGACCAAAGAGCAATCAAATGTCTTTTTATGGGATATTATTCAACTCAAAAAGGATATAAGTGTTACCATCCACTATCTAAAAAGTTTTTTGTCTTAATTGATGTTACTTTCAATGAAAGTGAGTCTTATTTTCCCCAACCTTATCTTTAGGTGGAAGATTCCATCAAGGAAGACAATGATCGAGATTCCTATTTCATTGATCCCTTTCTCATTGACCCTCCTAAAGTATCTAATTCAGTATTTGTAACCCTCCTTCTCCGAACCTGAGTCATTGTCCATTGAACATGCACCTAAGAATCAAATGACTAGAAAAGTGTACTCAAGGAAGAAAGTTGCAATCCCTAGACTTATACAAGTCCAAGAATCTAAATCAGCTTTTGGAAATGATGAAATAGTGTCTCATCCTCCCTTACAAACTGAGTTAGAACTTTAGCCTGAAAAACCCATATATCAAAACCTCTTTATTGCCATCAAGAATGGAACAAGGGAATCCACTAAACATCCTTTGTATCTACTTTCCCATATTGTGTCATTCGAAAAGTTGTCTCCATCCCCTAAAAGTTTTCTTACAAGTTTGAACCATATTCATATTCCTACCACTCTATCCAAGGCTTTATCTAATGAAAATTGGAGACAAACCATGAATGTAGAAATGTAGGCCCTGGAGAAGAATAAAACTTGGAAGATGGTATATTTGCTTGTAGGAAAAGGCCAATGGGATATCAGTGGGTTTATACTATTAAGTATAGAGCAATTGGGATATTAGAGAGGTATAAGGCGAGATTGGTGACTAAAGGATACACTCAAACATATAACGTGGATTATCTAGACATTTACTTCGATTTCCAAGATGAACACAATCATAATTTTGTTATCAGTGGCAACAAATTATAATTGGGATCTACAATAGCTCGACGTAAAAAATGCATTTCTCAATGGAGATCAAGAAGAAGAAATTTATATGAAAGTCCTTATAGGATTTAGACATAACCTAACCACTAAAAACATGTATAAACTGAAGAAAGCTCTATATGGGCTAAAACAATCTCCAATGGTGTAGTTTGGAAGGTTTGCTAAAGTGATGAAAAACATGGATACAAACAAAGTCAAGAAAATCATACATTGTTCATCAAGCATTCAAATTTAGGAGTTACAACCCTTCTAGTATATGTAGACAACACATCATGACGGGAAATGATGGAAATAAGAGACAAACTTTGAGGCAATGTTTGACCAAGGAGTTTGAGATTAAAGAGTTAGGAATGTTGTAACAGACCTTCTCAAGTAAATAGGGAAGTTGGCGTGTAAACCAACAGGCACACCAATAGATCCTAATCATAAGCTTGGAGAGGCTGAGGAAGATGTTGTGGTAGATAGAGAGGTGTATCAACATCCAGTAAGAAGACTCATTTATCTCTCACACAAGACTGGATATAGCATATGCTATGAGTGTGATTAGTCAATTCATACACATTCAAAAGAGGTTCTTCTACAAAATGCTAATCCAATGCTACAGTACCTTAAGGGGAGGGCCTCTAGGAAAGGGCATCCTATTTAAATGAAGATCGGGACTAGTACTTCAAACATTTACATATACAAATTATGTTGGATTTGTGGTTGACAAAAGATCAACCACTGGGTATTGCACCTTTCTTAGTGGGAATCTAGTGACATGGAGGAGCAAGAAATAGAGTTTAGTGGCAAGGTCCAGTACAAAAACATAATTTCATGCAATGAATTAAGGAGTTTGTGAACTACTATGGTTAAAGATCACTTTGGAAGATTTGAAGATTAAATAGGTTGACCCAATGAGATTTTATTGCAACAACAAATCTGCAATTAATCAATCAACATGGCACATAATTTGGTGCAACATGGTCAAACGAAACACATAGAGATAGATAGACATTTTATTAAAGCGAAACTAAATAGTGGATTGATCTATACTCCTTGTGTATCTATTAATCACCAACTTGTAGATATACTCACAAAAGGTTTAAGCAGTACAACGTTTCAAGTAAGTGTACCCAGGTTGGGAATGAAAAACATCTATTCACCAGCTTTGAGGGGAAGTGTGGAAGAATGAAATTAGGAAAACCATAATTTTGTAATTGAGTAGAAAATTAGGCAATACCCTAATCAAAGAGATCTAGTATAATTAGGTTAGGAAAGTTCCTAATTTTTTTGTTAGGAATTTTTGCATATATGTGGGTCACTGTACAGGCTGAAAACGAAAAAAAAAAAAAGAATTTTATACCTTTTATTCCTTCCATATCTCTTCTTCTACAGAAAGCACAGTAAAAGCATAAAGCATGCATCTTGACCCTGACTGCATAAAATCTAAAAAAAGTGCAGAAACTTTACCTTGTTTCTTAAGATGTTCATTAACCAAAGCATCTAACTAAATTTTATCAGGTACTTTTCAACAATTATTGTCAACAAATATAAATTATTAAGGGGAGGCCCTCATGTGCTCATCCCTTTCACTTGGGAAGCCTTTGAGGTGTCAAATTTGCAAACCCTGGGCTTGGGAAAGCTTGCGTACACAGACAGTAAGACATCCCAAAAAAAATGTTTGTGTAATCTAATTACATCATGAGCCTTCCTAGAGCTATTGTCAAAACAGAGTGTGCGTAATCCAACAAGTCCCAAGTCCCTCCTGGTTTTATTGGTCTCTCCGTCGTTGAATTTGTTGTAGTTTCCAGGTTCAAACCTTCTTTTTGCAAATTTCCCTGAAATATTTATTTCCAATAGCAAACTTGATCTTTATAGACTTATTGCAACTTGTATTGGCACTACTGCAGTTGCAATAGTAATTATTTTTTTTCCATAAACAAATGCATTGGTTAAGACTTTTAACAAAAGGTTAAAAGAGCCAGGAAGTATCATCAATGGCGGAAATCGTCACTTAAGAACCAATCACAAAGTCAAACTTTTCAATGTAAACCTGATATTAGCTTGTCTCAATTTTCTTTGGTTTTCTCTTTTACTCCAAAAATTTGTATATGGAATGCTTTGGAAAATTTAGAAGTTAGGTTCTTGACCTTTCTCTGGAGGTCACTGATCTCTGTTTGAATTCTTTCAGCCTGAAACCAAAAGAAAGTTCAACAAGTTAAAAAATGTCAGAAAATGTCATAATGATAATTCAATAAAACAGACCTTTTCTTCCACAACGCTGCACAGACCAGCTTCAAGTAATTTCTCTAGTTCAATCAATTCTTCTATTTTTAATCCCTGGAGCTCTTCTCCTCTCATTTGCCTGTTGCAGATGGGATTATGTCTAAGAATTACAATGTGGTATGTAATGGAGAAAGCGAATGGAAGTATGATAATATCAAATATATCCCCTGCATCTTTTTACTGTACATCCCAGTAATGAAATAGTTGTACTGTTATACCTCAGCCTCTGAGTCTGCTGAGCAATTTCTTTGCTCAAGGCTGCACAGGTTCTGTTCTCCAGCTAGAAAAAGTTCCAATCGAAAATTCTTTAGTATTTATATACACTGTGAATATAAATTAGGGTGCATGCAAGTAACTCCCATGAAAAACCAATTCCAAATGGTCTGATGCAAGCTAAAGATCATGTTCCCACTTTAGTTGGTCCAGTACAGAACTTAAAGTTCTTGCAAGTAACCCCCAAGAAAATGACTTTTAATTGATCTTACAAAAGTAGGATCATGTACCACTCCAGTCAAGTTTGGAATGGATGTGTCCCTGTTTAAAGAAAGGCATTACCCGCCTTTAGGAGGAAATTTTAAGGGCTTTTCTGGATGTAACTTGTCATAGAATCAGGGTCTGAAGTTGCAATTTCAGGTGCATTATATTTGCAGTCACTGTTCCTTTCTCACAAGAAAGGCATCTGCAATACCATGCTGTAATATGATTGCAGGGACAATTAGAAGTCATCTCCCTAAAATTGCTTCAGATATCAATGAACCAAACTTCAGACAAAACAATATTGGTTTGCATTGGACTTTTCAAATCCCCCTGTTAGGTGCATGCATGTATTGGATCATTTTGTTAAGAAGATTGGAAAATGAAATCTTTTATTAGAATGTAATCCAAACACACCAAGACCTAATATTTAGGAAGTAAAACTCAAAAACATTTGAATGAAAAATAACCAAGTGTAAAGATACAAATCAATGATATGGTGAGATTATGTGAGGTACTATTTACCTGACAAGTATACATATGAGACAAATAAACATTAGGAAAAAGTACTTTATCAAATGCCTTCTATAATGAAATGTTAAAGGGAACACTGTTGATGATCTTAGAATTTTTTTTATCCAGAAAGTTTAGGTTTCCGTTTGTTTCGGTTCATTTATTTATGTTGTCCAAACACAGAGAACACTTTAATATACACAAGGACTATAGAAGAGGCCACATCTTACCTGCAGCTCCAGAGATGGTGGCTCTGGTTTCTCTGGAGTCTGTGGATGCTGACTGTGCCTTTCAATCACCTGGTTCACACTTCAAAACAAAAAGCATGGCACATTCACTTGATAAATAAAATGAATAGAACATATATGAAGGTGAACTTGCAAGTAATATCAGGAAGTACCAACCACTAGCCATTTTGTATGTCTGCTTATCTCTATCTATTCTTTTGCTTTAAAGCCGCCATGTGCTGATGTTGTTTTCAATTATAATTTCTATACAATACTTCTATTCCCATTTTAGTATAATAAAAAGAATACAAAACAGACATTGTCTAAAACTAGAAATGCAGGTGTGAGAAAGCCTGATATTACAGAGCCAAATCTTTGCATGCAGTACCATATTTATCATGGACCAGAGCAAAAGAAGGCTTCTGATGCAACTTCTACATATGGTGGGCACTGAGAGATGCATAATCTCTTTCATCACAAGGCTGTTGAGGAAATACAGTTATCGTGTCCAGATCCCATGATCATCAAATTGCTTGGCTGCTTCCCTATACCCCGATATTGGGCGGGAATACTCTAGTTTGATTTTCTCTAGTGGTGCCAAGAGTTTTGTTTTCAATTAGATGTTGAAATGGATGAAGAGATTATTAACTTCGAAGACGTTTTTTATGAGACCCTTATATTTGCTACATGCTTATGACCATAGCACAGTAGAGCACAGAGAAAGAAAAAACACAAGGAAAAAAAAGGTAAATATTAGGCACCCTTTGAAAGATGGTTAATAGTCCAAGTTATTAAGGCTTGGTAAATATCATTTTTCATGTTATGCAATTAATCAATCAATTTGGCTTTGAGATAGTAAGTTCCTTAGATTACCAATAAGAAAACGTCACTGAAACCACATAAAGTAAGCCTATTCCTCATGGGAACGATTAAGTTTTCCTCTATAGAATAAGAATCACGCAACATAACACTATCCACACAACCTCAAGGATTTTGAAAATGGTCTTCCATTCGTCACATAGTTTGACCCATGATGAATTTCAAAACCAGGAAGACTTAGATCTCTAGAAAGCATGCAAACATATCATATAATCTCAGAATCAGAAACTATAAACTGTAAAACCGCCTAATTGCACAACTACCACCAAAACTATCCTGTTCTTTGCAAAGTTCAAAGTGTTCGAGTCCGGTACGACTTGGCCTTTCTGCGCCGAGTCTGATACCCAATACCATTTTAAATAAAGATTCAGTCTAAAATCAATTAAACTTGGGTAGCCTCGGTACTCGGCCATGTCGTCCGAGTGGAATCGGCCAAGTCGTCCGAGTGGAATCGGCCAAGTCGCCCGAGTTGCCAAATCATTACTCAAAAATTAAATTTTTCCTTCAAAAGAGCACAAGATAACAACCAAAATTGAGAAATATCTGAAAAATCAATGATTATCTTCAAAAGGGAAAATTTCTCAGAACCCATGATTGAAGACACTTGATGAAAAAGATGGTCCTATGAAGGCTTTGAAAAGTTTTTCAATCCAACCCGTGGTTGTCTTTGAGTTGTATAAGAAGGAAAGGTTGAGAGTATTTCATCGCTAACCTGACAACGGATGGACTGCAATGCCTTCGTGTCAGTAGTGCCATTGTGGTGACTGGCGAGAAATATCATGTCCTTCCTCTTCCATTGACAACCGGGTCTCCCATCTCTCTATCTCTTTGCAGCATTGTATGCTGTAGAGGTAGCCCTCTGCCTCTGCCAAGCCGGGGTGCTCCTCTCTCTCTCTCTCTCTCTCTCTCACATGTGGGAAGGTTGAGAGTATTTCATCGCTAACCTCACAATGGATGGACTGCAATGCCTTCGTGTCAGTGGTGCCATTGTGGTGACTGGCGAGAAATATCATATCCTTCCTCTTCCATTGACAACCTGGTCTCCCATCTCTCTATCTCTTTGCTTTATTGTATGCTGTAGAGGTAGCCCTCTGCCTCTGCCTCTGCCAAGCCGGGGTGCTCCTCTCTCTCTCTCTCTCTCTCATGTGGGTTTCACAATTAGGGATTTGAATACATGGACTCTTACGGTTTTAAGTGTTGATAGGTGTGATATATACTGAATATTACTATGTGTTTTAAATGCTAATGAATATTTGTGGTATAAATTCCAACTTTTTCATTTTTTTTTAATTGAATTTTGTAAATGAAGAGTTAGGTTTGTTTTCAATTTTAATATTAAATATTAAACAATTTTAATTTTCATAATATTTTTTATAATTTTTAAATTTTATTTATCTTATTTTACATATCATCCAATATTCAATTGAAATGCTAAGACCGTTGATATATCTCGATCTTCTGAATCAATAATCTCCTCTCACAACTTTGAAAAATCTTACGTTCTATTAATTGAGTTGATCGTGTTATTTTGCACTCATTTGAAGAATAGACTCATGGAAATCATATCAATTTGATGTTGGATGACACATATAGGAGGATGCTCGACTGGTAGTTGATGATATTCCTAAATTCTTACAAAAAAGGCTCTATCTACTCCAGCACATTCATAGGTTGATTATCTTAAGTATTTCAATTTGATGATAAAAACAAGCTACTAAGTAGGCATAGAGTATTACTAGCGGTCATCATAGTTAAGAAAAAGAAAGGCTAAACTATACATGTCATCCAAGAAACAAAAATGTATACAGCCATCTCAATCTACTATAAAATATTGAAATTTAAGAAACCACAAAGAAAATCAGATGTGTGTTATAAGATAAAACTAACAAAAATCACAAAATCATCAATAAAAATGATACGATTCGTCAACACAATTCGAACCCAACATGATTGTTATGAGTTTGGGTTGATTAGAAATGGGTTTTGGTCAAATTCGTGTTGACCTGTATAACTCATCTAATAAATAAATAGTATTTTTATCAACTTATATAATACAAATTTGACCTGAAATGATCCATTTAACAATCTTATTGATTAACCTAATTATATTTTTAAACTATTTAATTCATATTTACCTTATTTTAATTTTGTTTTTAAATAAATATGTTAACTAAATTATAAACATGTTTGATTAAGACATAAATCATATAGATATATATATATATATATATATATATATATATATATATATATATATATATATATATATATATATATATATATATATATATATATATATACGATTATCAAATGAGTTAAATGAATTATACAAATGTGTTATCTATTTAATAATTATATAGCATTTTGGTCTATATTTTTTATACAATTATTATTCATGTTAGGTTTAGATTGACCTATGTAATAGAATGCCTAAGTTTGACATGACATGAATACAATCCACAAACACATACAAATCACCACCCCTAGACTAAGATTATGTTTAGTTCACAAAAAGTATTAAGGAAAGAAAAAATGATAAAGAAAATAATTTTCTCAAATTTCCTTTCACTATAAAAAAATAAGAAAGAAAATCAAATATAATTAAAATTAATTAAAAATTCATATATTTTTAACTATTTAATCTTTATATGATGGAGAAAAATAAGTTAAATGAGTTTGAAAAAGCATATAAAAATAATTTATCGACTTTAAATCTATTTTTTCTTTTTACTCTTCCTCTTCATTTTACTTTTCTTATATTTTACCTCAAAATTTTCAAAACCAAACATAGTGTAATGGTTACTTTTAAAAGAAAATTAAAGAAATTGGTCAATCAAACACATAGATTTCCTTGTTGCATTTTTTTTCCCAGAATTCTCCTCATTACTTGTTGATATAAGATATAACAATAGAAAAATAAATAAACATTTATTATCAATAGAAAATTGGATACAGTTAAAAGATTTTCTCTATAATATTGAGGAGAGGACAGGAAGAAGTAGGTGAAAAACCTTATCCATGAAGTGGCTAAGATCACTAGAACATTTGCTATATGTGCAGTGGCTCCTTTGTTAAGATAACATTCTCCATCAATCAGGTCATTAATTGTTATTAAGGCCAATTCTCAACTTTTCTCCAATTGAACATACATACAAACAATCTAAGTGATTAAAACATACAAGGATAAAAACTATTTCACAATTTTGATATCTTGAATCAATTTCAGAAATGTTCATTAGAATAAGATTCCCTGATTGTTTTTTAAATGAGCTTGAGAAATTATGAATTTCCCTTTTCCCTTTTAGTCTCATTTGACGAGTTAAAATTATGGTTGTACCAATTGTGTAGGCTATAGTTTTAGACCCAACATATTGATACAAAAAAAACAAAGATAAAATAATATATATGCAAAGATACAGAAGATTTTCCAACTATTCTTACATGCATGGATGAAAGTGATAATTCCACTCTATTATATATATATATTATAAAGGATAAAAACTAAACAACAATAATATTAGGTTTGAAACATCCCACGTTTTTCTACTCCGTGAATCTACACCTTGAACCATGAGCTCATTGCTTTATAGTATAATCTTCATAAATCTATTTCCATCTCATAACCTTTTTCCTCTCATAACCTAAAATATTTATATAAACATTTCCAATAACTTTCTAACATTTTCATGCTAATATTTTTCTAGACAAAAAAAAAATTAATAACAACATTTAGTAAATAAGACAAATACAATGGTGCCAACCAAAAAAAAAAAAAAAAGAATAGCCACAAAACAAAAGAGAAAAAAGGGGAAAAAAAAACTTAGTCCATTTGCTAAGTAACAAATCAATCAACAAAATTTATCATAGACAATGAAGTCTCATTTATAAGCTTTCTTGTACTTTCTTGCCTAGAGTAAAAGAGTAGGAAAAAAAATTAGAGTTTGGGAGCTTGGTCCATTGGATCCACACTTTCAAATAATTTGCTTTCTCTCCTTTCAAAATGTCCAGATTAAGCACAAAAATTGTAGTCCTCCATGCCTTCATTTACTTCTTCCCTGCAAAAGTTCTATACCAATTTAAAAGATCAATCTCTCTTACAAGAGAAGGCAACAACTACTTTTTGCCCAACAAAGAGAATACGAGTTTTCATAAGAATCTTGGTTTAGTACATTGAATGAGATTGTGATAAAATGATTTTTCTTCATATTTGCAAAGATAGAACTTATTCTAATTAAGGTCCCTTGTCTTTTTTTTTTTTTTTTACTAATCCAAGGTCACAATCTTCCCCCAAGCTATTTCCTAATTGAAGAACCCTAATTTCATCTGAACCTAAGAATTCCAAACTATTTAATGTGAAAACTCTATTTTGCCTTAAACTCAAAAAAAAAAAAAAAAAAATGAGGCTTTGATTGAGAATTCTACTCTTTGAATCTCTCCCGACTACCTTTTTCTCACTATCCCTTCAAATTGGTCTCCCTTGCAAGACCAAATAAATGCCTTTGATACTTTCCCAACTTTCAATCATGGAATTATTTCAAGCAACAAATTCTTCAACATCTCCACATACCTGAAATCCAGGAATCATTTGAGTTGGTTATGGCATATAGTGAGAAAAAATAAGTACTCAAAGTGGAATCACCACACCACATCTCAAACAAGTTATATTTTTAAAATATTTTACCCATCCTAATTGCTTTCAATAAACCCTACTTCAAACTCATCCCTCACTTTTCATGAATACAAACAGCCAACTTCTTCCTAGACTTTCCTAATAATAACTCATTTCCATATGGGATCTATTTTTGAAGTAAACTACCAGCTCCACTCACTAGGAAGAGTCTTGCTAAGGACAAATATGTTTGATTCTGAATCTATATTCCTTCTTTTCATGCAAGCAATCGACTATTTTATCATGTGAAACTTTTTCTCAAGGGCTCCTCCTTTCCAAAGAAAATCTCTTTGAATTTTCCCAAGTCTCAACTTACTTTTCTTGGAATTTCAAACTATGACATAAACAAATTAGCATGCTAGATAAGAATTTTTGTTTATGCATAGCTAGCCTTTTGCGAAATCTCTCTTGCAGCACAGGAGATTTATCCCTAAACAACTAGGATAAAGTGAAAGAAGGCATCCTCCTTTGATCATGAAAAGACAGCTATAACCCCTTGAATCCTCTATCCATAAAGAATCGAAGGACGTCCCCTTGATACTAGGTCCCTAATCCCCTAGATTATATAAGAGACTTTGAAAGGAATTAGACACCTCCTTAATTTCAACATCCTCTATGAGCCAAAAACCATTCACTCTTGTTCTAGTCATGTAATTGCTTCCTCTATGAACATCAGCCATTTTGGGGAAAAATTTGGTCTTTTTATTCTCCTTCTTCAACCAAACCCTCCAGACTTCTGCCTATGAGAAGTTTTTTTCTTCTTTTTTTTCCAAGCATAGCCAGCTTATTCTTCCACTACCACCCTTCTAGCTTCATCCTCTTAACAAAGTACGTAGCTTACCTCTCCTTTCAATTCAAAAAACATCAATTCCTTCCTAACTGCGACACTACTCTTTGTTCCAAGCTTTTAGGTCCATCTCCAAGGCTTTGAGTTTAGAGGCCAGAATATAGCTAAAAAAACCCCTTGAAGCTTCCAAGCATGTGTTTTAGTGTTATCTCATTGCAGCTCTTCTCTTAGTTGTAGTTTACTTATGAATAATGCATGAAAAAATTGTTCCTCAAAGGTCCTATCCAGCCCTTGTCTATATGTTCTATTAAAAGACTCTTTATACCAGAGTGTGAACTAATTTGTTTGCATGTAAGAGTTTATTGCTGCAGGCTAGGTTTTGGAGATGATTCCATCTGTAAGTTAAAGATCAAAAATGATGGTGGACTTGTGCTACCAGTACAGCCAACTACACTGACTGAAGTAATGTGATCTTTTTGCAGTACATATTCTTCTGATTAACCTAAGGTTACTAAGGTTCAGCATACATACAAAAGACTAGTAGTCACACAAGCCATGTCTCGGCAAAGCACTTATGTAGGAAACAATTCAATTCTTCATTAAGAGGCCCATTAAAAGAAGAAATTGCCGACAACCTTAACCTTTTCTTGATGTAATAAACAAATTTTAGGCATACAACCAAAAAACTCAATTTTCCATTCAAAACTTCAAAAAAATTCAATAAACCCTGCTATGATGTTATAGACAATTTTCACATCCTCAATAACATACAACATTTACAATAAAAAACAAACATCATATTTAGATGGGCTATTACAATTTCCTATAAAAAAATTTGAACAAGAATATCAAAAGAGAGTACAAATTAATTTGTTTGCATGTAAGAGTTTATTGCTGCAGGCTAGGTTTTGGAGATGATTCCATCTATAAGTTAAAGATCAAAAATGATGGTGGACTTGTGCTACCAGTACAGCCAACTACACTGACTGAAGTAATGTGATCTTTTTGCAGTACATATTCTTCTGATTAACCTAAGGTTACTAAGGTTCATCATACATACAAAAGACTAGTAGTGACACAAGCCATGTCTCGGCAAAGCACTTATGTAGGAAACAATTCAATTCTTCATTAAGAGGCCCATTAAAAGAAGAAATTGCCGACAACCTTAACCTTTTCTTGATGTAATAAACAAATTTTAGGCATACAACCAAAAAACTCAATTTTCCATTCAAAACTTCAAAAAAATTCAATAAACCCTGCTATGATGTTATAGACAATTTTCACATCCTCAATAACATACAACATTTACAATAAAAAACAAACATCATATTTAGATGGGCTATTACAATTTCCTATAGAAAATTTGAACAAGAATATCAAAAGAGATAAGTCTCTAACAGCTACAGGTCTTAATGTACACTTGCTATGGAACTAACTATGACTTCCTTGACAATGTCAAAGCATATGTACAAGTAGTTAGTTTGCATGCAATCTTTGCAAGTGTCAGTCTGATACTCTAACAAATGGTAGCAGTAAAGACAAGTCTTAAAAAGTGGTCAACATAAGCAAGCTTGATGTTTTATGAAATAACATTTGTCTGGGGGGCATTTTATGTTGGCAAGTTCATCTGACTTAGTTGGTGTACTTGGCTTGGGATGAAATAGGATCACCAAAAGAGCTAGACCTCCAATCCCCAAGGGAAAAAGGTTATGTCTCCAAGATCAGTCATTGCAAATTTCTGTAGAGAGTTGAGATGCTTGATGAAAACTGGAAGGGCTCAACATTTGATTCACAGTGAACTGGGTGGTATTTGTGGTGTTTGTGGAAGTGCCCATCAAGAACTATAGAAGGGTTAACAACTAAATTGAAGGTTTCTGTAGAATTGAGGCCTGGAGGGATATATATTCATCTGCATCCGGACAAAATATTTTCATCCAAGGATGAGCTAGGGCAAACATCAATGTTATTTTAATACAAAGGAAGGTCTTGAAATTCAAATCATGCATGGAAGACATCATCCAGGAAATACAAGCTGTGAGTTAATCATACAAATGAACAGAAATGCAAAAGGAGTATATAGTATGTTTGATAGAAAAATAGCCTTTGGCTTGCAACCTTTGTCTTGTGGTCTACTGGTGAGGGGGCTAACAAGATGGATAACTTGTCGGTACAAGGTGAAGGATCAACAACAAGAGTGATAGCAGTGAGCCCCGACAGATTACTAATCATTGTTCAGAATGATCATGCATGAGTGTTAAATAGAAGATAGGGTATTTCTACAATCTGACCGAGGTAATTTTAAGGAATGTTAAATAGAAAATATTGTACAATCATAGTTTGAAGTAAACAACCCTCCTGTATGCTTTGTAGGTTTTTGCCTCTGTTTTAATGCAATTATGATTTACTTATCAAAAAAATAGTTTGAAGTAAACAACTGCAAATAATCAGAATATAGTGAGGAAATTCAAGTACCACATAAAACCCTAGCTCATATAAATCATGGTGAGATAGATGTAAATTATAAATAATTAGAACAACTGAAAATATTTTTATCCCCAAGCATAAGCATTTAAATCACATAAATTACATGTAATGCCATCCAAATTTAATCATATTCTTCTACACATAGATCTACACTACATTCAAATATTTAGATGCTTTAGTTAATAGAACTCATAATATTAACATACCAGCCTCTTTGTAATGAAATAAACCCACTATATATGAACTCATTTATGTGCTTGGTCTCACTAAAATAGCATTATACACACTGTTTGCACCAATCAATTATGTGAATATTCAATTTAATTAATTAAATTTTTTGGGTAAGTGAAATAAGAATTAAGCAAAGCATAATTTCTCTCCTTCAATAAGTAATTGAAAATAATAATAAATAAAATCAGATAAATTGGAAATTATGATTAGGAGAAGACGAAATTTTATTTAGAATTAATATAATCCAAATTATAACATCTCATGCGACTCATCAGTTTAAAGAATAAAAGCAGTAGGAGCCATAACATGAAGACATGGAAATTAGCAGACACCTTAAAGCACAGCATGGGCAGTACCCATAGGACAAATGCAAAATGGGATAAGGAATTTCACATGCAATGAAAGAGCAATAGTTCACAGCACCATCATCTTGAAGAGGATTTGCAAAAGATGCTTTCAGCCTTTGTGTTTAAACAACAAAAGCATGTGAAAGCATCTGAATTGTGTCTTCCAGTGGATGAAGCCAAGTGATGTATGAGTAATATTGTTCAATAAAAAGATACGATATTAAAAACAATACAGATCATAAGGGGTGGCCCCCAGGTTCCACAATGAATAAGATTAGCACTTTTAGTAGAAAATTAATAGACCAGAAAAAGCTTCTTAATTATCACCTTTCCTCATGGATTGAATACTTATTCTGTATAAGAATGTTTAGACAAACAATTGTCACAAGTGGCTACTGCATCAACTAATTCACATGCCAAAGTAGTGTTAGAAAGTTAAATTTGATTTAAGAAGTTTCTAAAAGCTAAAATTAGATTTAGATTCTGAAAGTTAAAAGAACATTTTATTTTTAGTGATTGATTTGGTTTTTATATTTAAGTAGTTGAATCTTAAAAGGTTTTTATTTTTATATTCTTATTATTAGGAGTTTTTATTTTGTTAAACGTGAGTATATATAAATAAAAGGTTATGTAACATTTAAACAGAAGTGGTAGAAGGCGGTAAATTTGTAATTCTCCTTTATTTTTTATCTTCCTTTATGTAATTGTTTGTTTTTCTCTTTCAACACTATTACATCAAGAGACTGGTATCAGTCATACAAAAAAGATAGCAAGTGGAATATATCCGTTTCAAGTCCCCAACTCATAAAAAACAATTAAGATAATTAGAGTATCAAGATGAAAGTTTTGTTTGGTTTACAAGATGTATGGGAGGTTGTGGAGAAAAGTTACAAAAAGTCATCAAATGAAACCACTCTATCCCCGAATCAAACTGATTTTTTGAAAAATATAAGAAAGAGAGACAAGAAAGCTCTCACCATCATCTACGAAGCAATGGATAAAGTTACTTCTAAGAAGATTTTAAGTACAAGCATCTCCAAAGAAGCAAGAGAGATATTACAAAATATAGTTGATAAGGTGTGAAAAGTTTGTGCTCAAACTGTTAAAGGAGAACTTAAATGTTTGTACATGAAAGTATCATAATTAATCTCCAATTATTTTTTCTAAAGTATTGACTATTGTAAATTTATTAAAAGGAAAATTATGGTGAAAGTTTAAACGACATTCATGTGATTGAAAAATACCTTAATCTTTAGATTTAAAGTTTGATTATATATATTATTATGGCCATTGAAGAATCTAAAGATTTAGATTCTATGACCATTGATCAACTTATAATATCATTACAAGTCTATGAAGAGAGATTGAAAAAGAAGAACAAAGAAAAATTAGAACAGGTCCTCCAAACAAAACTTATAATAAAAGAGAATGAAGTAAATTTTAATAAAAGAAGTCAAAATAATCATGGACATAGTTGTGGATGTGGTCAAGGCAATAGAGGAAGAGATGGTTTCAATTCATCAAACAATAAAGGAACAAACCAAAACTCATATCACTTAAAAGGGAGTGAAAGATGGCACAACTCAAGACAAATGACACGAGAAGGTATGATAAGTCCTAAATTTAATGTTATAATTGTAAAAAAAAAAAATATGTTCATAACACTTATAAATATAAAAGTGCCACTAACACTAAGAAAGGGCAAGCCAACCATGTTGAAAAGAAAAATCAAGAAGAACCTACTGTATTGTTAGCATATTAAAGAGAAAATGAGAAGAAAAACACATGGTATCTTGACATTAAAGCGAACAATCATATGTGTGGATTCAAAAATAGATTTGTGGAATTTAATGAATCAGAAAGTGACCATGTTACTTTTGGAGATGCATCCAAATTTTCAATAAAAGGTAAAGATAAAATTTTAATTCATTTCAAAATAGAAGATATCAATTTATCTCAAATATTTACCATGTACCTAACAAGAAAAAAAATATATATTAAGTTTATATCAACTCTTAATAAAAGAAGTCAATAAAAGAGCATGAAGAAAATCTTAATAAAAGAAGTCAAAATAATTGTGGACACAATGTGGACATGATAAAGGCAATAGAGGAAGAGATAGTTTCCATTCATCAAACATGAAGGAACAAACCAAAACTCATATTCCTCAAGAGGGAATGGAAAATGATGCAACTCAAAACAAAATGAAAGGCAATAGTATGATAAATCCGAAATTCAATGTTAAAACTATAAAAAATAAGGTCATTATGCTTATGAATATAGAAGTGCCACTAACAATAAGGAAAGGCAAATCAACTATATTGAAAAGAAAAATCAACAAGAAGCTATTGTATTATTGGCATATAAAAGAGAAAGTGAGGAGAAAAACACATGATATCTTGACATCAAAGCAAACAATCATAAGTGTGGATTCAAAAATATGTTTGTGGAACTTAATGAATAAGAAATTTGCCATGTTTATTTTGGAGATGCATCCAAAATTTTGGTAAACGCTAAAGATAAAATCTTAATTCATTTGAAACATAAAAAACATTAATTTATCTCAAATGTTTACCATGTGCCCAACATGAAAAATAATATATTAAGTTTAGGTCAACTCTTAAAAAAATGAATATAATATTCATGTGAAAAATCAAAGTCTCTCAATAAGAAATTAGCATGCCAATTTAATTATTAATGTGTCTATGATAAAAAATAAAATATTTTTAATAACATTCAAAATGATGTAAAATATCTAAAATCCTATGTCAATGATTCTTCTAGAATTTTTTTTTCATCAATAAGCAAAAGAATTGTATTATGAAGAGGCGCTAAAATAACGACCCATAGAATTACAGTATAGAGACACTCACTCCCTTACAATTGGACCCAAAACAATAAGGAAAAACAAAAAACCTTCTCCCTCATCGCAAACCCACTCAATCTACAAAATCTATTAAGGTCGAAGGACCATCTTTTATCCACAATTTGGTCTCCGAACAAAGTAAATACACAAAAGAAGCTTTCAACCTTTGGAGGGACAGAACGCTATCTTCAAAAGCAATTTTATTCCTTGCCAAAACAATAAGGAAAAACAAAAAACCTTCTCCCTCATCGCAAACCCACTCAATCTACAAAATCTATTAAGGTCGAAGGACCATCTTTTATCCACAATTTGGTCTCCGAACAAAGTAAATACACAAAAGAAGCTTTCAACCTTTGGAGGGACAGAACGCTATCTTCAAAAGCAATTTTATTCCTTGCCTTCCAAATGACACAAAACAAGCATAACGGTCCCACTTGCCACACCTCCCTCATCTTCTTACCCACAAAAGAGCCCTTCCACCCTAAAAAGATTTCCTTTACTGAAAAAGGAAACACCCAAGACACTCCAAAGAAAGAAAGGAGTAATATCCACACTTCCCTTGTTTTCTCACAATGAAGAAGGAGGTGATCAATCGACTCCTCAAACATTTGGCACAGAAAGCATATATTAGCCAAAGCCCAACCCCTCTTTTGCAAACAGTCCAAGGTTAGAACTCTTCCCCACGAAGCCTCCCAAGCAAAGAAACTTAATTTGGGTTGCACACAAGAGTTCCAAATAATCTTCGAAGGGAAAGAAACAAGAGAAACCGGCTGCAAGGCCATATACAAAGACTTTATCAAAAAAACCCCATCCTTTGAATCCATCCACCTCACCCTATCCTCCTCATCCACACTAACCTTCTTCCTATCCAAGCAACAAAAAACCTTTCCACCTCTTCCAACTCTCAATCATTGAAAGGTCTATTGAAACAAGGACTGCAACTTCCCCCCCCCTCTTTCCCCCGCAGCTGTCCAAACTTCATTTACCCAAGCCTCTTTGGAAATTGCTAGAACAAATAAATAAGGGAAAGTCTTGCACAAAGGGGTAGTTCCACAACACTTGTCTTTCCAAAACCTCACCTTCTTTCCATCACCCACCACAAAATCAAAAGAAGGGGTCACCAGATGTCCCAACTTGCTTATTGCTTTCCACAACCCGACTCCATAGGCCTCCCTAGCCTTACAAGAGCTTCATCATCCTCTTTCCTCCCCCTATTTCCTTCTAATCAATTAGTTCCAAAGGGCCTTTCTTTCAATTGCAAAGCTCCAAACCCACTTTCCAAGGAGAGCCCTATTGAAAGTCCCAAGACTCTTAACCCCCAGCTCTCCTTTTCTTTTTTCTACACAAACAATTGGTCACCTTACTAAGTGCGGTTTTTGCTCAAGAGCCCCACCACCCCACAAAAAATCCCTTTGAATCTGCTCCAATCTCATTCTAACCACCCTAGGCAGCTAGAAAATGGACATGAAATAGATCAGTAAATTGGACAAAGTACTTCGAATTAAGGTAATCCTCCCCCCCTTTGAAATGTATTGACGTTTCCACATAGCCAATCTCTTGAGGAATCTTTCTTCTATTCCATTCCAAGCGGCAACAGATTTAAAAGGAGCACCCAATGGCATTCCTAAGTAAGTAGAAGGCAATCTTTCCACCTTATAACCGAACTCTTCAGCCAGCTCTTCCACATTCTCAACTCTACCAACTGGAATCAACTCACTTTTTTCCAAATTCGCTCTTAACCCTGAAATTGTCTCAAACCACATTAACAGCTAGCACAAATATGTCAAATGCTCCTCCTTTGCCTCACAAAAAATCAACATATAGTCAGCAAACAACAAATGAGAGACCTGGACCCCTTCACCCTTTTTTCCCGGAACCGAGCAAGGCGATAAAAAACCTCCAAAAACTACTCTCTTCAGCAAATAGCTGAAAGCCTCCATCACAATAACAAACAAGTAAGGCGAAAGGGGGTCCCCTTGCCTTAAACCCCTTGAGCTCTGAAAAAGTCCAGTAGGGCTTCCATTCACCATAACAGAGAATCTAGCAGTGGATAAACACCACTTTATCCATCTACGCCACTTTTCCCCAAACCCCATATTCTCTAACACTGCTAAAAGAAAATAGCAGTCCACGTGATCATGGGCTTTCTCAATGTCCAATTTGCAGAGAATCGCCCCTCTATTACTTTTCAAAATGGAGTCTATTGCTTCATTAGCAATCAGCACTGCATTTATAATCTGCCACCCCTCCACAAATGCATTTTGAGACGTTGAGATCACCTTAGCTAACACTCCCTTCAACTTGTTAGCCAACACCTTAGTTAACTACTTGCACAACCCTCCCACCAAGCTAATTGGCCTAAAATCCTTCAAGTCCTCAACCCCCCTTTCTTAGGAATCAACACTAGAAAGGTTGCATTCAGACTTCTTACAAATCTACCAGACTCATGGAACTGTTTGAAGAAGTTCATCACCTCCACCTTTACAAAATCCCAAGAAAACTGCCAGAACGCCATTAAGAAACTGTCAGGGCCCTAGCTCTTTCTCTTAGCAGAAACCTGACAGCGCACCAAAGACCTCCTCCGAGAAAGGTTTCTCTAACTCTTCCACATCCAGCTCTTCCAACCTTTCAAAAATCAAACAGTCTATATTGGGCTTTCAACCACCAGGATCTGCCAACAGACCTTGGAAAGCTCTGCTCACTTCCTCTTTAATTTCACTTTCCTCAATGAGCGACCTCCCATTCAATTTTACTCTAGCCGACCAATTCCTTTTTCTATGAGCATTAGTCATCTGATGAAAAAACCTTGTATTTTTATCCCCCTCCTTCAGCCAAATTTCTCTAGACTTTTGCCTCCACGACGCTTCTTCTAAAAGGACCCACTTTTTATAAGTCTCTCTTGTGTCCTTCCTAGCTTCCTCTTCTTCCATAGACAGTGAGCGAACACTCTTTTCCTTGTCCCAAAAATCCACCAAATTCCAAGCAGTCTGCTTCTTAGATTCAACCTTACCAAAAACCTCTTTATTCCATCTTCTCATAATCGGTTTTAAGACCTTCAATTTTTCAATCAAAAAGAAGTTGGCTGACCCGCTAACCCGAATCCCCTTCCACCACTTCCTCAACACCTCTTTAAAGCCCTCCTCCTTTAGCCACATATTTTCAAATCTAAAAGGCATGGACCCTCTCCTCATCCCTCCCCCATCAAGAAGAATCAGAAAGTGATCAGAAACTGGCCTAGCCAGAACAACTTGAATGGCCCCCTGAAAGTGAACTTCCCAATCTTTAGAAATGAGAAACCAATCAATTCTCGACTTTAACCGATTATTAAAACCTCCACTCCAAGTGAACAACCCCCCTGAAGAGGTAAGTCCCTTAGTTCTTAGTCCTCAACCACCTCTGAGAATCTCCTGCTATGCACCACAGCTCATTCCACAAACCTTTAATGGCCCCTAGCTCACTCAAAAAATATTCTCTCTCCAACTTCACAGTGGGTCCATACACTCCTGTGAAAATCCAGAAAAAACCATCCTTACAATTCTTGAAGCAACAAGAGACTGAATATTTGCTCACCTCCATCTCCACCATCTGTAACACCCTATTATCCCAGAACACCACCACCACCCTTGTCGCACCCCTTGAATTCATAGCCCCCCACTCCAAACATCTTCCTACCCCAAGACTTCTCACAATCCCACTAGTCATCTCCTGAATTTTTGTTTCCTGTAGGCACACTAAATCCACCTTCTGAGTTTTAATAACATCCTTTATCAATTTTCTCTTGTTTCTATCTTTTGCCCTCCTTACATTCCACAAAAGGATTCGAAGCCTCATCTAACATTCTCTAAATATGTTCTAACTGTTACAAGAAGTTTTATTGAGGATGCTTAGGGGAGGAAGAAGTCGGTTTGAGGTGGAGTCCAAATTGTTTGAGATTGTGGTTGAGGATTCGGGTGGAAAGCTGAAATGATGTATATGGGAGAGAAGCAGGGGTTTTGTTTCTTGGATTAGATTTAGGGAGGCTAGTCTTCATTGTCTTTTGGAAGGCGTTGAAACTTGTTGTAGAGAGGTTGATGATCAAAGATGGGTTATTGAATGGATGGAGGGAAATAGAAAGTTTAGAATGGAGCAACGGCTGAACAAGGCAAGGAGGTTCATCCTATGCTCTATTCAAGATATAGAAGCTAAAAGATATAGCATTATTTTCCCTGAAGGGAAGGGTCAGGCCAGTGGCTGGAACTCTTTGGCCGTGAGGTTGAGAGGTCTTGGAGTGATCCCGTCAAAAGGTTTAAAGTTCACCAATGTGCCATAGGCTCCGTTGAAGCCGAAGGGAGTCCTGAAGGTTCAGTGGAAGGAAAAGGGGGTGGAAATGATGTCTTTTACAGATGCTGTTAAGTCAACCCCGAGAAGGGCAGGTGAGTCAGTGTGGTTAGAGGTAGGGGAAAAAGAGGTGTGTGGAAAACTAGAGCAATTGAGACATTGCCTGATAGGCAGGTGGGGTTCTATCTCAATTCCATTACCTGAGTTGGATTACGTTAGGAGCTGGACCTGTTAGAATTGGGAGGTTAAGGGGAAGATGACGATTGCTGTGTTAGGCAGGGGTATTATGATGTTTGATTTTGAGTTGGCTCAAGAGGCTGAGCGTGTTTTGGCCAGAGGCAAAAGAAGTATTAAGGAAAATTGTCTTATCTTGGACATATGGAACCCAGAGGTGGGGTGTTCCTGCAAGATCTCCAATGCCGTAGAGGCATGGGTAAGGGTGGTCGGGCTCCTACTCCATTTCTAGAGTCTTGAGGTGTTCAAAAGAATTGGAGATGGGTGCGGAGGATTTATAGTAGTGGATGAAGAAACCAAATCCATGTCTGAGTTACAATGGGCTAGGATTTTGGTGAAGCGTGCAGATTGGGAGGTCCCTAACTCTATTCATATAGTTTTGGGGTCGGGCTGCTTTTCTCTCCAACTGTGGTGGGAATCTACACCTTGGTTCTCGCAGGTGGTGTCAACGGGAAGCTCCTCCGGGAAGGGCGGGCTAAGGGTAGGCAAAGAAGTTGTTGGGTCTCATCGGGTGGCTTGCTGCGAGAGTCAAAGGAAGAGGGTGGAGCAGTTGAGGTTGTAGGCGGAGGTACAAGACGTGGCACTCGTTGGAGGAAAACCACCCATGCTTTCTGGTGAGGCCTCTGCAGAAGAAACTGTTGAGAGAAGATCGGCTGGTGGTCCAGCTGACCTAGTGGGAGGGGGTAGGGAGTCCTCTCCCATCAGTCTGGACGAATTTGAATGTGGGCTGGCAGGTCATTGCAGTGGACCTAGCTGTGGGGAGGCCCAAGGCCCTTGTCTTGCAAGCCGGGTGGTTTTGGGCTGGGATCCAAGGCCCAGTCACCTAAAAGGCCCCTTAAGTATCAGAGAGGGGGTGACGGGTGAGGCCTGTGGGCCTGTTCGAGCTGTCGCAATGGGAGAAGGGGCCTTTTATGGGAACGAGTCCCCAATCTCTCCTTCTAGGGCTCGTGTTATGCAGTCGCCATCCAAAATCAGGGGTGCAAGTCGAGGTGTAAGCGGAGAAGCTGACCCCCTTGTCAGGCTGCTGAGAGACTCGACGATGCTATATTCCTCACAATTGATGGTTCGGGGACACTTGACTGACGAAGCGCTTTACGTAGAGGCATCCAGGTATGTCGATCTTTGTTTTATTCCATTGGGGGGTCGGAATCTCTCTTCTTCTTCTCCTTCTTCTTTCGGACGGGTTACATTGAATGAGGGGTCTTTCGGAGGTTCGGCTTCCGTGGTTAATGAAGAGGAGCAGACTCCGTTGAGCATCATTCTGGCTGACGGTAGCAATAGGGTGCTAGCCTCTAAGGGAGAGAAGCCAGTGGCTGGAGAAGGGGCGGGAGGGGAGTTTGAGGGGTTGCTTCAGGACCTGGATGGATGTCGTTGGGACGACAGTTGCCTGGCGAGGTTTAGTAAATTTTTGGGCTTCTCTACGGAAGGTTTTGAAGGCGAAATCCTGAATTTGCTCCTAAGGACTAAGAGAAAAGAGAGCAAAATCTAAAGAAGGGCTCGTCAGGGACCACTAAGTTTGACCGGGAGTTGAAAAAACTTGAGTGGTTTATTAATTATAATGGGGCAAGAAAGAAGAATTCTCTAGTTAGAGAAGGTGGAGTTAGAATCTCGACAGTTAGATGAAGCTAAAGATTCTATCCTGGAATGTCAGAGGGGCTAATGACAAAAATAAAAGGAAGGTAATCAAGGCCCTAATCAGGTCGCAAAAAGTGGATGTGGTGTGCTTGCAGGAGACCAAAATTTAAGAAATGTCCCAAGGGGTTATTCACAATCTTGGTGTGGGAAGATTCTTAGGTTGGGGAGCTGTGAATGCAAGGGGGGCAGCTGGAGGGGTGGTGGTCTTCTGGGATAAGAGTGTTGGAGTTAGTAGGCCTGGAAGTAGGAATTTTCTCAATCTCGTGTCGGTTCAAGAACTGCGAGGATGGGTTTATGTGGTTCTTTACGGGGGTCTACGGACCTACTTTGAAAAGATATAGAGAACTTTTTTGGGAAGAGCTAAGTGCCATTCAAGGACTGTGGTCTGATCCTTGGTGCATCGGTGGGGACTTCAATGTTATTAGATTTGCCAGTGAACGTAGTAAAGAATGAAGATTGTCTGGTTCCATAAGAAGGTTTTCGGAGGTGTTAGATGAGTTGGCTTTAAGAGATTTGCCTCTTTAGGGGGGTCCTTATACGTGGAGTGGAGGGCTGAATGGCCAATCCAGGTCAAGATTGGATCGCTTCCTGATTTCGGAGGAATGGGAAAATCATTTTAGTGGGGTGTCTCAGTGCACACTCCCAAGGCCTGTGTCTGACCACTTCCCAATTCTGTTAGATGGGGGTGGGGTGAGGAGAGGTCCAATTCCTTTTTGTTTTGAGAATATGTGGTTGAAGGAGGAGGGCTTTAAGGAGCTTCTTAAGGGTTGGTGGCAAGGTTTTAATTATAGTGGGTCTTATAGCTTTGTCCTCTCAGAAAAACTAAAGGCCTTAAAAGTTAAGCTGAAGAATTGGAATAAGGAAGTCTTTGGTAAAGTGGGGGTGAACTTGAGGATGGCTTTGGACAAAGTTTCTTTGTGGGATGATCAAGAGAGGCAGATAACTCTAAATGAGTAGGAGTTAGAGGCTAGAAAGGAGGCCAGGGAGGACTTTAAAAAGTGGGCGATTATGGAGGAAATCTCGTGGAGGCAGAAATCAAGAGAAACATGGTTGAAGGAAGGTGATAAGAACACGGGATTCTTTCATAAGATGGCAAATTCTAACAGTAGAAGGAATTGTTTGAAAAAGATTAAAGTTAATGGTAACTGGCTTTCAGAAGATCAAGAAATTCAAAGGGGAGTGGTGAGGGCCTATTAGGAACTGTTATCGGATCCTGGTGGCTGGCACCCGAGTATGAGTAGTATGGAGTTTGATAGAATTGGGAGTGAGGAGGCTACCAGGCTGGAGGAGATGTTCTCCATGGAAGAGGTGTATCTGGTCCTCTCAGAGCTGAATGGGGACAAGGCTCCTGGCCGGGATGGATTCCCCATTACCTTCTGGCAGTTTTGTTGGGAATTTGTTAAAGACGAAATAATGGGCTTCTTTAAGGATTTTTTTGAGAGGGGAAAATTTGTTAGAAGTTTGAACTCCACGTTCCTGGTTTTAGTCCCTAAGAAAGGCGGGGCTGATGATTTATGCGATTATAGACCCATCAGCTTAGTGGGTGGTCTGTACAAGATTCTCGCCAAGGTCCTAGCTAATAGGTTGAAGAAGGTAGTGAGTAAAGTGGTGTCTCCTACCCAAAATGCCTTTGTTGAAGGAAGACAAATCCTTGATGCTGCGTTAATTGCTAATGAGGCCATAGACTCGCTGCTGAAAGGGGATGAAGCTGGTGTGTTATGCAAATTGGACCTAGAGAAGGCTTACGATCATATGAACTGAGATTTTTTGTTGACAGTGATGCAAAAAATGGGTTTTGGGGAGAAATGGGCTGGTTGGATCAGGTGGTGCATCTCCACTGCCTCTTTCTCAATTTTGATTAACGGATCGCCTGCCAGTTTTTTCCAGAGCACTTGAGGGTTAACGCAAGGGGACCCCATTTCCCCTTACTTGTTTGTTTTAGGTATGGAGGCCTTAAGCTGCCTCATTAACAGAGCAGTTAGGGGGGGGCTTCCTGATCGGCTGCAGGTTAAGGGGCAGGGGTGGCAGTGGGATTCAAGTGTCTCACCTGTTGTTCACGGATGATACGTTGGTTTTTTGTGAGGACTCCCAAGATCAAATGGCTATTCTAAGCTGGCTTTTAATTTGGTTTGAAGTCATCTCTGGTCTGAGCATCAATTTGAACAAGAGTGAAATTCTACCAGTGGGAAGAGTTGAGAATGCTGAGGTTTTGGCTTCTGAACTGGGATGCAAAGTGGGTTCTCTCCCCTCCACTTATTTGGGGCTGCCTCTAGGTGCTCCTCATAAATCGGTTGCTGTATGGGATGGTGTGGAAGAAAGGATGAGGAAGAGACTCGCTTTATGGAAGAGGCAATTCATTTCCAAGGGGGGGAGAATCACTCTCATTCGAAGCACTTTGGCTAGCATGCCGATCTATCTTATGTCCTTGATGCGTATGCCAAGAGTTGTTAGATTGAGGCTTGAGAAAATCCAAAGGGACTTCCTTTGGGGTGGGGGTGCGTTGGAGAAGAGGCCTCATCTTGTAAAGTGGGATGTGGTTCATTCTCATAAAATGAAGGGTGGTTTGGGGATTAGAAATTTTTCTATCCTCAATAGAGCCCTGTTGTGTAAATGAAGCTGGCGTTTTGCAGCTGAAAGAGAGTCTTTTTGGAAGCTTATTATCAGTAGGAAGTACGAGAAAGAAGGAGGAGGGTGGATCTCTCGTGAGGTTAGGGAGGGTTATGGGGTGGGGTTTTGGAAGGAAATTAGAAAGGAAGGCGTTCTGATGTTTAAAAACGTTTTCTTCACTGTAAGGGATGGTAGAAAGGTGAAATTTTGGAAAGACATTTGGTGTGGAAACATTCCCCTTTGTGAGGCTTTTCCTTCTTTGTTTGCCTTTGCGGTCTCTCAAGATGCGTGGGTAGCGGATTGCTGGGACTCTATGGGGGATGCGGGGGGATGGTATCCTTATTTCTCTAGACCCTTTAATGATTGGGAGATGGAGGCGGTGGTGAGTCTCCTTTCGTCCCTTCAAGGAAAGAGGCTTTTTGTTGGGATGGAGGATAGAGTGTTGTGGAATGCTTCTAAGAATGGGATTTTCTCTGTAAAATCCCTTTACAATACTCTTGATTCTAGTGGTGCAGTCCCGTTTCCTTGGAGAATCATTTGGAGCCCTTGTGTGCCTACAAAGGTGGGTTTTTTTTGCTTGGGAAGCTTCTTGGGGGAAGGTTCTAACCCAAGATCAACTCAAAAGGAGGGGCTGGATTTTAGCAAACAGGTGCTTCTTGTGTTGTGATGAAGAGGAGACAATAAACCACATCCTTATTCACTACCCCAAGGCGAGGGTGTTGTGGAATCTTGTGTTTTCGTTGTTTGGTGTTAATTAGGTCCTTCCGCTTACGGTTAGAGACACTCTCCTTGGTTGGTCCGCTTCCTTTGTGGACAAGAAGCGAGGAAAGACTTGGCGGACAGCTCCTCTCTATTTATTTTGGACGGTTTGGAAAGAAAGAAATAGGATAGTTTTTTATAATGAGGCTTTGTCGATCCAAAGATTGAAAAACTCCTTCGCTTGTAACCTTTTCTCTTGGTCTAAGTCTTGTTTAGATGGAGAACCCCGTTCCTTAATTAACTTTGTTGATTGGTTGGGTTCTAATTGAGGGTTGGTGAGTGTTTTTTTCTTGTGTTTTTGTTGAGGGGTTTCTCGTGTATACTCCCTGTATGCTTCGGGTTGCCTTCTTGTTCCCTTCTTTTAATAAATTTTCTGTGTTTTATCTATAAAAAAAAAAAAAACATTCTTCGAATGACCCTGATCCCCTTCTGACCCACCGTAATTTATCGACCATTCAAGTTTCTTCATCTCTCAATCAAATCTAGGGGATTTCTATCATTTCTTCTTTTTTCTGCTTATCCTCTCAAATCAGTCTCTTCTTTCCCTCATTCTATTAAAAAGCTTTAGAATCTCACCTTCAAATCCCTCAGTGGGCATTCTCAAACAATGACAAAAATTTGTCAAATAACTATACCTCCACATCCCCTCCCTCTTCCTCAACCCGTCCATCCCTCCCCTCCCTTATCGGGAAAGACCCATCATCGCCCTTCTCAAAAACCCTTTCTTTTGCCAACTACACACTCAGAGGATTTACAAAAAGCTCCCTTTCATTTTTCTTCAAAATGACAACAGCATCATGGCCCTCCTCTATCGTGATCAAAGCCCCCTCCACCCCAGAGAAAGGAGAAGAAGAAGAGTCTTGTCCCCAAACACAAACAAAAGAAGGCGAAAAGGAGTACCTAGAAGCTTCCCCCATAAGGCACGCGTCTGTTGGAGAAAAACTACCTGAAACCCCTTCTGTCTCTTCAGAGCTCATTCTGTTGACCAAAAATTCTTCTACAAACCACTCCTTAGAAAACATTCGAAAAATCGAAGCCCTACCCTTTTTTAAAGTCTCGTCCAAGAAAGCCCGATCTGGATTCGAAACCTGCTCCTCTCCTTTAATGGACTGCCCCGCTTCCCAAAACGACTTGGGCCCTCTCCTCTCATTTTCCTTTAAAACACAGCCTAACCCATAACTTAAAAGGTTTGTAGGGCCTTCACAAAACAGGTATGTATTCCCTTGGGCCCGAACTGGATACAAAACTCGCTCCACTCCTTTACTGGACAATCCCGCCTCCCAAAACGACTTGGGCCCGCTCCTCTCATTTTCTTTTAAAGCACAACCCATTCTAGAACTTAAAAGGTTTGTAGGGCCTTCATGAAACAGGCCTGTATTCCCTTAGGCCTGAGCATCCACACAAACAGGCTTGAATCCATTAAACGCAGCTGACCCCCCTTTCTCACTTAAGCCCACCCCTTCACTCCCCTTCTCTCAATTTCCCTTCCCAAAACCTGAAAAATTGTCAACGAAAACTGTGGTCCCATCTCCATCACCTTTCTCTTTCCCCCTATTCTTTCTGACTGAACCTGCCCCATCAATCTCTACTACACACCAAATATCCTTCCCCATACCACCGTTGCTCCCCGCGTGTGAGCCCACATCCTACTCTTCCCTAACCTTTCCCCCCTCTCTCCCTTTCAACTTATTCATTGGCACCACTGCAGAAATCCACGACGACACCTCCCACGACAACTGGACTACATAATAATAAGAATCACCACTAAATGCAAAGTCCCCATAAAATCTTTCCCCCCGTCTTCACCAAAATTCTAGCCCATTGGAGCTGAGAAAACCTTTTTGTTTCTTCATCCACCTCAAGAAAACCTCCATAGCAGCCACTAATTTTTTTAAACACTTCTTCACTCCAACATGAAGCGAGAAACCCACCACCTTCACCCACACTTCTTTTATTGAACTTCCTAATCACAAGCATCCCGCCTCCTCACTCCATCTCTCTAAGTGCAACAATTTATCCTTATAACGGTGTGTCCCCCTCTTTAACACTCTCTCTGCCTCCTCCTCATCTTCAAACTCCAGCAAAAAGAAAGCTCCTCCCAGCTTCAAAACTTTCATGCCTTTCTTAAGATTCTAGAAGCGCTCCCCCCATTTCCTAAAAGAGGCCATCTCCCACTCCACCACCGACCCAAAACCCCATCTACCAACTAAGCACCGACCCAAAACCCCATCTACCAACTAAACACCAACCCAGCACGTCCTCCCTACCCCTCAACTCTCTACCTCCAAACTGTAGCCATAATGCATCTCCTATCCTTCTAGCCGGCTCCCTAGCAACATCCACAAAAGCCTTTTTCTCATCCTCCACAGTTTTTCCAAGGCACTTCTTGGCCTTGCCTTCTTTTGTCACCACTTTCGTCTTTGATTCAGCTTGGGAAGCCGCCACTTCAGTCTTTGCTTCAGCTTAAGTAACTACCCCCAAAGCCCTTAGTTTCTCAGCGAGAATGGCCCATCCCCCTAGCAATCCCTTTCCTTCAAGGAAAACTAAGCAAAATCTCTTAGTCTCTAAATCGATGAAAGAACATAAGACGTATCACCCCGCCCCGTTTACACGCCTAACCGACCTAAACTTTCTCCCTTCTTCCTCCCAGACTTTTACCATCCTTCCTTCCTTCTCCTCCCTACAACATTCTTCAAATCCTTCCAAAAGGTTTCTTAAACTTAAATCTCCAAACCGGATCCAAGAGGAGAGACCTCAACTCCTCTCCACAATGGTACCTTTTAGCTTCCCTCGGACTTCCTCTACCGAAACTTCAAATGACTTCGAGTCTATCACAATCCAACACTTTCCCTCTCATTTCATCTCTCAAACAACATATTTAGGCAGAGTACAAATAATACTACAGAAAGCTTCACGAGCAGCTTCAATCTCAGATTCTAAAATGTACTATTCTTCTAGAATTTGATACTTAAGATTTAAAAATCTAATTTTGGAGGTTTAAAATTGTTGATCAAGGAAAATATAGTGAAAGGATTGGCCTCAATATATCACTTGAATCAATTATGTGAAGGATGCTTACTTAGAAAACATCCCTAAAAAGGTTTTTCAAAGGAAGCAATGACAAAAGCAAAGGACCTCAAAGCTCATTCATTAGATGTATGCAACCCAATTCATCCAATACTTTTGGTAAGAAGAACCATTTTTTTACTTTTTATTAATGATTTTAGAAGAAAAACATGAGTAAATTTTTTCAACGAAAAATCTTAAGTATTTAATGCTTTTAAGGAATCTAAAACACTTGTAGAAAAGGAAACTGACTATAATATAAAGACATTGAGATGTGATAAAGGAGTTAAATTGACATTAAAAGAATTTGAAGAATATTGTGAAAATCATGAGACTTGTCAACCTTCAACAATTCCATAATCTCCACAACAAAGTGATGTAGTTGAAAGAAAAATAATACTATTCTTGACATGTCTCAAAGCATATTGAAAAATAAGAAGATGACTAAAGAATTTCACGCTAAAGTGGTTTATTTATTATATCATTTTCCTAATTGAAGTGTAAGGAATAAAACATCATAACAAGCTTGAAATGAAAGAAAGTCGAGTATTTCACATTTGAGAGCGTTTGAAGGTATTGCATATGCTCATGTTCTAGATCAAAAGCAACTTACATCAAATGACAAGAGCGAAAATGAAACATAAAATTAGGGTGCTCAAGAAGATAACTACGATATTCCTCCCCTCTATGAAGAAGAAGAATAAATTAGAGAAAGCTTGCAAGAGATTGTTTCTCCTCCATCAACACCTCCATTATTGAAGTTCTAACAACATCATCTTCATTGAAAAACTCAAACGAAAGGACAACACATTTTGGAAGTTTACAAGAGATTTATGAGGTAACAAAAAATCAAAACAATCTAATCCTCTTTTGTCTTTTTGCAAATTGTGAACCAATGTTTTTTGAAAAAACAATTCAAAATAAAATATGAAAAGAGGCTATGGACGAGAAAATAAAAACAATAAAGATGAATGCCAATGAGAAATAATACCTCTTCCAAAAGGGAAGAAGAAAATTAAAATAAGATGAATATAAGAGACATAGAAGAATGTAAAAGGAGAAGTAGATAGATACAAAGAAAAATTGGTGGCTAAGAGTCATGAGCAATAACAAGGCATTGATTATGCAAACAAGAAATCATTTATTGCAATGTACAAAAAAAATCCTAATTTCCTTGATTGAAGCAAGCTCATCAATGCAAGATATTATTTTAGTGAAAGATGAAGCGCAATCAAAATTTTCAAAGTTTTAAGATCAAATTGTGGATATGTTTACAAAGCTTCTCAAGTTTAAAAATTTTAGAAGACTAAGGATGCTACTTGGAATTATAAATCAAGTTTAAGGGAACATGTTGGAAAGTTAAACTTGATTTAGAAAGCTTCTAAATATTATAATTAGATTTACTTTCTAAAAGTCAAAGAAAACATTTTATTTTGAGTAGTTGATTTAGTTTCTATATTTAAGTAGTTGATTTAGTTTCTATATTTAAGTAGTTGAGTGCTAAAAGATTTCTATATTTTATTAATAGGAGTTTCTATATTTTTGCTGTTACAAGTTTCTACTTTGTTAAGTGTGAATATCTACAATGTAATTTTTGAATATGAGTGGTGAAAGACAACAATTGTGGTGCCATGCCTAATTTTTATGACATTTTTTCAAATAACTTGTCTATGAAATCTTGGATAATTGTGACAAGTGGCTACTCCATCAACTGATTCACATGTGACAGTAGTAGTGTCCCTTTTTGCATCTATATGGTATTTTAAGAGTTTCAAAAGACAACTGAAATTTTAATAGATGCAGAAAAGGAACCCCTTCTTTTGTTGTTAACAGCTAGCAGATCAAAGTTTTCTGGGTAAGCAAAGAAGTTTGTAATAAGAACAAAGACACACAGCATGCTAATTACTTCTTAATGCTCTAAAAAGTGTAATAAGTCAGAAAAGATAAAGAGTGGTTGCCTTAGTGTAGGAGTTTTGGATTGGCAATACTTAACAAAAGATCATGTAGAAGAGCTTTCAGTAAAACAGTTGTTATCACATGTATGTTTTGGAATATATCTAGTAGGTTTGAGCTGCCAACAAAAACAACATTTGGAAGAGCAAGCATGAATGATTGTTACCGAACAACGGCAAAGTTGAAGGACAGCATCATCCCCTTTGATCAGATTTTCTAATTTATTATAAAGACAGGGTTTCGAGGGTACAGATTGTTGGTATAACAGCTGAAAGGACGACTAATCGATTACCTCTTTTGCCATAGGGATGCTGAAGGAATTTGAGCTCCCAAGTACTCTAGATCAAGTTCATGCAACTCTTCACAAACTAATTTTTATCAAGTCATTTGTCGATTGATTCTATGAAATATGTTGGCAATGAAGTAGTTGGCAATGATGAAAAGGAGGCCGTACGTTAGACATGTTCTTAAAAGATTTTCTTGATGCCATCACTCTAAACTATGTGGATATGCTATTCAAGTTTGATGGAGATGTGAGCGAGAAATATTTTTCAAGGCAAGGAAGAATGAAGAAATTTTGGGGTTATAATCCAAAGTATTGGTTTAGGAGAAGAAATTAAGACGAGTAAACTAGAAGAACAGAAAATGAAGGTAGGGCATGCATAGTTTTGGCTATAATGACATACAAGTGATGAAGCCCTTTGGGATAAATATTGAAATGGAAGTCAGAGGCTCTAATGACTTAATGACTGATCAGATAACAGAAGCAGCCAAGTTTGGCATGATTTTATGGATTTTGAGAATGACTTTGTGACTGATCAGGTAACAGAATCAGCAAAGCTTGGCATGATTTTCTGGATTTGAGGTTTCCTGCAATAGCTGTATGCTTCAATACA
Source organism: Vitis vinifera (assembly GCF_030704535.1). Classification (NCBI taxonomy): domain Eukaryota; kingdom Viridiplantae; phylum Streptophyta; class Magnoliopsida; order Vitales; family Vitaceae; genus Vitis; species Vitis vinifera. Next base: position 11,756,837 of record NC_081807.1, on the reverse strand, counting down.
AAGTGATTACTAGAAGCTTAATGATTAAAATCATAAAACTATTACCAAGTTATTTTCTCAAGAACATTATGATTATTTATTAGAGACTGTTAACAAGCTCATTAATCATCAGTTGTTAGAGTGCTGTACACACATGATTTTGATGGTCTATATAGTTTCTCAATACAGTTTACAGAATGGTAGTACTCTATGTTGTCCTTTTGTATAAATTTCTTATAATCTAAATGAAAATATTCATCATTGTTTGAAAATTTTGGTTCATAACTAAATAAGGGAAAGAAAAGGAAAATGAAAGAGGAACAGAAACATAGAAAGAGGAGATTATTCCTTTATTTTTCTTTGTTTGTGTAAGCAGGCATTTCCGCATATATACCTTATGCTAATTAACTATGGTGCTTAACTTGTCTAGGGAAAATTTTCCCTTCAAATTTGAGTTAAACTTCTTTTCTGAATCTCTTCACTCATCAACTAAACAACAAGAGTTTAGGAAAGCTTCAAACTTCCCGTTACCTTCACAAATCTTCTCTGCTAAATCAACCAAATGAGAAAAGACAAGCAATTATACTTCACAAATGGCACCTAGGCTTTTAGCACACTCCAGTCTATATATACACACAACAAACATGAATGTAATTGGATATATGCAGTACTTATTGTCTGATTTTGTTTTGAACTGATTTTTCCATGCATGTGTGGCCAAAATTTGAAGCTATTACATCCTAGTTTCAAATCTATCCAAGGTAGTACAATGAAGTAATGAGATTTAATGCAATGAATCCCTTATGATATGTTGTAATCTCACTGTTGAGCATTTGTAGTACTTTCTCTTTTGTAAGGAGACTACCTTTACAAAAACAAAAGTTCATAGATCAAAAGCTGAGAGAACTGTATGTAAATGTTCATAAATGTATATATCTTTTCTCCATGTGGTAGATCACCTTGGATGTAAAACTCCTTTTTCAAAGCCCTACAGTATCTAATATGGCATTGATTTCCCAAGCTTTTACCTCTCACAGTGCTCAAACTCAGATTAGGTTCATACTAAAATAATAGGTTTCTTAAAGTCAAGTCAAACCCAAGCTAATCATGGGACCAATATTTCAATGAACCTGTCTATTTTCCAAAACCTAATATTGAATTGTAAACAAATCTATAGCTATATGAACTTAGGCCTATGAAAAATATTGGAATTAATAACTCCAACAGATCATCAAACAAATTCCATGCCCAAATCAAATTATATATACATATGAATCAATGCAGAATATGTTATTAAAAACATGGTCATTGATGTCATAATTTGACGTTATGTCCTCCTTTAATTTATGCAGTGCACGCATGTTTTCTTGTGATTTTAGCTTAGCCAACTAATAATTCTGTGACATCTACCCAACAAAGGATGCTCTTTCAAGCTCCATCTGTCTCCCTAAATATCCCTCTTATTCCTTACAAAATCATCTTAATGATTGTCAGTAGGAAGAAAACCAGCACCTTGTCAAAATGAAGGACAATACACAAAACACAAAGATGATAATTAGAAAAAAAAAAAAAAAAACATATCTTCAGTCTAGAATAATTAGATATATGCCTAATTTAATTAAAAGCTGGAAGAAACCTCAATTATTGATTATGATTAATTATTAAGGAATATTAATTCATAGCATGTGATCCATAAATCATATATTATCACATGCTTACAGTTGGCATGAAAGAGAACCACTGTGTAAGGAAAACTGAAAGATCTGAAAAAGTTCGAGCCTTCAAATGAACCCAAGAACAATGGATCAAACACTGCCCTAAGCTAAATAATATTTCACAGAAAACGTACCATGTATAGTTATTTTCCAATGTGTATATCTAGGAAAGAAAATTATACATTATTATTTCTTGGTTGTAAAGCTTTGATTGCTCCAATGGAGTGGGAAAAAAATGCTTCTGAGGTTAAATTTTCTTCTCTTTTCTGTCGGGTGATCTTGGGAAACCAGCTGAGAAAATGATATATAAAACATGAGGGGAAATTAAGCTAAGCAGAAGACAATCAGGAAAGCACAATCACCATAACAAGCAGCTACATCATAGAGAATGATGTTGAACTTAATTTTTTTATTCGAAACACAACACAGTGCAAAATAGTAGAATACTCTCCACTCTGAGAAAATAATTCAGACAGTACTGTGCATTTGGGAGGGTATCCAATTGTTTATTAGATTTGATGATGCTTTTCCAAATGCATAGGAAAAATAGGTTTTGAGCTTGATTAAAAAAAAAATAGTGAACAGATAAAGAAAAGGTACTAGGATTGCCTGCAAAATGCACTGAGATTCATATATCTATGTATAAAAAGAAGGAATAGGAGAGATGAGAAAACTAACCTTGAGCTTGAATACTCAAAGAGCTTTCCTGCTGCTGAGAAGACAATAAGCTCTATCTCGGCATCACACAGTGTCGAGAGCTCCAGTGCTTTCTTAAAAAGCCCTCTTCTCCTCTTTGAGAAGGTCACTTGCCTTGCTGCTGTGTTGTCAATCTTCTTGATCTGAATCTTCTGCCGCGGCATTGGAAAATTTTCGACCAAACCCTTCACGGAAAAAATCAACACAACTCCGTATCAGACCAAAGAACCATTTTACTCCTTATATGTAGAGAGAGAGAGAGAGAGAGAGAGAGAACAAATAAGGAAAAAAATCAGACCCTTCACAGATCAAACTGGTACTTCAAAGAGACTTCAATAGAGGGAGAGAGAAAGAAATGGGGGTTTGGAAAGAGAGAGAAAAAAATGTGGGTGTGAGATAAGAGAAAAAATAAACAAGCGACCATACATGAAAAGAGAGAAGCACATTTCCAAATTAAGCAAAGAATCTAAAACCAACCCTAAAGAGAGAAAAAGAAAGCCAAAGATATGACATGGATGAGAAACCAAGGTTGAAGAAGCCAGGCGGTAGCTGAAGGAAAAAGAAAAATCCTAGCAATATTCCAAAGACATTGGGCTGATCAGCACTGCAATTTTCACAGATGGAGCTAGCATAGTGGATTGGCTATCTAGATTTCCATTCCATTTTTACCTTTCTACGTTGCTTCCAGTTCTGTGGACAGGTCACAAACCCCACACTCCCAGCCACCAATTGTTTGGAAGAGAGAAAAAGAAAGAGAAAGAGCAGTGACCACTGTTGGAGAAGAGAAAATTCCTTTTAATGGCCAAACACAGGGTCTCCTCCTTTTACTTTCTCTCATATGTATGGTCCTTAGTGTGAAGTAATATTTGACAACAGCATTAAATCTAGTATTTTCCCTTATATGCCCATACCCTTTTCTTTCCTTTTTTAAATCATACAGAAATTATCCATTTTAAGCATCCAACCCTTTTGTTATTACCTAAATCTCAACTTTTTGTAACTTTATTGCATTAGTACAATAAAATATTAAATTCTATATATAATAACTTGGAGGTACTATATAATAAAATTTTATTGTACTTTATTTTTTCAAAAATTCAACATCTTTTTTTCTCAATGCTTTATTTCATACAAAAAATTGTATATTAATCAAATTTGATTAAGCAAATTATTGAGTGGATTAAGAGGGTTACTGAAAATAATTTGGTTTTAAACTTTAAGTCGTTTATTTTTCTATTCTTTTATAATTTATTATAAATTTTTTATTAAATAAAAAAATCAAAATATTTTACTTTTTTTATTTAAATAAAAAATAATATATTGTTTTTTTTACTTTTTAATATTTAATAAAAATAAAATATTATAAAAAAAAACAAACTAATACTTAATGTTATTAAATACTATTTAGTTTTAAATTCTATTTATAACTAAGTAAAAAAAAAAAGCAAACAAATGTCATCTAAAAGTTGTAAATTTCTTATTTTTTCAAGAATCTTCTTTTAATTATCATTTTTTATCATTATGGTCATATAGTATGAAATTTATGTGATATATGCTAAAATGGTAACTGTTGATACCTCGTGTCCCAGGGATCCTTGCTGTTGCCAAGTGGACGCGTGCTATCAACCAAGAAGGAGTTCTGGCTCAGTCGATCCTGCAAAAGATGTCCGGATAGGATGTTCGGACACACCCTCCGATGGTTTTGTTAGTCATGGCTTAAGAGATCAAACTATTGGCTTTTTTAGGGTCTCAGGCTTACCTTGTTCCTTGTGTGAAGGCCCTTTTATATAATGTCAGAAGCTCTGCTCCCCTCTTTAATGGTGGGAAGACTTTTTAGTTTGTCATGATGTCCTCAAGGTGGTGGTAGGGTCATCATCACCCTGCAGGCGGCTGTCAGAGATCGTGGGAAGTGACTTGTCATCGCTCCTATCCTTTCGCTCTGCAGGCGGCGGAACGTGGATTGTGGCAGGTTGTCAGGGATGACTCAGCAAGGCTTGCTCGTTACAGTCAAAGATCCGGACAATAGGTCTGGATAGGATAGAGCATCGCCCGGTTATGATATTTGAGAGTGCCGTATGCCCCCCCTGGGGGACTCGGATAGAGGTGCACGCCACGTGTCCTCTTGGGGGGTACGGATAAAGTTGATCCGGACAGCGGTGCGTGCCACGTGTCATGGGGGGGTCCCTACAGTAACAATAGGTAGATTTTGAAGGATAATTAAATAATGTTAATGACGTTTTTATGCTAATTTTTATATGAAAAGTTCATCATTATTTTTACCATAAAAATATTTTGATACATGGTATGCGATTTTCTCTTATAAATTTTTGGATTCAAATTGAAAAAATAAATAAATAAGTCCATTAAAAATAATAATATTAAAGGATATAACTAAAACTTTATATTTTCATAATATTATATATAGTAGCTTGTCAATCTTCGAAGTTATATTAATTTAAACGATAATATTATGATACCAATTTAATATTATACTAAATTTTAATATAAAAAATATCATTAAATAGGAACTTAAGATTATAAAATATAAATTTCAAACAGTTATTTAAAAATAATTAATATTTCATTCATTTTTTTTATCAAATGTAATACCTTTGACTATTTAACTACTATATTTTAATAATATAAGTACTACATTTGATCATTTTAGATATTATTTTTAACATGTGAGTGCATAAAATTTAAATTATTTTCATAGGATTATTATTTTATAATTATTTTTATGTAAGAGCGTGAAAATATGTTTTTTTTTCTAATTTATTAAATAAAAGTAAAAAATAATAATATTTAAAAATGAGAGCTAAATGTTAAAAAAAAGAAAAAAAAGAAAAGAGAGAGACTATACCAAATAATAGAAAATAAAACTTTTTTTAAGGAAACTTTAGGCTGGGGTGGCATACAAAATACTTCAAACACTATGTTAGTATATCCGATTCTAACACCATTTTTAATTTAACATCCAAAATGACAATTCCTTTTTTCTATTGGTTTTTCCTACTTTAAAAACAAAAAAAAACAAATTATAACTTTAAGAAATGAAGGACATCGATGAGAAATAAAACACTCAAAAAATGTTTAAAAAAGAATTTTAACAATAACCTCGTAATGATATAACTAAAACTTTATATTTTCATAATATTATATATAGTAGCTTGTCAATCTTTGAAGTTATATTAATTTAAACAATAATCTTATGATACTAATTTGATATTATACTAAATTTTAATATAAAAAAATCATTAAATAGGAACTTAAGATTATAAAATATAAATTTCAAACAATTATTTAAAAATAATTAATATTTCATACATTTTTTATCAAATGTAATATATTTGACAATTTAACTATTATATTTTAATAATATAAGTACTACTTTTGATCATTTTAGATACTATTTTTATAATATATGAGGGCATAAAATTTAAATTATTTTCATAGGATTATTATTTTATAATTATTTTTATGTAAGAACGTGAAAATATTTTTTTTCTAATTTATTAAATAAAAGTAAAAAATAATAATATTTAAAAATGAGAGCTAAATGTTAAAAAAAAAAAAAAAAAAAAGACTATACCAAATAATAGAAAATAAAACTTTTTTTAAGGAAACTTTAGGGTGAGGGTGGCATACAAAATACTTCAAACACTATCTTAGTATATCCTATTCTAACACCATTTTTAATTTAACGTCCGAATCCCACATTTGGTAACCTAGGACCAGGTGGTGGGACCCACGTTCAAACCCAAGTTACATAGATGAGTAGTTAAAGTTAATAAAATATTGTATTTGTGTGATGTTTATTTTATGCTAAAAAATATCGTCATCCCACATTTAGTGACCTAGTACAAGGGGTGGGACCCATGTCCAAACCCAGATTGAATGATTACTTACTAGTTAAGTTAAAAAATTTTAAAATTTTCATTTTTTTGGTCTTTTTTATTATGGAAGTGTGCTTTACCTTCGATTAACCATGCCACGTTACAGCAGTGAAACAATAATGGCAGCGTTGTACCCTCGTACTTGTGATGTCCCCCACTCGTTTAATTTCTCGTGACGCGATAAATTGGGGGAAGAAGTGGCCTGTGGGCAGAAAATATCTGGCGTGTTTAGGGTTTTGGAGCGGCGGTCTTCTGATCAATCCCATCATGCATTCGTCATTCAGTCAATGTGGGATTAGCAAAATCAGAGTCATCATCTCTTCTCGCTCTTCCTCTAATCAGGTAGGTATGATATTATGATCCATCAGTCAATGCCTCTCTGGACATGGAGGAAAGTTTATTTTTCAATAATTATAAAGATCAACTTGATTTTAGAATTTTAAGCACCAACTTTATTGGTTCGGTTTCTTATTATAAATAAATCTCCATCCATATTCTAATATTTAATATTTAATAAACTTTTTTTAATGATTTTATTAAGATAATTTATTATTCCAATCAATTTAAAATATATTTATAATATTTTTTATTTAAAATTTTAAATATATTTTGAATTAGGACAAACATGTAGTATCAATTTTGTTCCAAATATTCATATTCCATCCAACGATTCCAACCGATGACAAAAATCTTCCTTTTATTATGATATGTGTCATTTTCAAATCAATATTATTTATAAATTTGTTTTAAAAAATAATGTTTTTTTAAGCCTAATATTGAATGGAGCAAATCAGGTTACTTTTTCTTATGTTCCTTCCATCCTTGAAGCCGACCGTTTATAAAAAAACTCAATTTGATTATTTTTTTTTATGAAAGTCCAAGCATATGTCACCAATAAGTGAAAATTACCGGAACACTTTAGTCCTCTTGATTGGGATCCCATGATACAATCTTAACCTTTCATTAAAAATTTGATTTTGAGAGGAACTGGGTGTTTGCTATAGCCGGATTCCCTTTTTCTTTTTCATTCTTCATTTTTATCCTTCAAATTTTTTTTAAAAAAATATTCAGTTAATATATATATATATATATATATGTTTGTGTGTGTGTGTGTGTGTGTGTGGATCCCATGTTTTTCATGTACATTCTCACTTGATCACGATACTCGCTTTTTATTTGGTAAAAAATATGATATTTAGAAAAGACTTGAAGTCGTTATTTATTTTTATTTTTATTTTTTTTAAAAGAAAAACAAAATAAGAAAGAAAACTTGTGTGACTCTTTATTTGAAAAAAATATATTTGTAGAAACCAAATCTAGATCCGAGGGTTAAGTTACCTATTGGGAAGGTACGGTGGTGAGTCGTAGCACCCCTCTAAACCCATATACACAAAGATGATGACAAAATAAAATTACAAGAATATACAAAACAAATGACAATAGAATTATGTAAATTGATTTATTGAACTAATTAAAAAAATGATATTTGAAATAATTAGTTTTCAAGAAATTTCAAATGATTTTATTAAAAACAATTTTGAATTAGTGATTTCAATTTTTTATTTACAAAAAAGAAGTTTCAATTTATTTTTAATTAATGATTTGATTCAATTTCATTTGTATTTAATTTTTTTAAAAAAAAGTTATTTACACTTATTGTATCAAAAGAATTTATTATAAAATTTCAATTTGGGTACAAAAATTATTTTTACTTGCTTTTACTATAAAAGAATGAATTTTTACAATTTTATTTATAAAATTATTTCAATTTGTTTTCATTTAAGAATAGTGACTTATACAAATTATTAATATATATATATATATATAACTTTATTTGCAAAAGAATTTTTAATTAAAAATTAATTTATAGGACAACTTTATTTACAAAACAATTTTTCAATAATTATTATTAAACAAAGAAATTTTTGGACAATTATTATTAAAAACAAATTTTCAAATTCTATTAAAAATAATCTTTTTGGATTTTTCTAAAAGCATTTTTTTCTGAATTTTTATTAATAAAAAAACTTTCCTTTATTAAGAAGAACATTTTAAAATTATTATTTTATTAAAACATATTCACCGAATTGTTCATCTTATTTAAACAAAATTTCTAATTTTCTTGATATTTAATTCTGTACATAACCAGTAAATATACATAGATAAATATTTACAGAAACCAATAGAAATAAAACCAAATATAAGAAGGAAATAAAATGTGTACCCAAACAAACTCACAACAAGCTCAATGTCTTCTTACAATTTTTTTATTCTTACTTTCTTCCATGAAATTTCGTGTTTCACGTGTCATAAATCTATACTCAGCCAACAGAATTGCAAAATGGACCCATGCAAAAAACAAAAATAGCTCAAATGTAAATATCCAAAGATGTGCAAAATTTCAAACAAAAATTCAAACTCAAATTCAAATTTCAAATTAGTCCAATAAATTTTATTAATCAAGATGGACACAAATTAGCAAATATAACCCAACAAAAACATCTCACATGCTATAAACCTTAATCCAAAATTTCCAAATTAATAACCAAAATATAAACTCAATTAATCAAATCCAAAACATGATAAATTAAAATAAATTTCATTAGGGCAAAATTTAATATTCCATAATTCCAACCCAATTTAATACGCAAACTTAAACCCACAACCAAAATAAACCCAATTTAATATGCAAACCCACATAAAAAATATACCACAATATTATATCATGTCCAAATTAAATAACCTTCCAACAAATTTCATTAACAACAAATGAACACAATTTTAATATTAATTCACCAAATTTTAAAATATGACGAATCAAAATAAATTTAATTGGGCCTAAATTTAATATTTCATACTTCAAGCCTAATTTAATACACAAACATAAATCCACAACTAAAACCAAACCAAATTTAATATGTAGAGCCCACATGTAAATAAAAAAACCAATAAATTTAATTAAGTTCAACTAGATATCCAATATGCATACCTAAATCTCAAAACCCAAACATATGACCCACAAACAAACATAAATGCATAAGCCCATACCCAAATCTCAAAGGCCAAACATAAGGCCCACAAACAAATACACCCAATTACAACAACAATCACTATTAAAATCAAAAGAGAAAAAAAAACTTACACAATTTCAAATTTTGGAAGGATGAGAAAGTGAGAGAAAGTTGAGAAAATGGAAGAATGAAAGAGGGAATGAGGGAGTTGTCGGCTGACAGTGGCGTGTTGGCGATGGGAGGGATTGATGGTTTTTTTTTTTTTTTGGGAAATAAAAAAAAAGAAAATGAAAAAAATGAAAAAGGAAAAAAAATTTGGAAGGAAATGAGAGGGGCGTGTGGCAGTGTAGTATGTGGAGGAAGAAGAGGAAGTGGGGAGGGAGAAAAAGAGAAGAAAATATATATATATATATATAAATATGGGGTCGACTGGTGTGTTGGAAGTGGTCGTGGAGTGTGGATGTCGGGGGGAGGAAGAAAAAGAAGAAGAATGGGGAAGTAAAAAAATGGGAGAAAAGAATGAGAAAAAAAGGAAAAAAAAAAAATATGATTGCAGGAATTGGGAGAAGTATGGGAGGAGAGAGAAAGAGTGGGTGAATGGTTGGGGAAGGTAGGAAGAGAGAGAAGAGAGGAGAGAGAAAACAAAGAAAAAAGAAAAAGAAAAAACTAAAAATATAATATAATATAATATTATAATAATAGTAAATAATAATAAAATAATATACAAAATAATAAAAACTAATAATTAGATGGTAAGTGGGCCAAAAATATAAGATGTAATTACGATTTAAAAACTAAGAATAAAATTGGGCTCAAAATCAATATAAAAATAAAATTGAGACAAATTTTGAGGTCTACAATATATATATATATATATATATATATATATAAGATTTAATTATTATAAAGTTTATTTAACATGAAAAAAAAATAGTTGATCATAATCTCTAATTATCTAGATAAAGATAAGATTTATTTACTATGAAAAAAATCAATTTATCATAATCATTAATTATTTAGATAAGAATAAAATAACAAAATGAAATAAAGTATTGTGTTAAAGAAAAAAATTATTAAAAATATTTATTTCATGTTATCTTAAAAAAATATTTATTTCACATTTTTTTATTAATATTAAAGAAAAAGAACTAATTTTATTGTAGCATAATTTTAACATAATGTTCTCAAATATTGTTATTTTGCTTATAAAATGACTAAAAATGCTTAGAAAATTAGTAAGCTCCCAAAATTAGTCATTCGACTTCATAAAATTGTAAATTTTCTTCCAATGATGAAATTAGAACATCATAAGTTGGTCTCATTGTTGTGTACCTTTTCTTAGGACATTGAGTCTTATTTATATGTTGTCAATTTTTCTCCTTTTTATGTTTGGTAATAAAAGTCTTTTTGAATAGTAACTCACTCTTCATTAAATATTAAAGATTGTTATTTGTCTAACTGAGAAGTCACATGTGTGTCTAACGAGGTTTGACATGTGGAATATTAGGTTTCTTTGAGGTATAAATAGGTTCAATATTATTTTTGTACTTAAAAAATGATTTTTCAAAAGAAGTAGGGAACGCTTAAGTGTTCATGACAGTCTTGTTGAGTTTAAAATTAGATTTTAGATGAATTTCACTCAAACTCTAATTTGAAAACTTAAAATATCGAAACTCTTTGGGCTTTTGCTTATAAGTATCTCCTTAATAACCCCTTGAGGGTTAGGAATTTTGGGCAATTGAAAATAGATAATTTGAGAGACCTTTCATGCTTAAGAGAGAGATTCTTTGAGAGAAAGCCTAAATTGTCACATTATTCACGATCTCTCATTTAAGGATTCAATATTTGAATCTTAGGTTGAAGACCTTAATCCCTTCGGAGTGGCTGAAGGATCTACCAGGGAGCAACAAGGAGTTGTTGTGTCGCGGACGTGAATCAAGTTATGGGTGCTAGAGAGTAAGTTTTTAGGGTAAAGCGACCTAGTAAATCTATGTAACTTGATTTTGAATAGTGGATTTAAATTAATAGGTCTTAGATCTCGTACTTTTTATCTCCATAGTTTGTGAGGGTTTTCCTTGTAAAAATCTCGTGTCTCATTGCATATTTTTTACTATTTATATCATGTTTGATGATATTGATAACCTTTTGATTGATTGGTTAATTCGTTATTAAGGATGTTGAGTAAGTTATATTGAGAGATATGGTAGTTATACCTATAACTAATTATTTTTATCCTTAACTTCTCTCAATATATCTTTTGGATATTAATAATTATATTATTTTATCTCTAACAAATCACAAGATATTTCTAAAAGGTAAAAATAAGTTTTTTATATATCTAAAGATTTTAAATATAACCCATTTAGTTATTTGGGAAACCCTTGATACCTATTGGGATAAAAGAATTAGGAATAATATTTTAAATATTTTTAAATTTTTTCAAATCACCCATTCATCCTCTTTTGGGTGTCCCATTGGACTTTTGATGGTTTTTCACCTTTGATATCATTGTTTGTAACTTTGATCTCATTCCTTTGTATCTTCAGTCCTATTGCTTTGTATCATTAATCTCATGACTTTGTACCTTAATCTCATTATTTTGTACCATAGTCTTATTAATTTATACTTTGATTCTTATTTGGGTGCAACTGTTAGAATAAAGCCCTTTAAAGCATGACATAATGTAATAAATATGAAATTCATTATTTATTTAATGATGTTCCAATTTCACTTTTATTTATCCTTATTCCATGTATTATACTTTATGAGCATTCTTGTCTGCATCTTTTGCATTGCACGTGACTTAGATGCATAAAGAGTTGCACAAAAGATCTAAGTCATGGGTTCCTTGCAAATAGATGACTTGTTCACAACCAGTTCATGGGTCTCGGCAACCTATTAGAGGTTGTAGTGCACCATCTCCTAATTGAAGGAATAACTGATCTTGGCTATTGGGATGGGTTTCCCATGGTGAGTATCGTAGTGTGTATTACACATTGGATAGGACTTACAGTGAGTCATGACTTAAGGCTAGTAAGTAGTCATGACCTCACCAAGCTGCTTCATTGTGTTGTCTCTCAACCTTAAGAGAATATTGAGCTTGGGCTAAAGTTAGTAGTGACTTTGACCTATAGGTGAGATCGTAGGTTGATCATATATTCTTTATGGATTGGGTCACTATTGATGGAGGTCAGTAACAATAGGTATTCTCAATAGAGGTATCATGATATCTAAGGAGATTGAGACAATGTGTCCTCTTGGGTGATCCTAAGGAGGCGTGTTCATGGAAATTATGACCATTGTAGTTCCTTAAATGGAACTTGACATAGACTCTTTAAAAGCTAAGACTTATCAATTAAATACACAATAGGAGGATCTATAACATAGGGATAGTAGAGATGGTCTTGAAAGGCTAATAACTTTCACCTTGTTACAATATGGACACCAATTCATGGGAAGACTGAACACAATGGATAGCAGGTCATGGACCCAAGCACGTAATGTCCCGTTGTTATTTACATAAGATATAGGAGTTCAGTTGATTCTCTGTAGTGGGATGTTGAATCAACTTCAAAATTGGATTCTAAGGGGGCTAGTAGGAGAGTCCTTGTGGTCCCTACTTTGAGCTCATATACCTTGTTGGCATGAATTATGAGGATTGGATTGACTCTAAGTTCACTTTTGTGCATAAGGGAATTTTGGTAATTATACAAGGTTGCACAAGGGTAAGTGAACAAGGTCTCTGGATTTGACTAATTGATTAATTAGTAGGTCTTATTGGGTTAATTAATCAATTAAGACCCAATTTGGGCTAGATTAAGTGACCCAAGCCTATGTGGGCTCAAGTCATTTAAGCCGATTAGGAACCTTATAAATACCTCATAGGGGTTAGGGTTTTTCCATAACTTTTTGTTTTCCACCATCCAAGGAGAAAGAGAGCCATTGGCTCCACCCTCCTTTCTTTCCCACCGGAAGTGTGCCAAGCACAAGGTTGAGTCATTGGGCGAAAGATCATGAGTTTACGAGACTTCCAACAACTTTAAGGTTGTCTTTAACAATTGGGATTTAAGGTTTGGGAACATCCAAGCCTAAAGGTTATTACTTTAACCCTAAAAAAATCAATTTTTTAAAAATTGGTATTGCTTCCATTGTTTAGACTAGTTAATTTTCATATGTGATAGTTAAAGTTCGATCCGAGAATTGGTATTAGGTCATGGGTTCAAGTTATGGGAGGGTCATGATGTTGGGGGTGATGGGGTTGTTGGCTGCTCTTAAGCCATTTGGAAAGGGCACCCAAAATGATGGTGGTTGAAGCTATAAAAGACTTCACCTACTCTCACTAGACACTAATTAACTTTGAGATGAGATGGTCAAAGTTTGATCTAATTATGGAAACAAGATAGTTTAATTTAAATAATCATCCAAGAAGGAGGAAGGGAGAGGGGTAAAGGGGGGTGGGGGAGGGGTGTGTGTGAGGGAGGGTTGAATTAGGTGTTAAGATTTTTAAGTTAGGAAGAGGATAATGATTAAATAAAGAACAATATCAAGAAATTGAGAGAAGAAGATCGCAAACTCTTTTATAATAGTTCAACAAGCCACCTACATCATCTTTTCTCAAACTCCTAACTGAGTAATGGTAGATAGGTTACCTAAATGATGGTGATTGAATTTTATAAAATACTTAACCTACTTTCACTATACACCAATTGTTTTCAGATGAAATGTTCAAAACTTGATCTAGTTGTGAAAATAAGCTAATTCAATTTAAATAATGGCCTAATGAGGAAGAGGAAGGTGACTTGGGTATTATTTTTTTTCCAAAAATAATCAATTACAATGATTAAATAGATTGTGAGGGAGGGTTGAATTAGGTGTTAAGATTTTTAAGTTATGAAGAGGATAATGATTAAATAAAGAACAATATCAAGAAATTGAGAGAAGAAGATTGCAAACTCTTTTATAATAGTTCAGCAAGCCACCTACATCTAATTTTCTCAAACTCCTAACCGAGTAATGGTAGATAGGTTACCTAAATGATGGTGATTGAATGTTATAACTACTTTCACTAGACACCAATTGTTTTAAGATGAAATGTTCAAAACTTGATCTAGTTGTGAAAATAAGCTAATTCAATTTAAACAATCACCTAATGAGGAAGAGGAAGGTGACTTGGGTATTAAGTTTTTTTTTTTTTCAAAAATAATTAATTACAAACAAATCATGAAGAGGATAATGAACAACTAAAGAACAATATCAAGAAATTTAGAGAATAAGATTACAAACTCTTTTATAGTGGTTAAACAAGTCACTTATGTCCACTTTCCTCAAACTCCTAACCAAGTCAAGAGTTCACTATCTTCAAGACCTAAACCATAAGCCTTCAATGTCTACGTTTGGATTTTAAGGTTCTAATGAACCTTCACAAACTCTTCAAGTGATCTACCTACTTGAATAACTTCTCTCACAAGAGTAAATGGGGGTGAATTTATGAACTCCAATTCTAGTAACAAGTTAGGCTCTTAATACTAGAAAAATTGGGAAAGACATGAATGTACATAAAAAAGATTTTTAGATTTAGAAACGAATGTATTGGGAAAAGCTTTGAATGAAACAAAAAGAAGGTTTTTCAATTCAATGTAGTAAGTATCATGTTACTAAATTGTCACACTCTGGGTTTCAGACTTAACAATTAATACTCAAATACAACATAAGTGCTTTAAAAGATTTGGAGATACAAAAATTTAAATGTTGAGTTCCTACTTGATTTTGTGCAAAAAGAGAATATGAAAACATGTTATAAAGAGGTTTACATCTTGTTAAAACTTTGTAACCATGAGTTAACAAAATATGATCTGTTTCACAAAAAGAACTTGTACTACATTACTTTACATATACCGAAACCCCATGGTTCACTACGGGTAGCCCATACTACAAGTGTACATGACAAATATACATTACATCATTCCTTCAAAAATATTTAGTCTAGGTATGATACAAAGGCAAAGCCTCAAAACAGTTTTAATGGGAGACAAACAACATCTAATCAACAGAAAAACAATGCTCAAGCATTATTTCCAGCATAGGTCTTTTGACCTGCATCTAAAAGTGGAAGTGATAGGGTGAGTTCACAACTCAGTAAGAAAGTTTATAACCACCCTAGGCATATCCTTAAAAACCTTGAATTAAACGTATAATAGCATGCATGATAAGCATTTTATAACCATTAACAAATATGCAATAATGTCAAACATGTATGCACATGTTTGCTGGTTTCATCTTTGCTTTTCCTCATCCATCATTTCACAACTAATAAACTGCTAACCCTCAACAACGTACACATCAGATATCAATGCTCCACAAGATACTCAGTCAATATAATAATATGACTATTTTGGGACTATTACCCAAGGGTAAGTTACCCTGTGTCTTCTAGGACTCATACCCAAGGGCAGGACCAACCCCGTGTTGTTAGGGACTAAAACCCAGGGGTAGGACCAACCCCATACACCCACATCGGAGTGTCTTTCTCGAGGGCTTTAGGGACTTTCACCCAAGGACCCATGGTCCCTCATAAACAATATATCAAAGGATAGTGCTTGTAGCTTCACATAAATACTTCCCACATATCAATCAATTATCTGGATATCATCTGTCATTATTCCATATCCTTCTTGCAATACAACCACACCATGAACCATTTCCACAACATTGAACCATGAATCTTCATACCAATATACGTTCCAATATTGTTGTAATATTTCAATACAATAAACCGAGATGCAATGACACATTAAAACATTTCATGAAATCATAGAAATGATATGAAATTTCAACAAATGTTTCAAGGAAAGAAACCAAGATACACCATGGAATACATAAAATTCCCTACCTTACACTGACTTTCTCTTTGTGATTCTTCTATGTAGGTGATCTTTACCTATTACAAGGAACTAAAATGAAACAACATAATTTAGGTTTCCTAACCATGAAAATTTATACAATTAAAACTATGACATTTTCCTTTCTTACCAATTTTTAACAACTTACTATTGTTAATTTTTAATTCTCATATTCTCTAATCTACATGTCCACAGGTTTTCAAATCAAATTTAAATTGAATTAAACAATCCTTACAATGCATATTAATATTCCTCAATTAATTACCAAGCACTAGTTGTTTTGATTTTCTTAAAGCCTAACCCATTAACAAGTCCCAAGTATCTAAATAACCTAATTAATCACATGTTTCACTAATCTATTTTTCAATCAAAAGAAACTAAATAAAGATGTATGTTGATCTTTTCATTAATAAAATACTTAAGTTAAAACACTTTAATCCTTAATTAATTCTAATTTTTAACTAAACATGTTTATAACTAATTACACTCAACTTTTACACAAATTTTACCATTAATTTGTTTCAAAATATCATTAGGAACCCAAATATACCAAAATTACTAAATCAATCAAATTCCTTACCTCAAATTTTCACTTTCTCTCTCTAGATTCTCTCTCTAACCCAGGCTGCTGTAGACATAAGGCTCCAAAACAAGGCTACAAGCCCTTATAAAGGGCCCCCAAGCAACCAAGCAAGTGGTGGCAGGCCATAAGTTTGCCACCAATCTCAACTTTCCAAAATTGCTATTTAGTCCTTCAAGTTATCCAATATTAAACCTATAGTTGCCCATTAGTCCTTTAGGTTTTCATAACTCTAATTAGCCCCAAAGAACCTAATAAGCATGCTTAAGTCATTAACTAATCCCACTTAACCTTAATCAATGTTTAATTCATAATTAAACAAGATTAGCATTAAACTAGTTTTAACATCTAATTAAGTACATTTAAAGTTAAGTACTAAGATAATCATTATTGCCTATTTTATTCATTAGTACTAGGTATTACATTAGGTATTACATAAATGCTTTAAAACACTTCAATTTATAGTTTTCCAACTCAAAGACCCTAAAACCCTAAAAAAGGCTTGACTAGTAGAACAACCGATTTGATTGATTCACTAGTTGTTATGCATTTAAAGACTAACAAGTTATCGTTAAGGCTTAGACCCTTAGTCCATTGAGCAATTAGTTCGATGGTTTATGAACTAGTTAAGGCTTTACTTCAATTGATTAAGGCTTTAGAAAAGAGAGTGTGCGCTAAAAGCACCTTGATTAGTCAAGCTTAACCTACTCAACTAGTTCTTTCCTACCTCAACCAATTATGTTGTAAAGTGCTTAAAAAACATGGCTTGAGGTTTAGAACTTCTTACAACTTATGTACAAATTCTTAAAACCTTTATGTTAGGACATTGAGTCTTGTTTATATGTTGGCAAATTTGTTCCTTTTAATGTTTGACTATAAAAATCCTTTTAGATAGTGATTTGCTTTCCATTAAAGATCAAATGTTATTGTTTGTCCAATATGAAAGTCATAAGTATGTCTAAAAAAATTTGGCTTGTGCCAAGTTAGACTCCTATGAGATATAGAGAGAATCAGTTTGATTTTGAACTTAAAATAACTTATATTAAAGTTTTTATAAAAGGGTAGGACCGCTCAAGTGGCCTGAAACGCTTAAGCGTTGAAGACTGCTTAAGCGTTTGAGGTGCTCAAGCGGTCCTTCAGTGAGCTCGAGCTGTCTTGTTGATTTTGTCAAGATTTTTCATGCAAAATTAGTTTAGAACTTTTCCAAAATTGAAACTCTTCAGGTTGTTTGACTATAAATACCTCATTGTTGTTAGGACCCTTGGATTACTTCGTTCACATGCCTTGGATCTCATAGGGTGTATGCATCTATCCCTAGGGATCTCTAGATCGAACGTGATATAAAAGAATGGCTTCAAAAATCATATTAGGATAAAGATTTAGATAAAAAGTGCTCATACCTGGATCTAGATGTTCCCAAATCAAATCCTGTAGTGAAGAACATCCTTAGAAAAATCGGAGAATCTTTCCTCATGCAAACCCATGTGCATGTCCCGTTCGATTCCCATGTATGCGACTTGTACATATCCTGTGCGGTTCTTGCGCAAGCGACTTGTGTGATTCCAGTATGCTTCTCGAACACCCAAATCTTCCATCGGATGACACTTTCTTGTGTCTAGGCATTGAGATGGTGGAGATTTCAAGAGTGGAAACTAGAGTTCTTTCTCTGTACTATAAGGAAAAAATGGCAAGACATGGAAACCCTAACCCCTAAAGGGGTATTTATAGGCTTCCCACTAGGCTTAAGTGATTTAAGTCCACCATGAGCTTTGGTCACTTAATCTTACTCAAAAAAGGTTGCTAATTGATCAATTAACCATACAAGGCCCCTAATTAATCAATTAACTCAATTTAGAGATACCACTCACTTATCCTTGTGTAACCTTGTGTAATTACCAAAACGATTTTATTTACAAAAGTGAACTAAATACCCATCCAACCTTCATAAACCGTGTCATAAAGGAATATGAGCTTAGAGCGGGGACCATTGGGACCCATAGGAGTACTGGCTCCCTCAAAATCAAATTATGAAAATAACTCAACATCTTATTACAGAGAGTCAACTGCACTTTAGTACTTTATGTATATTACAACGAGACATGAAGTGCTTAGGTTCGTGACCTACTATCTATTGCATGCAGATTTCTCATGAATTGGTCTTCGTAATATAACAATGTAGTGTTATCACTTATCAAGATTACCTCTTAAATCCTTACACTTATTATGCGATGAACTAACATAATCTAGCTCCAATGAGCATATGCCAAATTCTACTAAAGGAATTATTGTGACCACATATTTCATGATCACATGTCCTTTAGATCACCCAAGGGGAGACACTACCTTAATCCCATGAGATATCATGGTACCTCTATTAAGAATAGCTGTTGCCACCAACCTCCCTCAACTGTGACCTAATCCATAGGGATATATGACCACTTTAGGGTCTCACTCATTAGTTAAAGCCTCCTGTTGATTTTAGTGCAGACTTAATATCCTCTCAAGGTTGAGAGTCCATGTAATATAGTAGCTTAGTGAATCATGACAATTGATAACCTTATGTCATGATTCACCGTAGGTCCTGTCTAGCGTGCATCACATACACTAGTGCAATCACCATGGGAAACCCATCCCGATGGCTAAGAGAAGTCATCCTTCCAATTAGGAGGTAATGCACTATAGTCTTTACTGGATTGCCTAAATCCATGAACCGATTGTTAACAACTTATCTACTAACAAGGAACCTGTGACTTGTATCTTCTATGCAACTCCTAATGCACACAAGTCATGTACAATGTAAGAGACATGAGCTGAATGTTTAAATCAATGTTAATACACCAAAAAGACAACAAGGGGATAGTTAAGTTTAACCTTATTACATCATGTCTTGCTTTTAGGGGCTTAATCCCAATGATTATAAACCCTTAAGGGTAAGAGATCTTATTTTCTTTAGAGAGGGTTTCTTTGGAAAGAAAGCCTAACGAGCCACACAATTCCTAATCTTTTATTCAAGGATTCAAGCTTTGAATCTTGGGTTGAGGACCTTCATCCTTTCAGCGAGGTTGAAATGTATTCACTGGAACAATCGAAGGTTGCTCCATCGTGGACGTGGATCAAGTTACAGGTATTGAAGAGTAAGTCTTTAGGGTAAAATGATAAGGTAAATTTGTATAACTTGATCTCATATAGTGGATTTAGATTAGTGATCTGAAATCTTGTGGTTTTTTTTATCTCCATAGTTAGTGTCAAGGTTTTCCACGTAAAAATCCTTGTACCTCATTGCTTATATTTTTTATTATCTTGTTTACATTGCTTATATTTGATTGAATTAATAATGCTTGACTACTCGTAGGAAAAAAAAAAAGTTAAAACATATAAACCTTTATTTAAATTTTTAAATACACCCATTTACCCCCCATTTGGGTGTTACCCTATTGGACTTTGGAGCTTTTTCAATTAGTATCAAAGCGGGATAAAAATTTATTTCTTATTCTATTGAATAACAATAAATTTTTTATTGATAATTTTGGTTAAAAATTGAATTTTTATTGATCATGTAGGATAAAAATCAAATTTTATTGATCTTATAAGTCTAGTATGGAACAATAAAAAACAGGAGCACATTTGAATAGTCCACCTTACTTCGATGGGAGTAACTATCCCCACTAGAAAGCTTAGATGAAGTTTTTTTTGCAATGCAAGGTGAATGGGTATGGAATTCAGTGGAATATGGATGTGGATCCCCATTGATTCTTGATGTTCAGGGAAGATCAACAGGATAACTAAAACTTAAATAAGATTGGGACAAAGTTGATAACGAAAGGAGTGAAGCCAATGCTAGGGCTTTATTTAGTACCTTTAATGGAGTTTATCCAATTGAGTTTCCTAGAATTGCAAAGTGTACTCTTGCTAAGGAAGCATAGGATATTCTTCAAGTTACTCATGAAGATACATCTGTAGTTAAAGTTTCTTAATTTCAAATGCTTACTACTAAGTTTGAGAATATTTGGATGCATGGAAATCAAAACTTTTTTTTATTTTTTCTAAACTAAGTGATATAGTTAATTTCTCTTTTAACCTTGGAGAACCTATTCTAGATTCAAAGGTAGTTAGAAAAATATTGAGATCTCTCCCAAAGAGATTTAGACCTAAAGTTACTACCATAGAGGATAGTAAGGACATTAATTCCATGAGAGTTGATGAACTTGTTGGCTTTATACAAACATATGAGATGACCCTACCTAATTCTCAAAAGCCTAAAGACTTTGCCTTTAAGGCTTCTTAGAATGAGGAAAAAGATACTAAAATGCCAAATAACATAACTAGGGATGAATTGGATTATATGGCTAAAAGAATTAAAAAGGTCATGAAATTCAATAATTTTTTTTTTTAAACAAAAAACAAGAATTTGGTAAAAGAAAAAGACTATAGGGTGAATTTTTGTCAAGACTTATGCGAGGTAGTCAATAAAAAAGGAAAGTCATTATCATAGGTGTTAGGACATTGAGTCTTGTTTATATGTTGACAATTTTGTTCCAATTTATGTTTGGCCATAAAAGTCTTTTTAGATAGTGATTTGCTCTCCATTGAAGATCAAGGGTTGTTGTTCGTCCAATCGGGAACTTACAGGTATGTTTGAAAAGGTTTGACTTGTGGAATATAAGGTTTATTTAAGGTATAAAAGGTTCATTATCATTTTTGAGCTTAAAATGTTTTTTTTTTTATAAAAAAAACAGGGATCGCTTTAGCGGTTAGAGCGCTCAAGCAATCTAAGTCCGCTTAAGCAGTCATAATAGTCTTGTTGAGTTTAGAAACGTATTTTGAATGAATTTAATTCAAACTTCAATTTGGAAACTTGAGATATTAAATCTTTATGGCTTTTGCCCATAAAGACCTCCATTTTAAACCTTTGAGGGTTAAATATCGGAAATTAAAAAAATC
This sequence comes from Vitis vinifera, assembly GCF_030704535.1. Classification (NCBI taxonomy): domain Eukaryota; kingdom Viridiplantae; phylum Streptophyta; class Magnoliopsida; order Vitales; family Vitaceae; genus Vitis; species Vitis vinifera. The sequence goes on along the minus strand of NC_081807.1, from coordinate 11,735,120 downwards.
ATAGAGATCTTAGAGTTTGTTGGACACTTCTTATCTTATAGAGGTACTCTTTGACGAGAAAGCCTAATTTGATACACCATTTCTTTTCTCTCATTCAAGGATTTGATTATTTGAATTGTTAGTTAAAGATCGTAATCCCTTTAGAGGGACCAAAAGTTCTAATAGGGAGCAATAGGTAGTTGTTGTGTCATGGATGTGGATCAAGTTGTAGGTACTAAAGAGTAAGCCTTTAGGTTAAAGTGACCAAGTACATCTATGTAACTTGATTTCAAATAGTGGATTTCGATTGATAGGTCTTAGACCTTATGTTTTTTTATCTCCACAAGTTGTGGGGGCTTTTCTCATAAAAAATCATGTGACTCATTAAATATCTATTTGATATTATGTTTGAATTGCCTGGAATAGGTTAATTTGTTTTAACCTAATATCTTGTAGGACTATTCTAAAAGGTTTATATTTATTCCTACATATATTCTAGTTGAAGATAATGAATATATTGGATTGATTGGTTTATTGGTTATTGAGTTTGTTGAATTAGTTATCTGGTGGTGGTTATCCTTAGGAATCCCGTTGCTTATTTGGTAACCCAAAAATTTGGATTTCAAAGATAAAAAAATACTAAATTATTCTTGTATCAAAATAGGATTAGTATTTTGGAAAAAGATCCCAAAAAATTTCCTTAAACGCCAAACAACTGTCATGAGCACTCGAGTGCCAATTTTGTTTTTTGAAGAATGCTTGAAGCACGTTTAGTATGCTGGATGACGTCACTGCTAGATGCAACTTACCACCATTAAATGCACCGCTCAAGCCCCCAAGGCACTTAAGTGCTAATCTCATCGCTTGAGTGCTACTGCAAAATTTTAGAACTTGAGAACTAGGTCTTGAGTTTTTCGATGACCATTTTATGCAAAAAACTTCTTTTTCCAGTAAAGTACTGTGCACGATGACTTTGTGATGCTTCAGATTGCTTCTATACTCTCCATAGGTTACAAAGAAGGATAAAAACTGGATTTTTACAACAAAATCTTATACTCCAAAGATATGGAGTTTACAAATCATTCTAAGATAAAAATGAGATTTTTACAAAAAAACAAAAATCCTATGCCTCTTATGAGGCTCAAAACCTATGTAGGAAAATTAAACAACAATCTAAGTAATTTATTACAACCTTAATAAAAAGCAATCACAATTATAATCATCAAATTACAACAAGATCATAATAAACAATGCACATTCATTGTCCTTAGGGCAATGGGATAAACAAATACCAACAAAACCAAGTTAGCACACCCTAGAATGGTTCTAACATGATTACTAACCTATGGATTTGATACCAATCGATGGGAAAAATATGGATCTCTCCGTTTCCCAAAGCTCGAATCAGGTTAGGAACATGCAAAACTATCTTAGGTTTTTCTAAATCATATGCACAATGGAAAAATAACATTTTTAAACTTTAAAGGGAATCAAAAAGTGCCAATGAAAACCATAACTCAGATTTGAATGTTCTCGAATCAAATCCATGCAGTGAAGACGAAGAACGAAATCATAAAAGTCCCGTAAACCTGAAGTTTTCCACTTGATGACTCGAACCTTGATCTTAACATGCTTCTGGTAGGGATGGAAGGGAGGATAGAGGTTATGGCTCTCTCTCTCTCTTTAGAGGTGGGAGACAACTCTTTAGAAAAAACTATAGAAACCTTAACCCCTAATGAGGTATTTATAGGGTTCCCTACTAGGATTAAGCGACTTAAGCCCACTAAGGGCTCGAGTCACTTAATCTAGCCCAAAATGGGTCCCAATTGATTAATTAACTCAACAAGGCCTACTAATTAATCAATTACCCCAATTCAGAGTGCAACCTTACGTAATTATTAAAACACCCTTATGCATAAAAGTGAACTTAGAGCCAATCTAATCCTCATAACCCATGCCAATAAGGTATATGAGCTTAGAGCAGGGATCATTCGAACCCATAGGTATACTAGCTCTCTTAGAATCCAATTTTGAAGTTGATTCAACATCCCATTATAGAAAATCAACTAAACTCCAATATCCTATGTAAATAACAATGAGACACCAAGTGCTTGGGTCCGTGACTTACTATCCATTTCGTTCAGCCTCCCCATGAACTGGTGTCCGTAGTTTAACAAGGTGAAAACTATTAGCTTTTCAAGACTACCTTTACTATCCTTGAATTACAGATCCTCCAATCGTGTGGTCAATTGACATGTCTTAGCTCTCAAAGAGCTTATGTCAAGTTCCACTTAAGGAACTACTATGGTTAGAGTTTCCATGAATGGAGCTCCTTAGGATCACCCAAGAGGATACATTGTCTCAATCCCAAGAGATATCATGGTGCCTCTATTGAGAATACCTATTGCTACTAGTTTCTATCAACAGTGACCCAATCCATAGGGAATATATTATCAGCTTACGATTTCACCCATAGGTTAATGTCACTACTAACTTCAGTACAAACTCAATATTCTTTCAAGGTTAAGAGACAACACAATGAAGCAACTTGGTAAGGTCATGACTACTTCATAGCCTTAAGTCATAACTCATCATAGGTTCCATCCAATATTGAACCATACACACTAGTGCACTCACCATAGGAAACTCATCTCGATAGCCAAGATGAGCCATCCCTCCAATTAGGAGGTGGTGCACTACAACCTCTAATAGGTTGCCTAGACCCATGAACCGGTTATGAATAAGTCATCTATTTGCAAGGTACCTATGACTAGGATCTTCCATGCAACTCCCAATTCACCCAAGTCACGTACAATGCAAAAGATGCAGGCCAAAGTGCTTACAAGGTATAATGCATGAAAATAAGATAGATAAAAGTGAATTAGAACTTTATTAAATAAATAATAAAATTGAAAGGGTTTATTACATCAAGTCATGCTTTTAAGGGCTCTATTCTAACATCTTCCACCTCCATATATATATATATAGAGAGAGAGAGAGAGAGAAAGAGAGTCAAGGTTTCCACTCTTCCAAAGACCACACTTTAGAGTGCCATGATCGTGGTTCAAGTCATCGGGTGGAAGATCTTGGGTATATGAGACCTCTAGACTATTCAGACATGTTTTTCATAATAAAAAATTGATCTGGGAACATCCAAATCTAGGTATGGTGTTCATATCTCTAGATCAATAGTTAATAATGGTTTTATTGTCATTTTTTCTATTGCAATAGATTTAGAGATGCTTAGGGATAGATGTATGCATCTTATGAGATCTAGGGAATGGAAACACAATAATCTATGGTTCCTAACAGATTCAAAATTCCACTATTGAGAACCAACTGCACTCTAATACCTTATATAAATAATAACGAGACAAAGCTTGGGTCTATGACCTACTTGCATGAGGACGCCCCATGAACTGGTGTTCATAATCTAACAAGATAATGATATCACCTATTAAGATTACCTATTCGATCCTTAAGTTACAAATCCCACTTATCATGTGATCAATTGACATACCCTAGCTCCAAAGAGCATATATCAAATTTCTACTAAAGGAAATGTTATGATCATAGTCTTCTAGATAACATGTCTTTTGGATTTTGGATCACCCAAGGAGACACATTGTCTTAATCCCATGAGATATCATGGTACCTCTATTGAGAATACTTTTTGCCACCAACCTTTATCAATAGCGACCCAATCAATAGAGATATATGACCATCTTAAAGTCTTACCCATAGGTCAAAGCCTCCTATTGACTTTGGCACAAGCTTAATGTCTTCTGAAGGTTAAGGTTTCATGCAATATAGTAGCTTGGTGAATCATGAAAATGGATAACCTTATGTCATGATTCTTCATAGGTCCTATCCAGTTCGCATCACATGCACTTGGGCACTCATGATCAGAAAATCATCTCGACGGCTATGACAAGTCATCTCTCTAATTAAGAGGATTGCCCAAATTCATGAATTGATTGTGGACAACACTTCACTTTATAAGGAACCCATGACTTAGATCTTCTATGTAACTCCTAATAGACCCAAGTCATGTATAATGCAAGTGATGTGGGGCATGTATGCTCAAGTAACTAATTAATGCAAAAGAGATAATGGAAAATCAAGAAACAAAAATAAATAAATTTATATATGAATTTTAATCTGTTACTTCATGTCATGCTTTCTAAGGCTCAGTCTCAACAAACTAGCACTAGCCCTAAATCATGCTTGGAACACATCTCACACCTAATCTATCATATGACCATCAAAGACTCTAGTAGACAAAGTCTTTGTGAAGGGATCCACTAGGTTCTTTACAGAAGTGATCTTCTTCACAACCATATCTCCTCTCATTACTATCTCACGTATCAAGTGATTTTTCCTCGCAATGTGTTTACCATTCCAGTGGTTTCTTGGTTCTTTACACTATGCCACCACCTTACTATTATCACAAAACATTACCATGGGCGATACAACTATAGGCACTACCCTAAGTCCTAATAGGAACTTCTGAAGCCAAGCAACTTCCTTTGTTGCTTTAGAAGCAGTAATATACTTGACTTTCATAGTGGAGTCAACAATATAAGATTTTTTCACAATTCTTCAACTAATAACCCCATCACCTAGAGTCTACACAAAATCATTATCTGGTTTAGTACATAGCATCGCATACATAAGGCTACCTATTACAAAAGCATAGGGTATTTGTTTTCATGTGATCTTTCTCCTCATTTGTCTTACGACATTGATCCTAAGAAAAAGACATTCCATGCCTCAAGGGTAGCAGACCCTTCTTGGAATCCTGCATCACATACTTGACCAAAAGCTTTTCAATATAGGTGACTTAAGACAATGCAATCTTCCTATTCTTGCAATCTTGAAAGACCTTAATCCTAAGAATATATTGCATCTCACCTAGATCTTTCATCTGGAATTGAGTAGATAACTAGATCTTGACTAATGACAATAAACCTACATCATTCCCAATGAGTAAAATGTCATCAACACATAAGACTAAAAACACCACCATGCTTCCCTGTGTCCTCTTATACACACAAGGCTTATCTTCATTTTGATTGAAATCAAAAGTCTTGATAGCTTGATCAAAATGCTTAGACTTAGTTAGACTCAGTTACACCCACCGAGTCTCACCTTAGGCCCATATAGGTATAATCGGCCCATTAGGCACCACCTTAAACCCATTAGGCACCACCTTAGGTCCATCTAGGTTCACTTAGGCCCTCTTAGGCACACTTGGCCCATTAGATATTCTTAACCTGACTTATATGGTTGCATGACTCATTTATCTTATTTACTCATTTATTTATTTATTTATTATTATTATTATCAATCACTTTTATTTAATCATTTATTATATTTTTATTATATTTTTAGAAAGAGGTAGGAAGAGGTTTTTAGAAGAGACTTTCAACACAAGAAGAAAAGAAAAGAAAAGGCCAGAGAATGAAGAAAGAAAAAGATAGGAAAAGAAAAAGTAGAAAGAGAGAGGAAGTTCATCTAGGTCATCAGGTCTGGTCAAAGAAAATGAGGGAACTCGTTGGGATTGTTGGGTGATATTTGGAAGATGAAACACCTTGCTTGGAGACAAACAATATTTCTTGAAGGAAATTTCTCCAGGTATGGTCAGATGAATTTCATGGGGGACTAGACTATTAGAGCTTGATCAAATGTAGAACCAAATAAAGATCTTCATAGATAAATAACCAAGGCATATTAACGACATTGGCCTCTGATTCGTGCCCAGCTAGTGTATGTCCTGTTGATTGGTGTTCAATCAACTGGTGTACTCTGATTTTGGTCTTCAGACGGGAGTAATCAACAAAATTTATAAACCTATTTCACCATAAACTAGGGTAGCATTAGCTAGCATAGCATAGTGGCTCTAGGATCGTCCACAGGGATGGGTTTTCAAATTACAACTGATATTAGTTCCAAAACTAAATTGGTGCTTTTTCTTTTCAAGGTTAACTTTAAAAGAAAACATAAATATGTTTGAAAATGTTGGTTTTAAGTGAAACCAATAATAAAGTAACGGAAATTACTTACAAATAAAAGCGCTTCTTGGAGTTTTAGATCACTAGGCTCAGATTTCTTATACAAAAAGGGAGTTCCGGTCACTTGAATATTTTCCTCGCATTGGGGATTTAACATATAGTTATATCCCGAATTGGTGTGGTACAGATGCTTCCCTCTAATGGGTTCAAACACTAAATCCCTGTCATTGAATCATCTTGCAATGGTTCATACCTCTCACCTAGTATTGGCCATTCAAGATGATCCTTAACCTTGGAATACCCGTCAAAAGCTCGCAAGGGATAACTAATGGGTGTCTCCTGGGAGTCCAAAAGCTTACCAAGTGTTGGCTATTCTAGAAAATCCTACCATTAAACCACCTCCCAGAGGCTCGCAAGAGATAAACTAGTGTATCTTAATGGACGGAGAGCACTTGCCTTACCAAGTATTGGCCCAGGTGATTTTAAGAGATTTTAAGTTAACTAAAAAGATAAAAACCATTAACGGATCACACTTTCTTTTCATTAAAAACTGAAACAACAAAACTTCCAATTTTGCATTCGGAACCTTACCTAGCTTCCTTTACTCCAAGAACCAAAAAGCCTAGCCACTCATCCTCTGGGAAAAAATCCTCAGAGTTTGATTTGCTAGAAATAAAAATAAAAGAGAAAACAAAACGAGTAGGTAAGGCAGAGCAAAGCTCTATGTATTACTTTCTTCCAAAACTATACAAAAGTTTTTCTCTGAGAAAAACTCCCGAGATATATTTAAAAGAAAATTACAATAGATTATATAGGAGGCTATTAACCCCTTCTGCTAACTTCCCAACCAAGGAAACTTGTCATTGGTGGGTTACAAGGAGAAAATAGGGATTTATACACAAATATCTGAAGATAAATATCAAACGGAGTCGGTGCGCAAATATCTCAAATTACAGGTGAATTTCGCAAGTTCAAATGCAACTTGCAAAAATTTCTCAAGTTGAAATTATCCATTTGCAAGTTGCGAAAATCTCCTGTAACTCATCAGCTCTCTGTCCTATGGCAATTCCTTTCCCTTTTCTATTTCGCAAGTTGCGAAAATTTCGCAAGTTGGATTCCACAACTTACGAATTTGTTGCATGGTTGATTTCTTCTGTGCTTTTCCTCCTTGCATCCTCGTTTGGTTTTGGTAAAGGGTTATGAAGCTCCAAAACTTAGTTTCTTCATGAATTTGAGCTTCAACTCGGTTTGCCTTGAACTATACAAAGATCTCCTTCATTCTTGGATTGCTTTGGTGATAAAAAAGTTATCAAAAACACCAAAACTTAACACAATTTGGTTAGAAACGATTGCAAGGGTCCTTAACATGCTAATTGAGTTAAAAGGTAATAACTACTACTCAAAAGTGTTTAAAAGAGTTAATTACAAGCTATAAAATAGCACTTTTTGAGTAGTAATCACTCCCCCCAACCAACATATTGCTAGTCCCTTAGCAATGAAGGAGAGAAAAAGAAAAATAAACAGTAATATAATTTACAAAATCATGCTGATCACTTCAAAAAATTTCAAGTGGCATGATATGGATCAAACCCTCTCATGGAATATTAAAGATATAAAACTCAAACTTCAACAAGAGTTATCAAATAACTTGCCTAATCACAATTCATAAAGAGAAGACATTATGCAAATTTAAGCTTTAAAAGAGTTTCCACTCCCAAAGGGTCAATCCTTACTCTTCCACAAAAATCTAAATGTTACTTATTAGTTTTCGAATATAGTATGCTGAACTAATCTCTCCTCCCCAACCTAGTTCTTTTTCAAAACTTAGCAAACTGATCGACCTCTAATAGGCTAAGAACGCACCTCAATTATTTCACACATTTTTTTCTTGTAGGAGTACAAAGCTTAAAGGTATTCTTTTCTAAATTGTCCATGTAACGAGGATCCATCGATGACTCCCAACCAATCAAGGTTTAGGGCATCAAGCTTTAAGGATCTTTCAACCACTAACTCCTCGGATTTTACCCCGGACTTTTGAGAATGAATTTTAATATCCAAGCAACTACAATATGTTAAACTCCACCTATTCACCCTTGTAATGAGCATTGAGGTTGGTGACTCCCAACCAATGAAGGCTTAAGGCACCAAGTTTTAAAGATTTTCACCATATACCCCTCAGACCTTGCTCAGATTTCAAGGCAAGCAAAACATTTTTTTTTTCAAAGGCTCATTGGCCTTTTATAAGGTGTCCCAACACTATTAAAATAAGGTCAAAGGTACCAAGTCTAAATTTTCCTAAGTTCAGGGGGTGAAATAGTTTTTCATCTTATAAACGGAACCTAAAGTGCATAGTGTGTGATAAGATTAAAGTGGAAGAACTAAGGTTGAATTCAATAGAAGTTTCAACAATTCATCAACTTTAATAAGCATAATACAAATTCTAAGTAAAGTAAAAAGACAAAAATTCGATTTCTCCCATTTCATTTTGAGAATTTTTCCTTGATAACCATGAAGAGTAGAATAAAAACTTTAAAAAATTTTAAAAATAAGCAAAAAGAAACTAAATTATCAAAATAACTTAGCATTAATAACAAAACTTCCTTTCTCAACTCTCCCTCCAACCGAGCTGAACATTGCCCTCAATGTGGCAAGAGCGATTGAAAATACAGGGGGGAAATGGTACCTCCTAAGTGACATAGAGTCTGAGTCGTAAAGGAGAAACCACATGATTCAAAAAATAACAAAAATATGAGTAGAGGAAATAAAATAAGAATATGCCAAGTATACTAAAAAATGATGGATATGTATTACTTTAAGAAAGTACAATATGAACTACGCACAAGTAATACATCCAATCCCAGTATATAAAACATAAAAAACATGGGATTAAGAGTTCTACTATAATAAGTAAATACAAAAAGTAGATAGATGATCAGGTAGTGGTGGGAGGATCGTGTGGAGACGATGGCTCTGTTGTGGTAGTCTGAGTGCTTTGGATCGGAGTCTCGATCTCTACTATAGTAGTCTCCTCATGGGGCATAGTCTGCTTTGCTAGAGTAGCCTCCCGAGATGGATCTGTAGGCTTTGATGGACCAAGCATATCATGCTCAGGTGGCGACAAAATACCCAAATGCAGCTGTATCTACCTAAGGATGGCAGTATGCTAGGTCTGTATGGCAATAAGCTGATCCTGATGTGCACGTATGACTGCTATCCACTGGGCAAGAACACTCTGAGTGGTAGTCAATGTCTGCAATGTATGACATAGGCCTCTGAACTCTGAAGCGGATATGGTGATAGTAGAGTCAGATGGGAGAGGTGCTGATGTAGCTGGTACGACTGGTGGAGTCTTAGGAATGATGGAAGGAGTAGAAGATGTAGCCTCAGGCATGGGCACTATAGAAGGTGCTGCAGGGGCAGGTGGTATGATCTCTATAGGTATCTCAACCTGCTGTGCCTGTGGTGGTTGCTCATCCTCTAGTATCTTTAGAGGTGCTGGCATAGCTGGGGCTCCTGGAGGTGCAACATAAGTCGTCATATGATTCCATTTGTCGAGAGTGAATAGCTCTCGGAAAATGCGTCGATGCTCAAGCTAAGGCTCAGAAGGATAGCCCAAATGCTCTAATATCTGATAGAGCTGCCTAGGAAAAAGTAATGGAATGGCATCTGCTCTCTGTAGCTTCTTCTTGTGGACCTTCTCTTCAAAGTAAAGAAGAAAGGTCATAATCAAATGATGAGGGCCAAAGTAAAAACCCTCTGATATCCTGAATAAGGCCTCTAATATAGCTCCTCTTCTTTGCACCATATACTGAAGTGGAAATATGTTGGAGCGCAGCACCACATCCAGAAGAAACATCCCAGATGGAAGCTCATTCCTACGAAGAAATGAGCATGTAGAGGTCCCATTGGACAATATACGGACCATGTCCCTCTGAGAATAATGAGCCCACTCTCTGTAATCTATTGGACTCACAGGCTCATATGGAATGTGCAGGGCCTTTGCAATGTGTTTGACTCTTAAGATACCATGACGTCCATTAATAGTGAAGTGAATGACAATAGGATCCTGGACGCGACGTGTAGTCATAGACTGATAAAAGTCTAATGCTACTCGGGGATAGAAGAAATCCCTAGGAGTCATCAGGTGCTCCAAATGGTATCTCTACAGTAGGTGGAATGAATCTCTGAGCTCTGGCTGATGTCTGAAAGTCTCCATATCAAAGCATAGCTCGGAGTGGAATGGTCTGGCTCGGCAATCCAAATTTCCCTCTATAGGTGGCTGTGTAACCATAGGTCGCCTGATAATCACCTCCAGAGTCATCCCAGAAGGAATCTGAGAGTCTGTAGTAGGCGGCTGAGGTTGTGGAGGAGCGGATGACTTTCCTGGGCCTGTAACTCTGGTTTTCTTTGCACGAGGGCGACGATATGATTTCTTGAGGCGCGAAGTGCTTGCCCCAGGTGTAGTGGGTGGTCTTCTCGTCTCGTACCTTCGCTGAGCAGGACTAGATGGTACTCCACCCTCAGAAGGTGGAATGGCAGAGGCCTGTGGAGCCTCAATCATGGAATCCCGCGCAGGTGAAACTCTCAATCTGGCATTGCGAGCTGATGGAGACGCGACTTGGACTCCTCTCGTCTTGGCCATGGCTGAAATGGAGAGGCTCGTGTTCCACAGGGTACGCGGAGGTGCGCGGAGTGATCCTCTTTAGACCCACGACTTCTAGGCTTCGAATGAAGGGGATTCTCTGAAATTTTTGGGCTTCGCAACTTGAAGCGGCTGTTTCGCAACTTGAAGTGGCTGTGCGAAATGAAAAATAAGAGAATCAAAGGTTTAAATAGAAATTTAAACGACAGTTGGTATTTTCGCAAGTTGGAGTGAATTCGCAAATTGACCCCCTTTTCGTAAGTTGATTCACAACTTGGCCCATTTTGCAAGTTGATTCGCAGCTGCGAAATTGGATTTTTAATTTGCGAAATGGCACACGTGTTCCTAGAGGTGCTTTTGTAGCTACGAAAATTTTCGCAAGTTGAATAGTGGACTTGCGAAATTAAGCTTTTAGGGTTTCGCAAGTTGGTTCCCATTTTTTGCAAGTTGATTATTTTCACAAGTTGGTTTCGCAGTTGCGAAATTGGCTTTTGAACTTGCGAAATGGCACACGTGTGCCTAGAGGTGCTTTCGCAAGTTAAATTTTGAACTTGCGAAATTTTGCTTTGAAGATTTCGCAAGTTGGCTCCCATTTTCGCAAGTTGAAATATTGCTCTATTTTTCAGGCTTTTTCTCCTTCTATTGTTCATGAAAGCTTCCATCCACTTGCTTTGAAGTTCCTCCTAATTTTAATCATTCAAAAAGTCTAAGTTAGATTAACATAAGATAAATTAAAGCTAGTATTAAAATTAAAACAAATATTAAAGCTTTTAACTCAACAAAATTGAAACAAAAACATGGAGTTTGATTAGTCTTTAGAAAGACTAAGTCCATCTACCCCCTTTTTGGTTAAGATTGTTGTGGCTCAAGGAGACTAACTTTCTTCTTGTCTTGATTGAAAGGCTCCATGAATGGCTTGAGATGGTGGCCATTGACCTTGAAAGTGTCCGTGCTGTTGGAATTGAGTAGTTCCACTACTCCATTGAAATGCACTTTGTGAATAATGAAAGGGCCTATCCACCTTGATTTTAGCTTTCCTAGAAAGATGTGGAGCCTAGAGTCATAGAGTAAGACTTTTTGTCTTTTTTGAAATTCTTTGTTGGAGATTAACCGATCATGCCACCTCTTCATCCTCTATTTTGCAACTTTGAAATTGGTGTAGGCATCATTTCTCAATTCCTCCATCTCATTAAGGTCTAAGCACCTCTTCATCCCGACTTTGTTCAAGTCCATGTTTACTTTCTTAATTGCCCACCAAGCCTTGTATTCAACTTCCATAGGGAGATGACATGCTTTGCCATAGACTAGGCGATAAGGAGACATACCAAGAATAGTCTTGTAAGCTGTTCTATATGCTCATAGTGAATCATGGAGCTTAACAGACCAATCTCTTCTGCTCGTGTTCACCACCTTCATCAATATATTCTTGATTTCCCTGTTTGCCAACTCAACTTGTCCGGAAGTCTAAGGGTGGTAAGGTGTAGCTACCTTGTGCTTCACCCCATACTTGGCTAAAAGAGTTTCAAAAGGCTTGTTGCAAAAATGAGTACCTCCATCACTGATTATAGCCTTGGGCACTCCAAATCTTAAGAAGATGTTCTCTTTGAGAAACTTGAGAACAAATCTGTGGTCATTGTGTTTACACGGGATTGCCTCAACCCATTTAGAAACATAGTCTACCCCCACCAAAATGTAAGAGTTACCAAAAGGCATAGGAAAAGGTCCCATGGAGTCAATGCCCCAAACATTGAAGATATCAACTATTAAAATGGGGTTCATAGGCATTTGGTTCCTACGTGTTAACTTCCCAAGCCTTTGGCATCTATCACAACTCCTACACATGGTGTGAGCATCTTTGAAAAGTGATGGCCAATTGAAACCTGATTGCAACACTTTCATGGCAGTTTTTTGAGAGGCAAAATGGCCTCTACAATGACTGAGGATTCCCTGTTGCTATTGTTTAGGGACACACTTCCTTATTATTTGATCTGCACAATACTTGAAAAGAAAGGGTTCTTCCCAATAGCAGGCATGAATTTTTGCAAAGAAATGCTTCCTATCTTGTCCTTTCCACTCACTTGGAACTTTACCAGTAACTAAATAGTTAGCAATATGAGCATACCAAGGAGTATCTTCCAACAACATGAGTGACTCCTCCGGAAAATCACCATTAATAGGCAAACCATGGGAATTATGTGCTATAGCTAACCTTGAAAGGTGGTCAGCTACCACATTTTCCACTCATTTCTTGTCTTTGATTTGGAGATTGAACTCTTGTAGTAAGAGAATCCATCTAATCAGCCTTGATTTTGCATCTTGTTTTGTCAATAAATACTTCAAGGCTGAGTGGTCAGTGAAAACCACAATGAAAGACCCTACCAGATAAGCACGAAATTTGTCTAAGGCAAAAACTACAACCAACAATTCTTTCTCAGTGGTTGTGTAATTTCTTTGCGCTTCGTTCAATGTTTTGCTTGCATAGTAGATCACATAGGGCTTTCCATCCTCTCTTTGACAAAGAACAACTCCTATAGCAAAGTCACTAGCATCACACATCACTTCAAAAAGTAGTTGCCAGTTAGGAGCCCTCACCCTCACTATTAAAGCGGTTGTCAAGAACTGCTTCAGTTGCTCAAAACTCTTCTGACATCTGTCATCCCATACAAATTTAGCATCCTTACCCAATAGTTCACAAAGAGGCTTTGAAAGTTTAGAAAAATCTTTAATAAACCTCCTGTAGAAACCAACATGGCCAAGGAATTGCCTTACTCCTTTTATAGTTGTTGGGGATGGCAATTTGACAAGAAGTTCTACCTTTGCTTTATTAACTTCAATGTCTTTCTTGGAGATGATGTGGCCAAGGACAATTCCTTGCTGTACCATAAAATGGCATTTCTCCCAGTTAAGCACTAAGTCATTTTCAATGCATCGGTTCAGAACAGCTTCCAAGTTGACTAAACATTCCTCAAATGTACTTCCATATATGGTGATATCATCCATAAAAACCTCCATAATACGCTCCACCATATAATTGAAGATGCTAAACATACATTGTTGGAATGTTGTAGGTGCATTGCATAAACCAAAAGACATTCTTCTGTAGGCATAAGTTCCAAATGGACATGTGAAAGTGGTTTTCTCCTGGTCTTCAACATCAATTTCTATTTGAAAATACCCGGAGTGGCCGTCCAAGAAACAATAGAAAGGATGACCTGAGACTCTCTCCAACACTTGATCAATAAATGGCAATGGAAAATGATCCTTCCTTGTCACAACATTCAATTTTCTATAATCAATACACACCTTCCAACCTGAAGTGAGGTGTGTAGCAACTTCTTCTCCCTTATCATTTTGCACCACTATGATCCCTGATTTCTTTGGTACTACTTGAGTAGGACCCATGGGCTATCTGATATGGGGTAGATAATACCGGCTTGAAGTAGCTTAAGAACCTCAGCTCACCTCTTGCATATGAGGATTCAATATTCTTTGAGGTTGACGAATTGACTTAGCTTCTTCTTTCATGTATATATGATGTGTACAGACTAAAGGGCCGATACCTTTCAAGTCAGATATTTGCCATCCTATTGCTTTCTTACATCTCTTGAGAACTTCAAGTAAACACTCCTCGTGAGGAGTAGTAAGAGATGAAGATATAACAACAGGGCACTTCTTATTCTCTTCTAGATATGCATACTTCAACTCCGTGGGGAGTGGCTTCAGATTAAGCTTTGGGGCCTCCTCTTTAACAACTTCTTGTGCCTCTTCCTCATTGAACAAATGTAGAATTTCTTCTATCCTCTTCCAACCTGGTAGAGTAGCAAGTAAATCTAAGGGTTCAGGCAACCCTTCATCAAGATCCCTAAGACTTTCATTCAACTTCTCTTGTATTTTCTAATTACAATGCTCCTCCACTAAAGTGTCAACAATGCACACCTCTTCTAGACCTTCTTCTTCTTCCAGATTGATTGGCCTCTTGGACATATAGAAGATATTGAGCTCCAATGTCATGTTGCCAAACATGAGTTGCATGAGTCCATTCCTACAATTGATGATTGCATTTGATGTAGCTAGGAATGGTCTTCCAAGTATGATAGGAACATAATTAGTTTCCTTGACAATTGGGTCCGTATCAAGAACAACAAAATCCACTGGATAGTAGAAATTGTCAACTTGAACTAAGACATCTTCAATTATCCCTCTTGGAATTTTCACTGATCTATCTGCTAGAGATGGAGTGATTGATGTTGGCTTCAATTCACCAAGTCTCAATTGCTTGTATATAGAGTATGGTCGCAAATTCACACTTGCCACGAAGTCCAACAAAGCTTTCTCCACTACAGTTCCTCCAATGATCACTGAGATGGTAGGGTACCCCGGATCTTTGTACTTCACCGGAGATTTGCACTGTATGATGGCGCTTACTTGCTCAGTCAAGAAGACTTTCTTATTCACATTCAACCCTCTTTTGATAGTGCACAAGTCCTTCAGGAATTTTGCATAGGTCGGCACTTGTTTGATCATGTCTAGTAATGGGATGTTGACCTTCACTTGCCTCAATACTTCAAGAATTTTGGATACATTTCTAATTCCCTTTTCCCATGCAAAGCTTGAGGAAAAGGTGGAGGTATGTGTTTCTTCATCACATCTCCATTGATAACTATCTTCTCCGGATTTTCATTCACTGTTGAATCATGGTCCTCTTTCCTTTCACTGCTCCCTTTCTTCTTTCCTTTGATTTCCTCCCTCTTCTCTGTCTCTTTTTCACCCTCTGTTTCATCATGTGGCTTGGGTGTTGGCAGCTCAAACTCTTTACCACTCCTCAGAGTGATCAAGGCTTTAACGTCCCTCACCTGTGAAGATTCTCCCTCATGAGCTTCCACTTCATGGATACCCTTGGGGTTTTGGTGAGGTTGAGAAGGAAACCTTCCCTTCTCTTGCACTGTGTTAAGGTTAGTGAGCCTTAAGATTGAGTATTGGAGATTATCTATCTTATGAGATAGATCATTTTGCATTCCATCCAGCATTTTATTCAATGTATTCTCTACATTGTCAATTCTTTGACTGAATTGAGCATTGATGGATTTCTGGTCTCCAACAAAATCTCCTACAACCTTGCTTAGATTCACTATTGCTTGCTCAAGATTTGAAGCTTGTTGAGATGCTTGGATTGGTTGCGTGTATTGAAGTGCTCTTGGCTTCCAAGAGAAATTTGGATGGTTCCTCCAATTTGAATTGTAGGTATTTCCATATGAAGCATTGTTATTGGGCTTGAATTGTCCAATGACATTCACTTGATCTCCAAACATTTCTCTAAGAGCTAGAATTGTAGGACACTCCTCCACCAAGTGCTCATAAGATTGACAAATAGAACAAGGCTTAACTTGCACTAGTGTTTCAGAAACGACTTACACTTCATGTATCTTTTTCAGTTCTAGCTCCTCCAATCTTCTTGTCATAGTTGCAACTTTTGCTTTCATGTCAATATCTTCGTTCAAGGTATACATCCCAGCCTTAGCAGTAAGGGCATTGGTTGAGACTTCATTTTTCCCACTTCTCCCTTGTTCGGTTCATCCCATCCTCTTGAAACTTCAGCAACATAATTCAAGAAATCCATGGCTTCCTCCGGATTCTTACTCATGAAATCTCCTCCACACATAGTCTCTAGGAGTTGCTTCATTGAGGAAGACATACCGTTATAAAAATAGCTCACCAATAGCCATGTATCAAAACCATGGTGAGGACAAGCATTGATAGCTTCCATGTATCTCTCCCAACACTCATATAATTTCTCATTCTCCTTAGCTGAGAAGTTTGAAATTTGCCTTTTCAAGCCATTGGTCCTATGAGTAGGGAAAAATTTCTTGAGAAATTCAGCTTGCAAATCAGTCCAAGTTCGAATACTCCTTGGCCTTAAAGAATTAAGCCAAATCTTGGCCTTAAAGAATTAAGCCAAATCTTGGCCTTATCCTTTAAAGTAAAAGGAAATAGCTTTAGCCTCATCAAGTCGATTGAAGCTCCTCCCTCTTGGAATGTATTACAAACATCTTCAAATTCCTTGATATGCACTATGTAACTATGTCTTAGTTTTCCTGATTTTAGACTAGTGAATGGTTTGGTTTTGCATTTGTTCGTTATAAGTAAGCATATGACGCACAAAAGAGTGGATAGGCTAGATGGTATCCATCCCCTCATATCTTTTTTGGTTTGTTGAATATTGAGAGTCTTACCAAGGATAAAAATTAGTTCCCTAAAAATCATTTTTCTTGAATTAAGTAGAGCATGAAGAAAATATTTACCTTATTTCTTTTGCAACAAAGTTGGTCTTAGCAATTAAGAGTTTCTTTAACAATATTTCTCACAGGAAGAATTTTTAATATGGTCAAGAAATTATAGTTCAATTTGCTAAGTATAGGTCAAATGCTGAGCAGATGTAAGTTTCATATTTACATTTAATGTTATGCTCTCTCATGATTTCAAAGTATATTTGTCATGGTTTGAGCTTTTGTCATGGTTTGAGCTTACTCTTACTTGCACATGTTTATATAGAGTATATTGGAATGTTAAAGTTGCATTTTTTTTTTCCGTTAAAACAAGCTACTTTAGTTGTTCAATGATTTTCAATTTTTTTTTTAATTATTGACATGTTGTAAATTTTGTTTTGTTAATTGGTGCATTTTGTTGAAGTGTTGACATGTGGCTAATGGTTATGGTAACCTTTTCCTCAAATTTTAAAGATTAACAATGACATTGATATTAAATATTAAACTCATATTAGTCTCTAACTTGGCAAGGTAATAAGTTTTTAATCCTCATCTCTCTTTATAACGACTTGTACCCAACCATATAGATATTATCCGCTCTGAACCCAAAGAGGCCCTCACAATTTTAAAATTGTAGGGTTCAGAGGAGTTCATACATATATAGTGCTACAAACTTTCTCCCCTATCCGATGTGGGATGTCACAAACACCCCTCCATGTAGACACAACGTCTTTATTGTGTCCCACGGAATTGCAGGATCAAATAGACAAACACCCCCTACAAGGCCAAATAAACCCCCACACCGAGGTCGGGGATTGACTCTGATACCATTTGTAACGACTCGCACTTAACCATGTAGATATTGTCTGCTCTAGGCCCACTTTGGGCCTAGAGTGGATAATATCTACATGGTTAGGTGTGACTTGTTACACTCTCTCTATCTCTCCTAGCTAGTCATATCCATCCTCAAATGGCAAGTGATTCATAAGTTAGAGCAGGGAAGTTTGTGGACAACATTGGAGAAAGGGTCTTCTTGCCTATTGGAGAAGATGTGGATGAATGCTCTAACACCAACATTATGCTACTATTTAAATGTTACTCCTCAATGTTTCTATGTCTCAAAAAATAAAGAAATAAGTTATACTTCTCCCTCCTTATCTTTTGTGTGGTTTGTCCCATCTTTTGTGAATATAAGAAGGATATTCATGTTTAGAAGTGGTGTGACATCTTATTCGTACTAGGCGTAGTGTGTTAAACTATGTAATGTTGATATTCAATTACTATAACTTATATTCTATGCAGGATCAATTCATAGGCTTTGATTGCTTTTAGCTAAGTTCATCTTTTGTTTTCTGATATTGATGCTAATTCATTGGAAGTTGGTGATTCATGTAATTTTATAACTATAGATTTAAGCATTGAGGCTCAACAATGATAGAGTGATTATTGCTGCTCTTTAGCTAGCAACTTAGTACTACTAGAAAAAGATAAAATTAAACTTTTCTTTTTAATTGAAAATACACTTTTGCCATAATTTCCTTTTTATGGTGGAATGTAATCATTAAGTAGGAATATTTTTTTATAGCAAAACACATTTCCCCATAAATTTTATTTTATAATTAAAGAAGATGTTTACTTCATAGAAAAAAAAAAAGTTTCTTTCTATTGTGATTTTTTCATGAAAAATTTTAACTTTTGTTATGAAATTATTCTGTGTACCACGAAAGGTGATATATATGTTACCACAAATTTTATTTTATAATGAAAAATAATGTATTGCCAATTTTTTTTATCAAAATTTTATCTTCTGGTGCTAAAAATAAATGTTCATGTACTTATAAGCCTAAACCTCACCACAATTAATAATTATTTGTGGAAAACACTTTTTTACCATGGGATGCTTTTAATTAAGCATAAATCAGTTCATGCCAAAAATTGATATTTGTTATAGTGGTTGTATCCTTTGGGATAAATTTTATTTATGTTTCAATATAGTCCTTAAATTATTTTTTTTAAGGAACCTAAGCCTAATTATCCCCATAAAAAATGAGTGCATTTTAACATTTTCTTTTCAATTCAAATAGGATTTGTATATAATATGATTGATCAGGTAGATATAGACCAAAAGAATCTTATCCTGTCCTCTGCTTTAATTTGGGAACAAAACGACAGCCTTTCGAATCATCATCGAACCTTCATGGTGTCTTTTTGACCCTTAGGAAAAAAGAAATTCAATAAAAAAAAAGGGAAAAAAAAAGGCATTATATAAATCACATCAGACGAAAAGTTGGCTTCTCCTCTAATAAAGACCACATGCATAGAGTCAGTCCCATTGGAGCATCTTCTTGTCCTTGACATTCTGGACTTTACATTGAGTGCATTAACCCGAAATTATTCGAAAAAAAAAAATATTTTTAACCATTTTTAATAGGATCAACTTTACAAAAAGTTCCATTTGATTATAATTGAATGATCCCAGGCTTAATTCGTCCAGACCATGAAATCGTCCGAAGCCGGCAGCCCTGAAAACTAGCTTGTATACGCTTTTCTATCCCAGCAATATATGCCCAAAAATGTCTAATCTCCTTTTTGACCTAACCTATTTGATCGTTTATTTGGTATCCCAATTTGTTAATGATGATTTCTGCTTTGTTTTACTTTTTGTTTGGTGAGGGAGGGCCGGGGTGTTGGAAAAAAACGAAGATGGCAATTAAGAAGCTCTTTGATTACCACTTTCAATAATGCTACCATTCTACATTTTAAGTTCTTTGATCATGGAATTAATTATAAACCCTGAAATTAACTCATTCCGAAGTATATTTCTAAAGAACATGATCATCTTCCAAGAAAGGAATTGGACACTTTCAAATACATAACAAACTGCAAGAAAAGGCCGGGACTTGATCAAATGAATTATGAAGTACCAAAAAAGAAAAAGAAAAAAAAGCTATCAATTAATTACAAAAGTTCCATGAACTTAGTGGGAAAACTAGGGATGCAGAGAGAGAAGTTGAAGAAAGTGATGAGCCCGAATGAATCAGCTCCATGACAAGGGCTCTAAAACTTGGTTTGGCCTATTCCAGAAGTGCTAGTAGCATTATAGGAAGTTGTAGGCCAAAATGCAGGCGTATTTACTGGAGGAGAAAAATACATTGGCACTGGCATCTTTGAAGGGAGAATGGGCAGCGATGCTTCGAAGTTAAGGACATTAATCGCTTGCCTTATCGAAGGGCGAAGATTGCAATCTGGATGAGCACACCAAAGCCCTACAGTCATCAATCGTTTCATTTGTTGCTCATCAAAATCTGCAGATAGTCTTGGATCAGCTGCTTCAAGAAGCTTTCCTACTCCATAGAGGTCCCAAACCCACTCCACCAATCTGATCTGATTTTCTTTAGCCTTGGGTTCCACCGATCTTCTGCCACAGCAAATTTCTAACACAACAACCCCAAAACTGTAGACATCGGATTCCTTGCTGGCCTTGCTGGTCATGAAACATTCAGGAGCCATGTACCCCATGGTCCCAGCTAAAACTGTGGTTTGTGACCCTTTCCCATGATCAACAAACCTAGCCAGTCCAAAATCTCCGAGCTTAGCATTGAAATCTGAATCCAACATCACATTACTCGATTTGATATCCCTATGTACCACACATTGTTCCCATTCTTCATGAAGGTAGAGCACTGCCAAAGCCAATCCAACAGCAATTTTGTACCTCATGGCCCATCTCAACAAGGTTTTTGCTTCAAACAAACAAGAATCCAAACTGTTGTTAGGCATGAATTCGTAAACCATTAGGAGCTCTCCCTTTTTATGGCACCAGCCCATGAGCTGCACCAAGTTTCGATGCCTTAATCTACTGATGATCTTTACTTCAGATGCGTACTCCTTCATCCCTTGTTTAGACCTCCTTGATATCCTCTTAACAGCAATATAGGAGCTCCGTTCTCTTAAGAAACCTCTATAAACCCTACCAAACCCTCCCTCTCCAAGCTTCTCTCCCTCTGAAAAGTTACTTGTGGCAAGAGCTAATTCATCAAATGAAAACTTCCTAGGTCCAGTGCCCTTCTCAAATTCGTGGTCCATTGCCAGGTCAAAATCATTATCATCTTCAATTCCCCCTTCGTTCTTCTTCCTGCACAAGTAAAACACAGTCCCACCCAACCCAACCACCACAACAAATGCACAAACACCCAATCCCACCACTAGTCCTTTATTATTTTCATCTCCAATTTTTGGAAGATTGGGGGGTTCAGCTACTGTTTCCGGGGGATTGGGAATTTCAGCTCCTGTTTCTGGAGGATGCGGAAGAGTTTCTAGAGTTGAATTAAAACTCCACGAATGAATGCCGTGTATCTCAAAATACCTTCCCGTTGCAGCTGAGATGCCAACAGTTGCGAATTCTGGCAAGTATTTCCGTAAATCAACTATGTAATAAAGACTTTGTATGGAACTTGTATTACCCCTACCAGTCCTTAAAACAACACTCAGATTCTTGGTACCAGAGGTATACTTGATGGAAGCATGATTTGTTTGACCTTCCGGAATATTACTCAACCATGCGGCATTTTTGACAGATTTCATGGAGTTGATATTGATACCAACATGATCCTTTATTGGGTACCTTGGGTCCCAATCGTTTCGATAAGTATCGAATTCCACTGCAACAAAACGGTTTTTTCTAGTGTTCAACGCCTGGCTGGGACTTACAATACCAAGGCCGCTACCTCCTGTCATTTTTGAAGGCAACTGTGCGCGATTGGGAGCAAGGAAGAACGCGAGCCCATCACCATACCGATTGTTCTTCTGCGAATCAATGACAAAGGTGAAACTGGTAGTGAAATCAGTGAGATTTCCGGAGACCTTATCCCAGAGGTGCAATTGCTTCATATACGTGGCCCGACCCCAACTATAATTCATTGCAGCATTCTGAAGGTTTCTGGTTAGTTGGATGACTTGATCCGGAGAAACAAAAGCATCTTTCTCGAAGTATATTTGACCTTTGTTCCGATCAAAGCCGGTGAAGTTGAAGGATAACGAGGTTGCACAAGGGAATATTAGGAAGAAGGAAACGGAAATCATGAAAAGATGAAAGAAAAGAAGTTTTTGTGTTGGCAGTTGTGTAATCCCTGTGTTGGAAACAGCCATGGCCGGAAGGATGGTTGAGTTTGGGAGCTTGCTGCAGACTATATATATCATCCAAATGGCTTGTAGTGAAGGAGTCCTCCAAGGTTCTTATTCGGTCATTGCTTAGCTTTCAACAAAATAATTTTCTAACGAAATGGCCTACTGTATGCCTCCTCTTCATGACGTACACTTTGTTGTTGTTGTCTACCTTTTTTTTTTTTTTTTTAATCATTTTTAATTTGAAATAAGGTTAAAAATAAAATAAATAGAAATCAATTTTTTATTAACTTCCAAAAAATTTTCTTATTACAATAAATATGATATTTTACAATATTTTTATAACAGGACCTATCACTCAATAAAAAAAATTATTGGGTTCATTAGTCAAATCGGTAGTTGAATCGAAATTGAATCACTGAAATTATAAATATATAATTTATATATTATTAAAATTTTTAATAATATTTTATTTTTATATTTAATATATCAAATTAAATGATAAAAATAAAAATAAAAATATTTTTTAAAAACCTAATTTTTAAACTTATTTATACTATAATGATTGAATTTAATCATTTTTCAGAGAACCAATCTGGACCTCCATTTTCATACTTAACCTTCCCCATTCATTTAAAAAACAAAACCTAAAACCCTAAATTCTCCCGCCGCCCTTTTCCCCCTTTCTCTCCTTTTCCTTTCAGTTCTTCACTTCTCCCTTTTCTTTTCTTTCTTACCCTCGCTCTCACCCATCAGCCATCACCAGCCGCAACGCCGCTGCCCCTCTCCTCCCTCCCCTTTCCCCCTTTCTTTTCTCCTCCTCCTCTTCTCCTTTTTCTTTTCTTTTCTTTCTTTCCCCCCTCACGGTCTCACCATACCCGCGCCTACCTTGAGCATCACCCAACTCACCGCCGGCAGCAGCATGATTCAAAGTTGCGATATTAGTCACTCACTCGGAGGGTCCTGAGACGTATCGGTCTCGGTGTATCAGTTTAGTATCAGACGATATTATAAAAATATTATGTAAATCATCACAAAATATATACAATTAAATAAACTCAAAAAATTAATAAAATAATATTGTATCACATTTAACATTATTTAAATAATTATAAAAGTATATGTTCAAAGTTATTTATGATAATGGGGTGCATAAATAAAAGGGAGAATTGGGTTTTAGACCCATTTGGTTTTGATAATTAATAAAGAGTCCATCAAACACCCATAATTGATTACAAGGATATGAGATGGGAATAGACAAAAATACCCATTTGACTCATTTTTGTCTTTATTCTACCACCCTTCACATGCCACTATTCTTTCTTATTTAACCATTTTTAGATTTTTCATTATTTTTTTAAACTCTTTTATAAATAATTGAAAAATCAACATTATTCTTTTGTTTTTAAATTATAAATAAACAAAAATTATATTAATGATTCAAAGTCTATTTTGGAAAATACTTTCTAAAAAAATATTAATTTAAATAAATAAAAATTACATTTTATATTTCTTTTTATCTTTTATATTTTAGAAGTAAATAATTTAATGATTAAAATACTATTTAAAATAAATATATTCACTATTTTATTTTTTTTATATTAAAAAGTATTTTAAAGTTTTTTTTTACTATTATAAAATAAAAAGTTTAATTTTTTTTAATCTTCTTTTTTCCTTATTTTAATAACTTTTTGAACATGACTTTTAGTAATAAGTTATATGAAATGTCACAAATTTGTTTATTAAGGATTTATTTTAATGATTTGAATTAATTGAAAATTTATTAAAATAAGAAAAAGAAAAAGAAAGAAAGAGGATGGATGAAAAGTTTTTATTTTAAGTATTCAATTAAAATGTTTTCATATGACCTAATTTTAGAAGTGAATTATATCAATACATAATAAGAGATTGAATTTTTCTTATATAAAATGGTTGAAAGGTATATTTACTTATTTTAGATGAAAACAAGTAGTTAAAAATTATATAGATTATATTTGAGTTTGGTTTTAAAATATTTTTCTAGTTTTTATTTTTTATTTTTAAAAATAATTTTTATTTTCTATATTGTCTCTTTTTGAAAATATTTTTAATTAAAAAATGAAAAGTATTTTTTAAAATGAAAATTGAAAACCTTGTTTAGTACTATTTTTTTATATGAAAATAAAAAAATAATAAATTTTATTTATTCATTTATTGCGCCACTGTACAATTGTATTACACTAACTGTACAAGGGAAATATACTAAGTGTACAAAGGTGTACAAGGCTATCATTTATGAAATATTATAATCGATTATGAGTCATTCCTTTATTTTTTTTACCACTCACGAATTGTACACATATGTCATACACTTTATTTAATTCCCGCATGGAAATTCCAATATTTTTCCTAATAATAATTTTTTGAGAAAAAAAATTTTAACCTTAAATCATCTACCATCTTCTCAACTAAATCATTGGAAATATGGTTAAACACTTCTACGTGGACACATAACTTATGAGAGATATAAAATTTGTGTCATTGTACAAAGGTATTACACTAACTGTACAAGGGAAATATACTAATTGTACAAAGGTATACAATATTACCCTTTGTGAATTATTTTAATCAATTCTAAACCACTTTTTTATTTTCCTTGTCACCCAAGGATTGTACGCGTATGTCATGCATTTTATTTAACTCTCACATGAAAATTCTAATATTTTCCCTAATAATGATATTTGGGGAAAAAAAATTGATCCTAAGGCATCCATCATTTTTTTAACCAAACCATTGGAAATATTATTACCTACATGAACATATAACTTATGAGAAATATGAAATTTGTGTCATTGTACAAGGATATTACACTAACTGTACAAGGGAAATGTGCTAAGTGTACAAGGGTGTACAAGGCTCCTAATAGGTTTTGTACAATTTTTAAATAATTTGAATTTGACATTAAGATGATTATTGATAGTTTTTTTTTCTTTTTTTACCAAACTATCTCATTAAGACATTCCCTACAAAAATTAACACATAGGAAATAAAATTAAAATCAATCATGTTTGAATTGTTCATTATAAGTAAATTAAATGAAATATATATTTTTACTATTTTGCCTTTATAAACATAATTTCATTGTTATCAATAGAGATTAAAAAAATCATATTTAAATGGAATTATAAATAAATAAAAATTATTTTTATAAATTTTTTATTTTTTTAAATCATTAATTTAAATTATGAAATTAGTTTTAAAATTAAAAAATATTTGTTGTAATTATAGTTTTGAAGATTTCATGATTTTTATCATATTACTTTGAAAAAATTGCTTAATAAGAAAGTATTTATTTAATGGTTTTAAATATTTAAATATTTAAATCTTTATTCAAAAATATTTAGGATTAGCGTGGAGAGCAATTATGTAATTTTGGAATGGAGAAATTTTGAATATTTTTTAAGACTTTAATTCGGCCAATTACCCTATTTACACTTTCAAAATTATTGGAAGGTTGGTAAATTAGTCTTAAAAATATTGTCTTCTTAATAAATATTATATATATGCATGTGAGTGTTTACATAATTTTTGAAAAAATAATAAACACCATGTGTCTAATTTGCAAGTTATAAAAAAAAATTAATAATATTTTATGAGGTATTTAAAAAGTATTTATTATATGTTCTATAAATTTTAAAAAATATAATATTTGATGATATCTAATTTACAAGCTGGAGTAAACAAATAATACTAATATTTTATGAGATGTTTAAAAATTATTTAATATATATGAGAAATAATATAAGTTTGAAATAAAGAATGATATTTACTATATATTATGTAAGTTTTCAATATATTTAAAAAATATTTATTATATATTATGTAAGTTTGAAAAAAAATAATAATATTTGATGAGGTATTTAAAAGTTATTCACTTCAAAAAATATATTTGATAATAATAATTTTTAACCATCTTTCATATTTGAGGAAGAAAAATAATTGAAGTTGGTTCCACTATTAAATAGGTGAGAGAAAGGGCAAAAAAGTCAAAGAGAGAATGAGAAAGGTGGAGTGAGTAGTTACTTTTTTCATTTACTAGCCAAGGGCGTTTTAGGGATTTTTTAAAGACAATATCCTTACTCTTAATTTTCACTCTTTCATTGGGTGTTGGGCTTAAATATGAAACTTATATGGACCATACATTAATTTTTGGGCCCAGCTGGGCCCAAAACACAATTTTCCCTAAATAAAACAATGATTTTTTACCACCAAATAATTTATGGTCAAAAGTATGTATTTAATATATAAAAAAATTACCATGAAAAAGTAAAATCTTTGTGGCCAGACCGTTGGTGCAAGTCCGTTACTCATCATTTTCAATCATAGAACTAAACTTTGTTGTCATTTTTAAGCACAAAAATAGTTAGTGGCAAAATGATATTTTTAAGACACGAAAAAAATATTACTTTTAACACTGCAGTAGTTTATAGTAAAATATTGCTTTTAATCACAAATAGATTTAGTCATGACAAAAGTTGTTTCAACGGCACAAATGTTGCTTTTTACGTTTTATAGCAAAATGTTATTTTCTTGTGGCAGTTACTTTCAAACATGAAAAGAATTTTGCATATATATATATATGTCCAACTTGAAAATATATTTAATAAATAATAATTTATTTAATTCAAATATATTCAATAGGTTCGGGTGCCCGTCTCATCCGTTCTGAATATGATGAGTTTGAAATTTAAATAAATAGGTTTGGGATGGATTTGAGATCTTTTAAAAAAAAAATCCAAGACCAGTTTGAGGCAAATTCAAGTATTATTTATTCTGTCCCACTTAGTCCCAATTATATATAAAATTTAATTTTATAATTTAATTTAATTTATTTATTTTTTAATATATATATAATAAATGCTTTTAAAATAAGTTATAAAAATTTATAATATTTTAATTATAATAAATACTTGAAAAAATAATTTGTTTTTTTTTAACAAATGTTGTAATTCATTATCTTATGTTGAATTGTAAAAGATAAAAGATTAAAATAATAATAATAATAATGGAGAACCCACCATAAACTAGTGGAGCATATTACCAAATATATTGAATCCAATTCAAATAAAGGGTAATTAAAACATCAGGAGCCAATTCAAAAGAAGTATATAGCTTTTGGTAGTGGAGTAAGTTAATAGCTTCAAAACTTACCCAAATTAAGCCAAACCAACCCAATTGGTTCTGTTTTTAATTATAAAAAGTTTGGTTCCATTAGAGTAACAGAAAACTCAATGAAATCATTTTGGTTTGATAACAAATCTCTCACATCGACGTGTGAAATGGCTCAACAGTGCCGTTTCAGGTGTGTGTATAAATATATATATATATATATATATATATATATATATATATATATATATATACACACGACTTCGACATTGCGATGGTGCTCTCTAACTTCTAAGGTTTTATTGCATTGCTATGCGGCGATGCTGATGTATAGAGACTAAAGATGAAAGCAATTGGTGCATATATATCTTCTAATCTAATCCAGGCTATGTAGGGACCCCTGCCCCTGATGCCACGTGACACACATTTC
Source organism: Vitis vinifera (assembly GCF_030704535.1). Classification (NCBI taxonomy): domain Eukaryota; kingdom Viridiplantae; phylum Streptophyta; class Magnoliopsida; order Vitales; family Vitaceae; genus Vitis; species Vitis vinifera. The sequence goes on along the minus strand of NC_081807.1, from coordinate 11,707,520 downwards.
CTAATGACATGTGGCACGTATTCTCATCCGGATTACCCCACCGGGATTTCCCTAAAAGTACACGTGGCGCGACTTTTCCTATCCGGACTCCCTCAAGGAGATCTCATCCGGATTTCCCCAAGAGTACACCTGGCGCGCTTCTCCTATCCAGACTTCCTCAGGGAGAAGCACATGACACTCGCAAATATCACATCCGGACGATCGTCATATCACATCCGGACGACCGACATATCCTATCCGGATATGTTTGTCCGGATCATTGACTGAAGTAAGCAAGTCTTGCACGTCATCACAACAGTTTGCCATGGCCCACGTTCCGCCACCTGCAGAGTGAAAGGACAGGAATGAAGTGACGGAAAATCACTTCCCACGATCTCTGACAGCCCCGGCGCCTCCCACGATCTCTGTCAGCCGCCCGTAGGGTGATGATGGCCCTGCCACCACCTAGTGGCATCATGACAAGCCAAAATATCTCTCTACCATTAAAGAGGGAAACAAAGCTTCTGGTACTATATATATGAACCTTCACACAAGGAAGAAGATAAGCTTGCTATACATAGTAAAAGGCCAACTGATTATTCTTTCTCACCGTGGCTGACAAAACCATCGGAGGGTGTGTCCGAACACCCTGTCCGGACGCCTTTTTGTAGGAACGACTGAACCAAGAATCTATATTGGTTGAGATCGTGCGTCCATCCATTTGGCAACTACGTGGATCACCAGGGACGCGAGGCCTCAACATTGGCGCCGTCTATGGGAACATCGCTGATTCAGTCACCGACGAAGATGGCCACACCTTCCCAAAGCCGTTCATCTGGTAAGGGAGAAGAAGATCATTTTGAATGGCGCTAGGCCATCGAAAGAAGACAGCTGGCAAGCGAACGACAACTGCAAGCTCTCCTCCAGGAGACAGAAAGGTTAAAAGAAGAAAACGCGGTGCTACGCATCCAGGCTTTATCGACGGGGCCTCCACATCGCCAGCGTTCGAGAGGCCAGATGGCAAACTCAAGGCCAGAACCAGAGTCAATATACCCTGGGATAGCAGGAGCCATCCCAGAAACCAGCAACGTTAGGCCACATGAGCCACACACTCCCGCGAGACTAGGCCTATAGGAGCCTAGGAGGCCAAGGCCACCAGCAGCCATAGCCTGGGAAGTGCACCCTGACTCTATGGTCACCTCTATGGTGCAAAATGTTCTCCCACACCGTGACCCCATGGTCACCCCTATGGTGCAGAACGTTCAACCGCACCTAGCGGTACGACAATCTGGGAGAAACCTCCCAAATGAGCTGCCTATTGGCTCCATCAACAAAAGGCTGGACGACATGCTCTCCACACCTTTCTGATCTCATATCATTCATTACGAGCCCCCAAGGGGATTCCTCGTGCCCAAATTCTCCACATACGATGGGTCTAGCGACCCCTTCGATCATATCATGCATTATCGACAGCTCATGACTCTCGAGATAGGCAACGGCGCGCTGCTATGCAAAGTATTTCTCGCCAGCCTACAAGGGCAGGCCCTCTCATGGTTTCATCGCTTACCTCCCAACTCTGTTGGTAATTTCAGAGATTTATCAAAGGCCTTCGTGGGACAATACTTGTGCTTCGCTCGACATAAGCAGAACATCAGCACTCTGCAAAACATAAAAATGCAGGATAACGAATCTTTAAGGGAGTTCGTGAAGCGATTTGGTCAGGCCATACTATAGGTAGAGGCCTACAGCATGGATGCTATCCTGCAGATCTTCAAGCAAAGCATCTGTCCAGGCACCCCATTTTTTGAATCGCTTGCTAAAAAGCCTCCTGCGATGATGGACGACTTGTTCCGGCGTGCGAATAAATACTCAATGCTCGAAGATGACGTGCGAGCAACCACCCAGCAAGTCTTGGTCGCGGGGCAGACATCCAGAAGTGGCGCGGGAAGTAGTGCCAAACTTCCGGACTTGCCAAGGCCGTCCGTTCAAAGGCATGAAGGGCCAAGTCGCCTGGAAAGGCCGCCCCTCACACCCCTTTCCATATCCTATGAGAAGCTTCTCCCTATGATCCAAGACATGGCCGACTTCAGGTGGCCTAGACCCCTCGGAACATACCCATCCAGAAGAGATCATAGTAAAAAATGTGCCTTCCATAAAGAGCATGGTCACACAACGGAGACATGCAGATGCCTCCATTATTTGGTCGAAAGACTCATAAAGGCAGGACATTTAAAGCAATACCTCCGCTCAGATGTTGGAAGTAGAGACGCTTCTCGAAATCACAACTCTGGAGCCCCCAGGGCTCCAGCCGCCCCCAAAGCTGTTATAAACTATATTAACAGAGGCCCATCTGACGAAGAGTACAACTCCAAACGAAAGAGACAAAAGTTGTTACGAGCAGCATCGGTGCGCGAGCGTGTCAACTCCATCCGGCCTGGAATAACTGAGGGTGGCCCCCGCCCCATAGATGGGACAATCATTTTTCCACCAGTAGACCCCACCCGGATATTGCATCCACACCGCGACGCCCTCATCCTGTCCTTAGAGATAGGAGACTTCGACGTGAGGCGCATCCTGGTCGACCCGACAGCTCAGCCGATCTTGTACAAGCATCAGTCATTAGCCACATGGGACACAGTCTCACAGGCCTCGAAAACCCTAGGCGAATCCTATCCGGATTCAACGGGTCGTCAACTACGTCCTTGGGAGACATTGTACTACCGGTCCAAGCTGGCCCAGTCACTCTCAAAGTACAATTTTCAGTGGTACAAGATTTATCACCCTTCAATGTCATCTTGGGGAGCACATGGCTACACTACATGAAAATCATCCCCTCTACATATCATCAAATGGTAAGTTTCCTTACCAAGGATGGGCAAATTGACCTATATGGCAGCCAATTAGCCGCTCGCCAATGCTACCAGATAGCACGAGAAGCAGGGACCAGCTAGGAGGATGCATCCCTCCCTGAGTCCAGCCATGCATGTGACCAATAGCAATTATTGGGTCCGGCGGACAAAGATCCTCCGGCGGCGGATCCCTTGCAAGCAATCCAAATTTCGGAAGAAGGTACTCACCTTACGAATATCAGTTCCCTCCTGACACCAGAAGAGACCTAGAATATACAGAACGCCCTCAGACAAAACCATGACGTCTTTGCATGGGCACATTCTGATATGATGGGAATTCATCCCTCCATTACCTCTCATAAACTTAACGTCTTACCAACAGCCAGACCCATCCGGTAGAGGGTTAGGCGTTTTCACCCGGACAGACAAAAATTATCCGGAATGAGATTAACAAGTTGCTAGAAGCCGGATTCATCAGAGAAGTGGATTACCCGGACTGGTTAGCAAATGTAGTAGTGGTACCCAAAAAAGAAGGCAAATGGCGGGTGTGTGTCGACTATACCAACCTCAATAATGCATGTTTGAAAGACAGTTTCCCTTTGCCGCGAATAGATCAAATCGTGGACTCCACTACTGGGCAGGGGATGCTCTCTTTCTTGGACGCCTTCTCCGGATACCACCAAATCCCCATGTCCCTGGCTGATGAAGAAAAAACAGCCTTCATAACGCCACATGGTCTCTATTGCTATAAAGTCATGCCATTCGGACTCAAAAACGCTGGCGCCACTTATCAGAGACTGATGACAAAGATCTTCAAACCTCTGGTTGGCCGCACAGTAGAGGTATATATTGACGATATCGTGGTCAAAAGCAAAACCCGAGAGGAGCATGTCCTCCACTTGTAAGAAGTTTTCCACCTCTTGAGGAAGTATGACATGAAGTTAAATCATTCTAAATGCGCCTTTGGCGTAAGTGCTGGCAAATTCCTGGGATTTATGGTCAGCCAAAGGGGGATAGAGGTCAGCCCGGATCAAGTCAAGGCAGTAAAAAAAACACCACCCCAAGGAGCAAGAAGGAATTACAGCGCCTCACAGGCAAGCTCGTCGCGCTAGGGCGTTTTATAGCCCGCTTCACTAATGAACTACGACCCTTCTTCTTGGCAATACAAAAAGCTGGAGCAAACGGATGGACAGACAGCTGTCAAAGAGCTTTGGAAAAAATTAAGCATTGCCTCATGCAACCGCCCATCCTAAGCAGCCCCCTTCCTGAAGAAAAGCTGTACATGTATCTGGCTGTATCGGAGTGGGCAATCAGTGCCGTTCTATTTCGCTGCCCCTCACCCAAGGAGCAGAAACCTATCCACTACGTCAACAGAGCATTGGCAGATGTAGAAACCAGATATTCAAAGATGGAGTTAATGGCCTTAGCTCTTCGAAGTGCCGCACAGAAGCTCCGTCTTTACTTCCAAGCCCACCCGGTGATTGTACTAACTGACCAACCCCTTCGCAACATTCTGCACAAACCAGACTTAACTGGAAGAATGCTGCAATGGGCCATAGAATTGAGCGAATTTGGAATCGAGTTCCAACCCAGATTGTCCATGAAAGGCCAAGTGATGGCTGACTTCGTGCTGGAATACTCCCGAAGGCCCATCCAACACAAGGAACCAAGCGAAGAAGAATGGTGGACTTTGCGAGTCGATGGAGCCTCCCGATCATCAGGATCCGGGGTAGGGCTCCTACTGCAATCCCCAACAGGAGAACATATGGAGCAATCCATCAGGCTGGGGTTCCCTGCCTCTAACAATGAAGCAGAATATGAGGCCATCCTATCCGGATTGGACCTCGCCCTGGCTCTATCCATCTCCAAGCTTTGAGTCTATAGCGATTCTCAACTTGTGGTTAGGCACGTCCATAAGGAATACGAAGCTAAGGATGAGCGCATGGCGCGATACCTGGCTAAAGTAAGGAACACCTTGCAACGATTCACCGAGTGGACAATCGAAAAAATCAGACGAACTGAAAATGGACGTGCCGATGCCCTGGTAGGCATAGCTGCCTCCCTCCCCATCAAAGAAGCCATATTGTTGCCTATACATGTGCAAGCCAACTCTTCCGTCGTAGAAACTTCCACTTGCAACACCATTGAGGCAAAACAAGCAGCGACCAAGAGTGGACGAACGACATTATAGGGTACCTCCGGACAGGCACTCTGCCCGAGGATCCCAAACAGGCACACAAGATTCGGGTACAAGCCGCCCGTTTCACCTTGATTGGGGGGCACTTGTACAAACGATCCTTCACAGGTCCCTACCTTTGGTGTCTAAACCATTCAGAGGCCCTGTACGTATTAGCTGATTTGCACGAGGGAGTATGTGGAAATCATTCTGGAGGACGATCTCTAGCGTACAGGGCCCATTCGCAAGGATATTATTGGCCCACAATGAAGAAGGACGTGGCAGCCTATGTAAAAAAATGCGACAAATGTCAAAGGCACGTCCCCATACCACATGTGCCGTCGGAGACATTGAAACCAATTTCAGGCCCCTGGCCCTTCGCGCAGTGGGGCATGGACATAGTGGGACCCCTCCCAGCCGTACCCGCTCAAAAGAAATTCCTGCTCGTCGCCACGGATTACTTCAGTAAATGTGTGGAAGCTGAAGCATACGCTAGCATCAAAGACAAAGATGTCACCAAATTCGTATGGAAAAACATCATCTACCACTTCGGAATCCCCCAAATCATTATAGCCGACAACGGTCCGCAGTTTGATAGTATCGCATTTCGGAATTTCTGTTCGGAACTAAACATCCGGAATTCATACTCCACACCGCGTTATCCTCAAAGTAATGGGCAAGTAGAGGCCACAAACAAGACATTAATCATTGCCTTAAAGAAAAGACTCAAGCAAGCAAAAGGAAAGTGGGTGGAGGAGCTACCCGGAGTCCTATGGGCTTATCGAACCACACCTGGACGCCCTACAGGAAACACTCCCTTTGCCCTCGTATACGGTATGGACGCAATCATTCCTACTGAAATAGGGCTACCCACTATCCGGACCGAGGTAGGAACGCAGGATGATGCAAATGAGGAAATAGGAAGAAATTTGGACTGGGTAGACGAAGTAAGAGAAACTGCATCCATCCGGATAGCAGACTATCAACAAAGGGCATCCGCTCACTACAATCGCAAAGCAAGGCCTAGAAGCTTCAAAAATGGTATGCTAGTCCTTAGAAAAGTTTTTGAAAATACTGCTGAAATAGGAGCGGGAAAATTTCAAGCCAACTGGGAAGGACCCTATATAGTATCTAAGTCAAGTGGAAGTGGAGCTTATCATCTACAAAAGCTAGACGGAACTCCATTACTCAGACCATGGAATGTGTCTAATTTAAAACAATATTACCAGTGAAAGAAAAAGACAAGTACAAATATGAAAAAATATGTTTTATTGATATTTGTGAAGTTATATACAAAGAGTTCTCCGGACTACAAGATACAGAGAGAAGATAGCAGTAAAAAAAATTACAAAAAGAAAAGCTCTCATTTAGCAGGCTTGCCGCGCAGCTTCTCCTCTTCACCCGGGGAAATTGAAGGGACGTCCCGTTTGATACCATGTTTCTTCATACAACAACGATAGCTGAAGAAGTACATTTCATCTACTTGCTTCTGGTAGTCCGCTTCAAGTTCCTCCCTTTCTGCAGCAAACTCAGCCTCCAGTTCTTCTTTTTGCGCTGATAAACGTAGCTGCAAATATTCTCTCTGTTTTTTCTCGATAGATACCTCCGTCCGTAGTTGCCTCACCTCCCCCCTCAGAAGGGCCATCTCGTCCTCCACCTCATGCAGGCGGGCGTCCACAGATTCCTCCCGGCTCTTTGCCTCAGCAAGCTTTGCCTGGAGAGCCTCGTTATCCTCTCGAGTGGCGGATAAACTGGCTTCGGCCTGCTCTAGTCTCAAGCGCAACTTCTCTTCATTATTTTTGCGCTGAGAGACGAAGGCCTTCGTATAATCAGCGGTCCGCAGCAGGTCAGAAAACAGATCATGTTGTTAGGCCATGCCGCGAAAACCGCTCACCAGCTGCAGAAAAACACACAAACAAGAAGAGCAAAGTTACAAACCATGCCACAAACACATCAGTATGGCAGGAAAAATCAAGAAGTAAATTATACCATTTCCACCACTTCGAACATTTTTGCTGAAGGCATGGTAACGTCTGAGCCGGGTGGAATCCGTTTCAGCTTCTCTTCCAACTCCGCGTAGCTGAAAGAGCTAGCGGAGATGCAAGCCGCATCATCAACAGGACTCCCCCCTGATGAGGCGTTAGAAAGTGACTCCTCCTCTAGGTCTGGGGCCTCCTCATTTTCGGCCGGCTGGGTCTCTCCAGGTGAACCCCCATCCGGGACCAGCACCGGGGCGGCTGGGTTTTGTTCTGCCATCTCTGTCTCGCTACCCTCCGGGTGATCCTCCTGGACGGATGAGCAGCTGACTTCAATGGTTTCCAGAAAGCGATCCTGAAGCCGCCCGATGAGGCCAGACTTCAAGTCACGCGCCGGACACGACCTCCTTGTAGCTGGCCCCTTCACCGGTACGAGGGTAAGGGGGCTTGGCTCGCAAGGAGGCAAACCCTGACTTTCTGCCCCCATTTCTTCTGTTAGGGGTGCCGAATGAGGCAATGTGGCAGCACAAGAAGCCCTGGTTGCATCTGCATCCGGATGGGGAGAGTCGGGCTGATTTATTGAAGTCGCCTCCTCAGCCAGAAAAGCCAGACGTCCAGCCACTAACAATGAAGGCCCCGAATGGTTCAGACCCGCGAGGTGTCCGGAGCCGCTTGAAACAGAGGGCAAGGGAGGGACCTCTGGCTCTCTTATTATTACTTCCTTCACATATGTTGAAGGGGGAATTACAAACTTCTTCGGGGGAGTTGGAAGTTTTATTTCTTTCCCCTTATTAAGAGCCAGCTTCTTCTTATTCTTCTTTTTCGCCGGGGCTCCAGCGGGAAGAGAGAATGCGGAGCGTTTTTTCCTAGGAGCCTTCCGTAGGGTTCCCTCTTTTCTCCTCCCCTCCCGATCGTCGAGGAGTGCTTGGCGTTTCTCAGCATCTGCCTTGCGCACCTCCTTGTAGAAAAGGAGGTATTTTAGAACATAATGCTCCCCAGACACTACCTTCTTTGGCAGCTTCTTGGGGAGAATATTGATGACGTACGCTTGGGGCTCCCGGACAACGGCCAGCAGGTTTCGCGCAGTGAGCAGTGTTTCATAATGCCTCTCAGTGGCAGCAATCTCAAATAGCTTGTTCAGTCGAGCGAAAGACGCTTTTTCTACCCACTCGACTACGCGACCCCTCTTGTTCGGACCTGCATTATCAGCAACCAAATATATTAAGCCAAATGATAACCCCCGCCAGAAGTACAACAAGATTAACGCAGGATAAAACCCACAAGCTGACTTACCCGGAAGCACCAATGAGCGATTTGGGGAAAATGGCCTCTCCGGATGCTCAAGTAGCCCCACCCAGGCACCCCGGACCAACACATGTCCCTTAGCTCCTCTCTTCGTCGAATCCGGCAGCTCAGTCACCAGTTGAAGAGAGGGCAGGTGGGCAGCCATGCTAAAAATGTCATTTTTACCCTTCTTCAGGGAGTAGACGAAAAGAACCTCCAACAGCGAGTGGTCTAGGTTGAACAACATGCTTAGAATGTTGCATCCCATCAGCACCCGGACTATATTGGGGTGGATGTAAGCTGGAGGAATCTGAGTGAAGTGAAGGAATTCCTTGAATAGCGACGGAAGGGGGAACCGGAGCCCAGCGTTGAATTGCTCCTTTGTAAAAAAGATGGCATTATCCTTCGATTTCTCAGTCGTCATGACCTCTCATTCTATAAGTTCCACGAGCACGTCATTTGGGATGCAGAAGCGTTCGCGGAACTCCCTCACATTCAACTTATCTATGGCTTTCTCAGCTTGAGCATCACCGGACGAACTGGATGAGGCAGCTTCCTTATTCCCAGACATTTTTTAGGCTGGGACTGGAGTGGAATCTGCATGAAGGATGTACCAACAGTCAAAACACAGCAAACCGACCCCACAAGCTTAACTCTACCACAAAGAAAGATCGACAACCTACAAAACATACAGGAGAGCAACAGGAACCCTAAACACAACCCAAACCCTAGAAACCAATATCGGTACCCAGTCGCAAGCAACTTGCCCAAGCAAGCCAGAAACAACCAACAAGACAAACACAACAAGAGCAAGACAAGAAAAGCAAACATACCGAGTGTAAACTGGAAAAATAGGGTTAAAAACCGCAATGCAGTCACCATCATGACGCAAATATTTCCGGCAGAAAACCCTAGAGCTTCACTCAAGAACGAAGGTACGTAAAAGGCTGAAGATAAAGCACTAACAGGAAAAAATGCAGAAGGAAAAAATGCAAGAGGAAGGAATAGTCTGCTATTTATAGTGAGACAAGCCTCTCGGTATTCTAACCGTTCAGCTACGTCATCATTGAAACGACACGCTGCCTGGGAATACCCAGAGTCGGCGGCTCTTCATAAATGCTTTTCTGTCTCTTCGCCCCCGCTCGCCACGTGGCCCAATCAAGCAAAAAAAGTCAACTTCAGTTTCAGAAAAACAATCATTTTTTAACCCGCCCATTTTGCTCCGGCAAAATCGGCAAGTTAAAAAGGGGGGCATTGTAGGGACCCCTCCCCCTGATGCCACATGGCACACATTTCCTAATGACACGTGGCACGTATTCTCATCCGGATTACCCCACCCGGATTTCCCTAAAAGTACACATGGCGCGACTTCTCCTATCCGGACTCCCTCAAGGAGATCTCATCCGGATTTCCCCAAGAGTACACGTGACGCGCTTCTCCTATCCGGACTTCCTCAGGGAGAAGTACATGACACTCGCAAATATCATATCCGGCCGATTGTCATATCACATCCGGACGACCGACATATCCTATCCGGATATGTTTGTCCGGATCATTGACTGAAGTAAGCAAGTCTTGCACGTCATCACAACAGCCTGCCATGGCCCACGTTCCGCCACCTGCAGAGTGAAAGGACAGGAATGAAGTGACGGCAAGTCACTTCCCACGATCTCTGACAGCCGCGGCGCCTCCCACGATCTCTGTCAGCCGCCCGTAGGGTGATGATGGCCCTGCCACCACCTAGTGGCATCATGACAAGCCAAAATATCTCTCTACCATTAAAGAGGGAAACAAAGCTTCTGGTACTATATATATGAACCTTCACACAAGGAAGAAGGTAAGCTTGCTATACCTAGTAAAAGGCCAACTGATTATTCTCTCTCACCGTGGCTGACAAAACCATCGGAGGGTGTGTCCGGACACCCTGTCCGGACGCCTTTTTGCAGGAACGATTGAACCAAGAATCCATATTGGTTGAGATCGTGCGTCCATCCATTTGGCAACTACGTGGATCACCAGGGACGCGAGGCCTCAACAGGCTACACAACCATTGACTGCAGATTTTGTTTTTCTTTTATTGGAAAAATCAGATGGAAACATGAGAATTATATTTCATTTGAATCAAAAAAGGCTTTGGGCTTGAAATAAAAATAAGCTTTGAGATTACCATAGTATGCTATTGTATAAACATCCCTTAGTCTAAACCTAAATTGATAGACATTTGGGCTCAAAATAAAATAAATTCATTTTAAAATTCAATTGGCCTTTAGGCCCCAAAATAAGTTTTGCTTGTGGGCCAAAACTTGTTTTAGAAAAGCTAAACCAAATTGATCTTAAATTATTTGGTATTGTAATTTTCCAATTAAGATATGGTTGATTCAAATTTTTGGTAATTCAATTCATTTTTCTTCCAAAATCAACCAAACCTACCTTGTTTAGTATAAGATCCAAGATCATAATTATGATTAGAATGGTGTGAAACTCTAGGCCATAAAAAAGAAAATTAAGAGAAGTTAAAGGAAGTCAATCAAGCAATCAAAATCAAATAAGCAAACTACCAAGTAGTGTGTGTGGGAAATAAATATAATTCATAACTCCTATCAAATCATCGTAAAACTAAATGGATGTGAGTCATGCATATAATGGATATCTACCAATCATCAATAATAAACTATCTCCCCCTTTTTATTGCAAAAATGACAAAGATGAATAAGATAAAGGAAGAAATGCTTGGAAGAGAGAGGAACATGTACACAAAATGATACTCATATGCAATCAAGGGTCTCAGATACATAAGTTATATAAATACTAGTACATCCAGACCAAAACATAGGATATATATAAAAGAAAAAAAAGAGAAAAGAAATGCTAAGCTAAGTTAGTTTCAATAACAAAGTTTAATCCACATAACAAATTGAATGCAACTAAAACCAAATGGAGGAAATGAAGAAAATGATCATTGGAAGGCAATTTATAGCCTATGTTTGGTGAGAGCACTCTTGAAGCTAGATTAGTGCTTAAGCCCTTTGAGAATTGGAAGAGTATCAAATAGTACTTTGAGCATTCTAAGAAGCACTTAAGAGCTTGATAAACCTTGTGAAGCAACAAAAATAAACTAAGTGCTCCATTGAGTATCTGAAATGTCCTCTTTATCGTAAATAACCTAAGAATTCAACCACCCCTTATCCCAAAAAGGACTTGCAAAGGCATTAGAGATCAATAATAACAACCTAGGGCTTTAAAAACTTATAGAAAGATGTAGAAAAATAGTAGAGACCAAACAACAAGAACCTAAGGTTTTAAAAAAATCATAGAAATTTAATTTATTTGCATGAATGAATATATAAATCAAGTATTTAGTCAAACAATTAACATCCCAAATTTCAAGAAAGAATCAACATTGTCTAGATAAGGACCATTAATGAAAAAATAAGACTATAAAATGTTTTCAATATCAAACAAAGTATACTAGGACTAAAATTAACCAAAGCATTGATTATCAAAGATATCAACTTAGTGCAAGTCTAACTTAAATATTTCAATTTTGATTTTTGGAAGATCACTAAACCATGTGAAATTCTAATTTATTCAATATTCATTTCATGATTTGAAAATAGTTCACTAGATTTTTGTCTAACACAATAAGTGTTGATTGAAATACAATACAACTTTATCTTTTTTTTTTTTTTTCTCATTTTATTTTTATTTTGAGTCGTGGAGGCTTTTGAACCATATATCAACCATGGTTGCCTATTTCCCCTTAGCGTTATTTCCAAATTTTTCAACAGATACTTGGAAATAAAATATTTAAATTATATCAACCAAGATTGCCAAATTTCACTTTAAGAAACAAGTCAAAACAATGTCAAACATGATATGGGAATTTAAGTTGAATAAGCATAATGTTCATGACTTTCTAGAGATCAAAATCTATAATATCAATTAAACTGAAGAAGATTCTCTATCAATCACTTAGGAAGATTTTAAAATTTCTTGACATATAAAGTCTTATTTAATGAGATTCTAGGGATAGTTATCAAATCTTGTCGATCTAGTATATAAAAAACATAGTAGGAAATTGATATATTTAAGTAGATGCTAAAGAAATAAGTTACCACGACAATTATGGAGTCCTAAGGTTGATTAGGGATGGACTTAAGATCCTAAAAATTGTCCCACTCTAAAGTAATGATCCTTAGGCCTACACCACAAAATTTGAGGTGAACTTCCCCTAAAATATAGGTCTTCTCATAAGCACCTTAAAACACACTAAACTGGAAGTCCTATGAGTAGAGAGGATTCTAATTACATACCATAGCATTGAGACCAAGAATAAAGTGACACGAAGAGTTCTTAGACTATAGAACAAAGTGTGCCAAGCAAATGTGGAGGCTCCTAAAGATTTTCTAGGATCTAGACCCCCGTGAGAATATAAAGGAACATCTTTAGACTTAATTAGACTTTTATTATGGAGGGTAAGAAGGTTTTTTTTCTTTATGTAGACTTATTTCATCTTAAGAAGTGTGCTTGGAGTGATTTTCTTATTTCTAGGCCTAGTGCTAGTCTTTCTCCCTTTTCTTTTATTCAAGATCTAGTTTTTAAGGTTCAATTCACTTACTACCCTATTTAGATGAAACTGACACCTATCAAAAAGTCTACTATAACGTTTACCTTGTGTGTGTCCTGATTTTTTGCAAAATTGAGCACCAAGGAAGTGTGTTAAAGGAGGCTACGAGGTTAGGAGTTTCTTGTTTTCCCTTAATAAAGATTGTTTCTCCATTAATGAGAGTTTCAATGTTGTTTACATAGCCAATACCTCCCTTATCTCCACAAATTTTCAATTATGTCATTTAGTCCCAAGGGGAAAGATCTCATTTTTTGAAGGAACATCTTTTCTTTAGTGTTCAATCTTTAAAGTTAGAGCACTATTTCTCTCTTGTAGAGATTTATACTCATTCCCTAAAAATTGAATCTTCTCAAGTTGATTTATTTTTTCTTCTTCAAGCACATCATGCTTAGTTTTTAGTGATTCATAAGCAATAGTAACTTTAATGAAATTATTCAATCAATACTGATAGTTTTCACACCAATTTTCAATTATGGAGACATTATCATTAATATCCTATTTCAATCACTACGATTATCATGATTAGAACCAGTTGAATTAATAAACGCAAGGTAGTTTTTTTGTTTATACTTGTTGTCATTCAAGGTCAAAGAATCGCTCTCATTTGAATTTATGTCACTCTAGGTTGTCTACATAGACTTTTTAACAACTTTAGGGCTAGGACATATAGAAGACACATGTCCTAGCCACCATGGTTATAATATTCAATTATTTTTCCTTCAAAGCAATCCTTATCATTTTCTTTAAGTGTATTTTCAACTCTTTTTCCTTTCTTTCAAGTTTGTTTCTTGAAAAGCCTTTTCTAAAACCTCATGGTATCCTTAATTCGTTTAGCCACTAAGGCAAGCTCCTCGATTCCTATTAACTTAAAGCTTTCAAATTCTTTTGTTTCGTTCTTAGAAGCCTTAAAAGAGGTTTCCCATGGCTGATGAGAATCGGAAAGAGACATCTCATAAGTATGAAGAGATCTAATAAGTTCATAAACTCTCATAGAGTTTACATTTTTACTTTCCTCCATGGTCGTGACCTTATGTCTGAATCTCTTAAGGAGAGTTCTTAAAATTTTTGTTACAACTTTTGATTCATGTCTCTTCTCCCTAGGTTAAAATAAGAGTTGACTATATCACTTGTTTACATCTTAGATCTATGCAATCAAATTTCTAAAGCAATGGTTTTTAGAGTTAAAATACTAACCTCTAGGTTTGGATGTTCCTAAACCTTAAATTCCAAGTGTTGAAGAATCAAATTGATGTCCTTAGAAGTTTTGAACACCCAAGATCTTTCACCCGATGACTTTTCCTCGTTCCTTAGCACACAAACAATAGGTAGTTTCGAAGGGTAGAGACTAAGGCTCTTTTTTCTTTTTGGATGGTGAAAAACAAAAGTGATGAAAATTCTAACCCCTAAGGGGGTATTTATTAGGATCTTAACTAGGCTTAAGTGACTTGAGCCCATATAGGCTTAGGTCACTTAATTTAGCCCAAATTAGTTTCTAGTGATTAATTAACCTCATAGGGCCATCTAATTAATCAATTAACCCAATCTAGAGATATTGTTCATTAACCCTTTTCAACTTTAAGTAATTATCAAAACACCCTTATGCACATAAGTGAACCAAGAGTTGATCCAACCCTCATAAACTATGCCAATAAGGTATATGAACTTAAGTGAGGATCACTAGGACCCATAAGACAATATTGGTTCCCTCATAATCCAATTTTGAAGTTTATTCAACATCCCACAATAGAGAATCAATTACAATCTAGTATCCTATGAAAATAACGAGACACCAAGTACTTGGGTCCGTGACCTCCTATTCATTACATTGAGTCTCCCCATGAACCAGTGCTATAGTCTAACAAGGAGAAAACTATCAACCTCTCAAGACTACCTCTACTATCCTTGAGTTACATATTCTCCTATTGTGTGATCAACTAACATATCTTAGTTCATAAAGAACTTATGTCAAGTTCCACTTAAGGAACTACTATGACCATAGTTTACGTGAACACACCTCCTTAGGATCACCTAAAGTGACACTTTGTCTCAATCTTATGAGATATCATGATTCCTTTATTGAGAATACCTAATACTATCAAATTCTATCATTAATAATGACCTAAACCATAAGGAATATATGTTCACTTTAGAATCTCACCCATAAGTCAAAGTCAATGTTAGCTTGGTCATAAGCTAACTATTCTCTCAAGGTTGAGAAACAACACAATGAAGTAACTTGGTGAAGTCACGACTACTTGATAACCTGATTTCATGACTCACCATAGATCTTATCCAGTGCACACTAGTGCACTTACCATAGGAAACTCATCCCGATGGCCAAGATCGTTCCTCCAATTAGGAGGTGTGCACTACAACCTCTAATAAGTTGCCTAAACCCACATACTAGCTATGAACAAGTCATCCACTTGAAAGAAACCTATGATTTGAATCTTTTGTATAACTTCTAATGCACCTAAGTCATATACAATGCAAGAGATGCATACTCGAATAATCTCAAAGATAATGCATGGAATAAAGATAGATAAAAGTGAAATAAGAACTTTATTAATAAATAATAAATTCTAAATTTTATCATATTACATCATGTTTTTTTAAGCACTCTATCCTAACATAAATAATCTAAAATGGAATGCAAAGAAGAATTAATTCTCTTGCATCCTTATGCTCTTAAATTTGGAGATGAGCATTTGAATTTTAGATAATTTCACAACCGAAGTGCCTTCGTAGGTAACTAAGAGAATGTCTTAGGCTTTCTTAGCACATTTACATGTGGTTATTCTACAAAATTCATTAGAAAATTCATTAGGACCAAGCCCATTAAAAATGTTGTAAAGAGCCCAAGCATTCACCTCATTGCCCTCATTATCTAGTTTGTCCCATTCTTGTTTGGGCTTCACTTCTCTAGTGGATCTTCTAGTACCACTCAATTTTAATGGTAGCCTTTATCTAAATTCCACTAAGTTCTAAATCTGTTCTCCTTGCATTTAAAAAAAAAACTCCATACAAGCCTTCTAGTATGGATAGTCATCACCCTCAAAATAGGACAGATTATTAATGGATGATATACGCTCTATTGGTCAATAACTAGATCTAATAGAAAAAAAAAATAATTTTTAGTAATTTTCATACCCTAAAACAAATTGAAAGTTAATAGGTCTAATTTAAGTAACACCTCGAGAGGGGTGAAAAGGTGTTTGAACCTTTTAAGGCACAAAATTAAATATCTTCAATTATTTAACTATCTCACTCTAATATAGGGAAACCTAAAGAACAATCAACCTAACATAGAAGTTTTTTACGTGGAAAACTACCCACACCACATGCAAATATAAAATTGATGGGGTCAAAGACCTCTAATCACCAATTCACTCTTTGAAAGTATAGTACATAGTTTTCCTTAGCAAAGCTATCCTAAAGTCTTACTCTCCAACACTTACATTGGACTTCAGATCTGCGATGCAGCACCACGTGACCTATTAGTGGATTACCTCAATTCCTGAGAGAATGCAAATCTCCTTCTCAACTTAATAAATGCAAGAACAAACGCCTTTGAGAGTTTTGGGAACAAGAAGAAATATTAGGTTTTCTTAATATTCACATCCAAAAATCAAGACCCTTTTTAGCATGGTATTTATAAGATATAAATACCTGGTGGACTCAAATTAGGATTTTCAAATAAATCCAATTACAATTTTAAAATAAATTCAGTTAGAATTGTAAAATTAATCTAATTACACTTGTAAAATTAATCTAGTTACAATTATAAAATTAATCTAAAGCACTTGAACACCCTTAAAATTTTTAAGAACCATTTTTAAAACAAATTTCCTCAATTTTAAAAATCTTTAGTCCACTATAGGTCTTATACAAATCTTGTTAATCTATCTTGAAACTTTCTATACTTGCCTATATATGTTATTTTGATCAATTATGCAACAACCTTGAGTCTTTAATGGAGAGTAAGACACGATTTGGAAGAGTCCTAAACAAGAATAGTTTGAGTAAGATTGCCAACTTTAAATTACATAGCCAAATAGACCAACAACAAGGAAATAACAAACTCCAAAATTGACCCAATGAGATCTAAGAAGATCTTACTATCTTCTTTTTGATGAGAAAAGGCTCCATATTACTGAAAATAACGATGTTGGTTAATCATCATTTACTTTATCTAAATAAAATGCATCAAGTAAGTAATTTCCATCCATAGCTGGAAAAAAAAAATGGTGAAAGCATAACAACAATAAAATAACTATTTGACAACAAAGAGAAACAACTTTCCTATTGTTTAGTTTTGGCAAATGTTGATTAATCCCTCTAAAAAGAAACCTTTAAATATTATTTATGTATTTATTGCCAATGAGAGCATTTCATCCAAAGAGAACTTCAAATAGGACTTTATGTTTATTATTATTAGTAGTAGTGGTAATAGTAGTTGAAAAACCTAGGTCCAATAAGGTAACACCTAAAGGGGGGTTAATGGGTGTACTTAAAAATTTTCTTAAATAGGAAGTAAAGTTTTTTAACCCAATTAAATTAGTGAGATATCCGGAATAATATGTAAGATCAAAGTAATCACATAATCACATAAATAAGTAATGAGACATGGGAATTTTTACATAGAAAACTCCCACACCAGCTGTGGAAATAAAAAGCCATGAAGGCTAAGACCACTAATCTGAATCCACTATATGAGATCAAGTTACAAGATTTACTTGACAACTTTACCTTAAAGACTTACTCTTCTGTACCTACAACTTGATCTACGTTCGTGATGCAGTAACCTTCGATTGCTCTAGTGAATACACCTTAGTCTTGTTGAAAGGATGCAAGTCTTCAACCAACTAGATTCAACACTTGAATCTTCTTCAGAGATTAGGAATGCGAGGCTTGTTAGCCTTGATCTTTGATAAAGTTCCTCTCCAAATCTATAACCCTAGAAGGGTTATAATGAGGCATATATATGCATAGAAGTCATAGGAAATTGATATCTCAAAAATTTCAAACTCCATTTGCGTGAATATCTCAAAAATATTTTTTCAAATTCTAGCAAATTTGACAGGAGTGCTTGGGTGCACTTAACTATTGCTTGAGCACCTTGGATGCTTGAGTGCTACTTAAACACTTGAGTGGTCCCTACAATTTTTAGAAATTAAAGAAAATACTTTTAATTACAAAAAAATGTATACCAATCCCTTGTATACCGTTGAGAAGCCTAACTTGTCACAAGTCGAACATTTTTAGATATACCTGTAACTTTCTAGTTGGACAAACAACTATTTTGAATCTTTAATAAAGAGGAAGTCACTATTTAAAAAGATTCCTAAGCTACAAAATAAAATGGAACAAAATTGCCAACAAACAATAACGACTTATTGTCCTAGCAGTAGTAGTAGGTTGATTGTGAAGCTTTAATTAGTTTTGTTGTGATTTGTATGAGATGCTAGGATTTGAGCTTCTTGGAATTTTTTTTCTTATTTATTTGATGAATGACAATTTTATTCTCATTGTATATTTAACCATTTTATGATTTATGGTTTTCTTTAGATAATGCAACCACAATTGAGAGGATTGTAAGTGCCTTCACAATTGTAATCCTTATCTTTCATTTGATTAGTGTATTCTTGAGTATTGGTATACTTTGTGGATGTATGTATCATATTGATCATTGAACCATGTTAAAATCTTGTCTTTTATTTATTTCTATTTATGTGTGTAGTTTGATTAACAGTAATGTACATGTCATCTTTACAAAACGCACACACACACACATATATATGGAAAAACTTATTATAAAAAATATTATTTTAAATAAGTAGAGAACAACACATGTTAAACATAAATTAAAATTTTAAAAATGGATATGCATTGACTTAAAAATAAAATGTAATTGAAAATAACCTGAAAGAAACAATCTTAGATATAAATTAAAAAAAAATGATTGAAAGTAAAATGATTTCAATAATTTTTTTATTTACTTATGGTAAAGCTTACGAAGTAAATTGATATTTTGTTTTACTTTTAGATAACCAATTTATCTATGCAGTAAACAAAAAAAAAAAGAAAAAAGAAAAATTAAAAGTTAAAGAATAAAATAAAAATTTTAAATAAAGTTCAAAGAAAAAATAAATAAATTTTATGAATTTAAAATTAACCAAATATAATATATGTTAATTAAAGAAACAATCAATATAAAACATAAAAATATTTAAAATGTGCAGAATCTTTCCAAAAATAACAAAAAAAGGCAACAAATAGAAGTTCTAAATAAAAAAAACTTACATAAAATGGAAAGAAAAAGTTCAAGAATTGAAAATAAGTATAGCAAATGTTTCAATTAACTAAGAACATTATTCGTGTAAGATGTTTATTAAACAAGAATTTAGAAAAATTAATAAAAAAGACACAAAAGAACAAAAATGAATAGAATGATTTTGAATTGGCATATAATTTTGTTGATAAAATTTCTCAAAATTTCAAAATTTCCTCTATTTAAACTAAAATAAAATTTTGGAGATACTTGGTATGATAATAGGGGCAGATTCAACCAACAAATTTGGAGCAGTCTTGAAAAGAAACTATTTTCGATTTCCCAAAGAAAAGGAAGTCATGCTAAAGGATCGTAATTACGCAATCTTAAGAATAGTCATTGTCCATTAACGAACATGTCCAAAAACTTAAGGCATTATGTGATAGCTTAGCGGCTAGCTATAAATCAACCTATCTCAAACACTGATAAAGTGTTCCAATTGGCATGCAATCTTGATTCAAAAAACCAAAAGTTTCGAATGGCAATGCTTTCCAAACACCCCTTATCCTTTTTGAAATCAATTTTTCGTAACCTTACAAGGCCATGAAAAAAGTTGGAAGACAAAAAAAAAATGGAGATGCTCATGCGTTGTTTGGGCAAAGAGTTTAAGAGAGAAATGGTTTATGAGGTGGCAGGTTCAATTAAATTTAAACATATAATAGATATATAATTTCTACAATTTTGTTTTCCAAAGAAATCTTTTTATGATTGTATTCCAAGCAATATATGAATATTCCCAATATACATCTTAAATCAAAATGAGTTCTACCACCAACAAATGGTCCAATAATTTTATAATGATAATAATAATAAAAATATTATTATTATTATTATTATTATTATTATTATTATTATTATTATTTCTCGTTAGACTTAAACACAATAGCAAACTAGCAAAGCAAGTACAAGCGTCAGTAGCATATTAGTAAAAGGACATTCCTCATCATTAATATATTTGCTTGTGGTAATTGTGGATCAATGAATTATTGGGTCAAGCTCGATTTGAACTATCCTAGACATAATGCCAACAAATTTATGGTCCATCTCTATTAATCGCTCAAGCATCAACTGAAGAAAAATAAATTAGTTTTTATAACTTAATCGATGTATGATGGACTCATCAAAGATTTGACCTTTTTGAACTCTATTTGTAACTCATTGGAGGCCTGGGAAACAAAGAGAACAAATGTTTCTAAAGCATCTATCTAGGGCCAAAGGCCTTTACTTACGAGCTTACTTCAGAGAATCTTAGTGTCATTATTATGAAACAATCCCTCCATAACTTGTCATCTAGGCGAGGAACCATATAGGGACCAACAAAATTGACACTAAAGAAATTTAAACCCCTTACTAGAAACAACTCAGTCATTTCCGTTATGTTATATGTTAGCTTCATTCATTTTTACCCCCCTCTCTCCCCCACAATTCATTTTCTAGGTCTGCCACTACTGTCATCTATGATATCTAAATTGCTTTCATCTTTGGTAAGGCAAGTTCTTCATCCCACATAAATAAGAAATAAATAGGAATATTAATTTCGTCAAGTACTGCTTTCTCTCATAGCACTCTCATATGCCTTCTATGTAGTCATTAAGTAAGAATGGTTTATTTATTTATTTTTTTTGATGCATGATGAGCAATTCAAAAAAAAAAAAAAAAAAAAAAAGAGTAAAAAAAATACCTTCAAATAGGACTCCTGTTTACTATTATTATTTTGCAAATGGCGTACTGATGGTTTATTTATTTATTTTCTTGTTTTGTGCCTTTTGGCATGGCAAGTGGGGTGGGGTTGTTTATTGTTCTGGCAGGGCAAGTGGTGGGATTGTTTATACATAGAGTCTATTATGTAATTAAGCTGGAGTATTAATTAATAAATCAAGTTTGTTCCACTGACAATTTTAAATTCGAGTTCATTAAACTCAGATAAGGTAACTATCTATTAGCAACCATGCTTAACATTGATATTGTTGGATTGTGAAGTCTGAATCAGATTTTTGTACGTCACTTGGAATGTCGAGGGTTGAGCTGCCTAGTAAGTTCACGGGAGTCGAGTTTGTCATATTTTATCCTTTTATGTTTAGAGTTTTGTTTTTTAAAGAGTGTGACCGTAATTGAGAAGGTTTTTTTTAGAGTTTCACCATTATAACTTTTTTTATTCTTTTTTATTAGTGGATTGTTGAGTGTTAGTGCATTTCGTGGACGTAGGGATCACATTGATTATTGAATCATATTAAAAATCTTGTCTTTTTATTTATGTTCTACTCGTGTGTTTGATTAATAGATATAAGATTACATATCCCCAAAGGAGTCGTTTTTATTTTATTTTATTTTATTCTTGACATAAAAGGGATTAGCGTAACTTGTATAATGATATAGCTTTAGAGCATAATCAAGTCTAAATTTACTAAGGTTATATTCGGTTTCTAGAAAACTCGAGGAAATATCTGAGGGTAAGAAAATAGAATGGAAAAGTTGAAGGAAAGAAAAAATGAAGGAAAATAAAAAATATGTTTTGAGTCAATAATTTTATAAGCTACTCAAAATTATTTCACTTATTTTATTTTTTTATATAAATATTAAATAATTTGAAAGTCCACAAATTTTTTTATTATTTTTATTATATTTTATTTTTGTCGCTTTTTTATAATTAAATCAAATATGAGAAAATCTATTTTATTAACATTTGTTTTTCTTCCTTTAGTAGTCTTCTAACACAAAATATGACATAGATAACTATCATTGATTACTATATATTATCAAAAACTGAAAAAAAGAACACCAAAATATAAATAAATATTATAATGACAAATAATATGATTCTTCAAAGAAAAATTAAATTAAACAAATTCAAAATAAAGAACAGTGCTGAACAGGATATCTAATAGTGAAGTCGAACCATATAGGAACATGATTTCAAACGCATAACAAACCTTGAAGCATAGGGTCATTTCCAACCTAATCAGCGTGTGTGCAATAGGGATGCGGATTGAGAAAAGGTTGAAGAAGACTCCGAGAATTTTGATGAGTCCGTTGTGCCATTAGGGGAGTTGGAAAACTGGGCGTGGTTTCTCTCATAAACGCTAGTGCTATAGGATGTTTGCAGCGCTGGAGGTGCATAATACATTGGCACGGGCATTTTTATAGGAAGAAGAGGCAATAAAGCTTCAGAATTAAGGACACTAATTGCTTGCCTCATTGAAGGATGAGCATTGCAATTCGGGTAAGCAAACCAAAGACCAACAATCATCAATCGTTCCACCTGTTGCTCATCAAAATCTGTAGATAGTCTTGGATTAGCTGCTTCAAGAAGCTTCCCAACGCCATAGAGGTCCCAAACCCACTCCACCAATGTGATCTGATGTCCTGTGTCATTTGTTTCCAGTTTCCATGACACTTCTTCCACAGCAAATTTCCAATGCAACAATTCCAAAACCGTAGACATACATCAGATTCCTTGCTAAACTTGCCTGTCATGAGACATTCAGGAGCCATCATCCTCTGGGTCCAGCCAGGAAAACAGTGGTTTGTGATTCTTTTCCGAGATCAACATGTCAGAATCTTTAAAAAATACTAGAACTTGCAGAGAAAAAATAAATAATTTGAGAGTTAAGAATTGAAGGAAGGCACACATATATTTCACAAATGAGAATGCCTATTTATAGGCTTACAACCAAACCAAAATTGCAAAAAAATCTCAGCTACTTTCAGATTTTATTGGCACTACTTCTACTACCTGAAAACAGAAAATTATGGAGCAAGAATCTGATATAAAACAATAACAAAGACTAATCTAACTAAGACTTTTTCAAACTTCAGAGGCAAACTCTCATGAGTTCTAACACTCCTCCTTGAGATTTGCCTTGGACATGCCAAGCTTCAACCTTAGGAACTCCAACCTTGATTTAGGAAGTGCCTTAGTCATTATGTCAGCATGTTGCACATTAGTTGAGCAATAATGCAACTTGACAAGTGAATTCTTTTCAGCTTCCCTTATAGAATGAAATTTTACATTTATGTGTTTGGTCCTGCCATGTTGGACAAGATTTTGAGCAATGGCAATGGCTGAGTTGTTGTCACGGTAAAGCTCTGTTGGTGAGCTTTGTTCATGGCCTAGATCAACAAGCAATTTCTTTAACCATATTGATTCATTCCCAATTGGTGTCTCAGTTGATTCATGTCCTCTCAATGGTCCCTGACAGTGGTGCCATTTGATACGTGTCCAGCTGGTGTCCCTTGATTGTGGTCCTCAGAAGGGAGTAATCAACAAAATTTATAACCTATTACACCATGTACTAGGATAGCCTTAGCTAGCATAGCATAGTGGCTCTAGGGTCGTTCACTGGGATGGGTTTTCACTCCACAATTGATATTAATCCAAAGATGAATTGGTGCCTTTTCATTTCAAGGTTAGCTTTAAAAGAAAACATAAAGATGTTTAAAAAAGGATTGGTTTTAAGCTAACAAAAAATAGTAACTGATTTTACTTATAAAGAAAAGTGTTTCTTGGAGTTTAGATTACTAGGCTCAGGTTCCTCATACAAAAAGGAGAGTTCCGGTCACTTGTTTCTTTTTCTCGCATTAGAGAATTAACATATAGTTAATTCTCTAACCGGTGCGGTACAGATGCTTCCCATTAATGGGTTCAAACACTAAATCTCTCTCACTGATGCACCTTGCAATGGCTCATGCTTCTCACCTAGCATTTGCCATTCAAGGTGATCTTTAACCTTGGATTACCCGTCAAAATCTCGTAAGAGATAACTAATGGATGTCTCCTTATAGTCCAAAAGCTTACCAAGTGTTGGCTATTCTAGAAAATCCTACCTTCAAACCACCTCCCAAAGGCTCTCAAGAGATAAACTAGTGCATCTCAATGAATGGAGATCACTTGCCTTATCAAGTGTTGGTCCAGGTGAGTTAAAGGCGTTTTAAGTTAACTAAAAAGATAAAAACCATTAACGGGTCATACTTTCTCTTCATTAAAAACTAAAACAACAAAACTTCCAATTTATGCATGAAGAAACTTACCCGGCTTTCTTCACTCCAAGAGACGAAGAGCCTAGCCACTCATCCTCTGAGGAAAAATCCTCAGAGTTTGGTTAGCTAGAAATAAAAAGAACGAGAAAACAAAAATATGAAGGAAAAACAGAGCAAGTGCTCTGTAAAATATATTTCTTACTATTACAAAAGGTTGTCTCCAAGAACAAGCTCCCGAGATCTCTCTGATTGTAAAGAAAATTACAACTATTTATAAGAGGTTATTCACCCCTTTGTTCTTACTTAAAGACTAAGGAATCCTATGATAGGTGGGTTACAAGGAGTTTGGGGATTTAGACATCAAATATCTAAAGCAAAATATCTCAAAAAGTCGGTCGAAAATATCAGGAAGCTTCAGGAGAACACCGCGGTACTGTATACTGAGAGAAAAACTCTCCGGGTAAGCGTTATCAGAGGATCCAGACATGTCTGACCAGAGAAGTTGAAACGTCCTCCTCTCCCATCCGGCGTCAGGCGCCGGATGTGAAATATCCGATCAGAGGATCCGGACATGTCTGACCGGGGAAATTGAAACGCCCTCCTCTCCCATCCGGATGTGAGATATCCGGAGAAGGTGGAATGTCGGCCGGACAGAATTCTTCCCCCGGGTGGAATGAGCTATGTCGCAAGGGGGACCGTCTGCGTGTGCAAGGTGTAGGGACCCCTCCTCCTGATGACACGGAGCGCGCATCGCTATTCGGAGCAACTCCATCTGGATTCCCCAAGAGGATACGTGGCGCGCTCTCCTATCCGGACTCCCTCAGGGAGAAGCACATAGCACTCGTGAACATCACACCCGGACGATAACATATCCTATCCGAATATGTTGTCCGGATCATTGACTAAAGTGAGCAAGCCTTGCTATGTCATTCCGACAGCCTGCCACAGCCCACGTTCTGCGGCCCTCCGATGGTGTGTCCGGACGACCTGTCCGGACATCTTTTGCTCCTTGCATTCCGGATTTGCTTATGGCAAAGGACTTCAAAGCTTCGGTTCTTCATGTTTCTGAGCTTTCCATTGCTTTGCCATGGATTCCAAAGAACTCTCCTCAATCACGGATTGCTTTGGTGATCAAAAAGCTATCAAAACACCAAAACTTAACACAATTTGATTAGAATTGATTGCAAGGGTCCTTAATATGTTAATTGGGTTAAAAGGTGATAACTACTACTCAAAAGTGTTTAAAAGAGTTAATTACAGTCTATGAAATAGCACTTTTTGAGTAGTAATCACATATTCCTTGATTTGCAGCAATTGCTAAGGAGATATACTCAACTTCTACAGTTGATTGTGCCACTACTTCTTGCTTTCTTGAATTCCAGCAAACGACACCTGAACTGATTGTAAATACATAACTTGAAGTGCTATTCATGTCATCAACACTTCCTGCCCAATCACTATCAGCATAGCCATCTAGCTTAACTCCTCATGTCTTTAAATACCAGATGCCAAGATTTGCTGTGCCTCTAACATACTTTAGCACCCTTTTTGCAACTCCCATGTGAACATTGCTAGGTGAACTCATGAATCTTGAAAGCAAACCAGCTGGAAACATCAAGTCAGGTCTGGTTGCTGTCAAGTATAGTAGGCTGCCTACCAAGCTTCTATATGCAGAGGGTTCCTTAAGTTTCTCACCATCATTCTTTGAAACTTTCTCATTTTGTGCCAACAGAGTTGCTACTTCTTTGCATGATTCTAGCTTGAATTTCTTGAGAATATCAACAACATATTTTCTCTGTGAAATGAAGATACCCGAGCTACATTGGTATATTTCCATTCCAAGGAAGTAGTTCATGATGCTAAGGTCAGACATCTCAAATACATCTTGCATTTCCATTTTGAACTCAGCCAGTAATCGTACATTGCTTCCAATCACTAGCATGTCATCAACATAAAGTGACACTACCAATTGCAAACCATCCTCATTTTGATTCAAATACAAAGTAACTTCATTTTCACTCCTCCTAAATCCAAGTTGGATCAGGTGAGAGTCAATTCTGTTATACCAGGCCCTTGGTGCTTGCTTCAAACCATAGAGAGCCTTGTGCAGCTTGTACACTTTGTGCTCATGCCTAGTAACCTCAAAGCCTTTTGGTTGTTGAACATAAATTTCTTGAAGAAGTATACCATTTAGAAAAGCTGACTTGACATCTAAATGGTACACTTTCCATCCCATTTGACCAGCAAGTGCAAGTAGCAGCCTTATAGTATCATGTTTGGGTACTGGTGCAAATGTATCACCATAGTCCACTCCAACAACTTGAGCAAAACCCTTCACAACCAATCTAGCCTTGTGCTCGAGGATTGAACCATCTGAATTGAATTTGGTTCTGAAAACCCATTTTACACCAATTTCCTTCTTAGCTTCAGGTAATTCTGTCAACTTCCAAGTTCCATTTCTTTCAATAACATCAATTTTAGCTTTCATAGCCTCAATCCATTCTGGAAATCTTGCAGCTTCTGTGTCACATGTAGGCTCAACAAGTACAAGATTGCACCTCTCATACACATCAAATAATGGCCTTACCTTAAGCACTGGTGTGTTTGAAGTTGCTTCAACATCAAGTGGATCTTCAATACTTGTACTTTCTACTACTGGTTCAAGAATAGATGGAGTGGTTTGATCACATTTATGGACTTTCTTCAAGTCCCAATTCCAGTAGGAATTTTCATCAAAGTGCACATCTCTACTTATCAAAATTTTCATTCTACTTGAGTTATAAAATTTGTAACCTTTTAATTCTGCTGCATACCCAACAAAAACACCTTTCTCAGCTCTTTCATCAAGCTTACCTCTCTTAAGAGATGGCACATGAAGGTAACAAAATGAACCAAACACTTTTAGGTGCTTGATAGATGGTTTTACACCAGACCATGCCTCTATTGGTGTTTTGCTCTGAACAGACTTAGTCGGTAGTTTGTTAAGCAAATATATTGAGGTGTTGATTGCTTCAGCCCATAGAAGCTTTGGTAGCTTCTTCTCGAATAGCATGCATGATTCATGCCCAGTTGGGTATTTTTATCAAAAATATTTATAAATCCTATGACCTTATACTGGCGTAGCAAAACTACTATAGTATAGCAGCTCTAAGGTCGAACTCTGGGATGGGTTTTCACTCTACCAGTGATAGACACAAGATTAGAAATTGAGTCTAATGATTTCCTTTGTTAAAAACTTAAAGTTTAAAAGAAAAGAAAATTTGTTTTGAAAGTGGTGTTTGGAACTAAACTAACATAGAACTAGATACAAATGGAAGAAAGAAAGTCTCCCGGAGCCAAAGGTTGCTAGGATCAAATTCAGAATGCAAAGTGGGAAATTCCAGATTTTTCTCCTCGTATTGGGGACAACAACATAAATGATGGTTGTTTCCCGAATCGGTATAGGTTTAACAATGAAGATTTAATCCATAAAAAGTCAATAGAAATGGTAGTCAAGTTCCATTAATGGCTTTAGACACTGTGGGTCTTCACCTTGAGCCACTTTCCAATGGCTCGTACATGATAACTAATGGTCTTATGTGGATCTAGCAATAAGTATCCACAGAGACCTAAAAGCTTATCATGTATTGGCCATTCAAAGTGATTCAAAGGGATTTAAAGCAAAAATTTAGATTTAAAAGGCATTCATGAACTCCAACTACCTATATTTAATGCATGAGAGTTTTCCACTTTTGCATCTGGACTTTTCACCTAGCTTCCTTCACTCCAAGAAACCAAAGGTTTAGCCTCTCATCCTTTGGGAAAACATCCTCAGAGGTTGTTTGGATTCCAAGAAAAAGAAAATAATAAAACAATCAAATTGAGAAGGTAAGGCAGAGCAAAGGCTCTGTATTTTACTTTTTTGCAAAAATGTACAAAGGTTCGTCTCTTCGAACAAGCTCTCCCACGAGTCTCCTTTTTTAAGTGTTTACAAGAGAGTTTATATAGGAAGGTAATTTACCCTTCCTTGAATACTTCCTAGATAAGGAATTACATGAGTGGCTGAATACAAGGAGAAAATGGAGATTTGGTCACAAAATATCAGAAGAAAAAGAGTCGGCACACAAAAATCCCAGTTTCGCACGTTGCATGGTGACTTGCGAAAATTTCGCAAGTTGATTTCGCAACTTAGAATCCACTTTCGCACATTGAGATCCAAGTTTGCAAGTTGCAAAATCACTTTCACATGTTGGGCTTCACAGCGAATGCACAGCTGCCATCCACTTCAAATTTCGCACGTTGGAGTTCCAATTTCGCAAGGTGCGAAATTGTCCCTCAGCTTAATGCAGTTGCCTTCCAAAGGCCATATCTTCCTCATTTCAGCTCCAAATCATACACGGTTTGAAGCTTTGGATTCTTGACTTCCTGAGCTTTGAAATGGTATATAGCATGTAAAAAATGGACTTGGGGAAGTGCTCCAAAAGTGTGAAGGAAGACTGCAGCTGCTGTCCTCTGTTTTCTTCACTCTGTTTTTCCTCTCTCCATTGCTCTTTCCTTGCATACTTTGAACGACTAAGGCAAAGGACTATGAGGTTCCAAAGCTTGGTTTCTTCATGAATTTGAGCTTCCAAAAGCTTTATCATGAACTATATACAGCTTTCCCTCATTCTTAAATTGCTTTGGTGTAGCTAAAAGCTATCAAAAACACCAAAACTTAACACAATTTGATTAGAAACGATTGCAAGGGTCCTTAACATGTCAATTGAGTTAAAAGGTAATAATTACTACTCAAGGGTGTTTAAAAGAGGTAATTACAAGCTACAAAATAGCATGTTTTGAGTAGTAATCAATGCACCTTGCCATCTCCATTACCGTTCTGTTCTTCCTCTTAGAGACTCCATTCTGCTGCGGTAAGTATGGAGCTATCAGCTGGTGCACAATTCCAGCTTCTTGACAAAAAACATTGAACTCTTTTGAGGTATATTCACCTCCATTATCAGTTCTGAGCACTTTAACCTTCTGGACACTTTGAGTTTCAACCATTTTCTTGAAGCTTTACAGAGAGCACTTGTGATTTGGTTTTTAGAAAATAAACCCAAGTCATTCTACTGAAATCATCAATAAATAGTGCAAAATATACATTGTTGCTTAATGAGGCTATGCTTATTGGTCCACAAATATCTTAATGAACTAATTCCATCTTCTGAGTAGCTCTCTTAGACATATTTTGAGGGAATGATTTGCGATGCTGCTTCCCTAGCTCACAACTTTCACAAGTTTAAGCATTAACTATGATTTCAGGCATGTCTTCAACCATACCAGCTTCTTGTATGAACTTCAATGACTTCAAGTTGAAATGACCATATCTTTTGTGCCAAACAACACTCTCATCAATCTTGGCACTAAAGACATGACCTTCAACTAAATCAAGCTTCAAATAAAAGCTATTTCCATTCATTTTAATTTTTGCTATCTCTGTTCCATGTACATCAGTGATAAAACAAAAATTTTCTTTAAAAGAGACTGCATATCCATTTCTTAGCATTTGTGTAAAATTGAGAAGATTTTGATCTAGTTCTAGAATGTAAAGAACATTAGTGACAATTTTTGTACCTCTCTTGGTGCTTATAGCAATTGTCCCTTTTCCTTTGGCCTGCACAACTTCACCATTTCCTAACTTGACCTTTGGTTGAATTGATATGTCAATGGAGGTAAAAATTGATAGATGTTTGGTCATGTGACTGGTGCAGCCAATGTCAATGAGCCAAGTATTCAGTTCATGAGAATTGAGTGCTTATGATGCCATAAATAAATGCTCATAATTTTTTTTGTCTTCTTCACTCACATTTGCATGTTGTTGTGTTTGCTGCTGAGATTGTTTCTTCTTGGCTTTGCAATACTTCTCACTGTGGCCAAGTTTATTGCAGAAATTACAATTAAAAAGAGGTTTACCTTTGTACCAACAATCTTTCTCAGCATGGTTGGTTCTGCTGCAATGAGAGCAAGGAGAAAATTTTCCTTTTCTTGAAGATCCTTTAGCTTTTCCTTTGTTGTTCTTGAAGAACTTCTTTCCTTGAAAGTTTCCAGAACTCTTTCCCTTATGATTTTCTTGAAAAGCACCTTCAGCGGCTTCATCACCTCTCATTAAGACCCTTTGCTCCTGTGCATGAAACTTGATGGTTAACTCTGCAATTGTGAGACTTTGCAAGTCACAAGACTCTTCAATTGTAGAGATCTTGGCTTCAAACTTTTGAGGCATTGAAACCATGATCTTTTCTACCACCTTTTGATCTGTAAATGCCTCACCAAGAAGCCTCATTTGGTTTACAACATCCATTAACTTGCTAGAATAATCTTTCATAGATTCGTTGTCTTTCATCTTCATCAATTCAAACTCTCTCTTCAATGTGAGGAGCCTGACAATTTTGACATTGTCACTACCCTCAAATTCACCTTGGAGCTTGTCCCATACCCGTTTAGGTGTTTCCAAGTCCATGATTTTGGTGAAGATGTGGTCTGCAAGTCCTGAATGTAGGCAGGTGATGGCTTTGTCTTTCTTGAGTTTTTCCTCTTCATATGCTTTCATCTGAGCAACTGTAGGATTTGCTCCCAATGGTGGTGGATCAGATTCAAACATCACAACATTCTACAAACCTTGAGACCTTAAGTAAAACCTCATCTTGACAACCCAAATGTGATAGTGTTCACCATTAAACACTGGAATTACAAAGGAAGTATTGCTGGAAGTAGGCATGTTTGCACCACGATTGCCTGAAAAAAAAAAAAATCACTTAACCTCACTGTGTTTAGCACTCAAAACAGTCAGAAACTTTGCCTCACAGCCCATAGGAACAGCTGCTCTGATAACACTGTCAGAATCTTTAAAAAAAATACTAGAACTTGCAGAGAAAAAATAAATAATTTGAGAGTTAAGAATTGAAGGAAAGCACACATATATTTCACAAATGAGAATGCCTATTTATAGGCTTACAACCAAACTGAAATTGCAAAAAAATCTGAGCTACTTTCAGATTTTATTGGCACTACTTCTACTAACTAAAAATAGAAAATTATGGAGCAAGAATCTGATATGAAACAATAACAAAGACTAAGTCTAACTAAGACTTTTTCAAACTTCAGAGGCGAACTCTCATGAGTTCTAACACACGCAGCCTAGCTAGCCCAAAATCTCCAAGCTTAGCATTAAAATCTGAGTCCAACATCATATCACTGGACTTGATATCACTATGTACCACACACTGCTCCCATTCTTCATGTAGGTACACCAGCAAAGAGGCCAAGCCTAAAGCAATTCCATATCTCATTGCCCATGTTAATAAGGTTTTTTCTTCCAAAATATAGGAGCTCAAGCTTCCATTTGGTAAGAACTCATAAACCAATAAGAGCTCTCCTTTTTTATGGCATCAGCCCATGAGCTGCACCAAGTTCCTATACCTCAATCGACTGAGATCTTCACCTCAGATGCATGCTCCTTGATCCCTTGTTTGGAGTTCCTTGATACTCTCTTAACTACAACATAAGAGTTTAGTTCCTGAAAGAATACTTTCAGTCAAGAAAGCTCATAATTCTTTATATACAAGCTGTTTATGAGTAATCTAAACTAACCTATTCTGTTGTAACTATTTGATAGTTATGGAGAATAAGTTGGTTGAAGTCTTGGGCTGAATCAGTTGCACGTCAGTTGCTGAATGTTGTTTATTCTGGTGCAAGTCAGTTACACGTCAGTTGCCGAATGTATCAATTGCTGAATGCTGTTTATTCTGGTGCAAGTCAATTACACGTTAGTTGCTGAATGCTGTTTATTCTGGTCCAAGTCAGTTGCACGTCAGTTGCTGAATGATGTTTATTCTGGTGCAAGTTCGTTGTTGACTTTGTTGTCTTCTTAAATGTTATCAGTTCTCATAAGAAACCTTTGTAGTGTTGGGCTATGTTTATCCAGCCCATGAGCCCATATATTAGGTTATTTTATATTTAGAAATTCCCTAAGCCCAAATATATATATATAAATAGCATTAGGTCTTTGGTATTATAAGAGAAGGGGATTTGATTGAGAAAAGAAAAGAAAAATAGGGTTTTTTTTTTGGGCACATTTATGGGGCTCAAGGTGAAGTTACAAGTTCATTCATCAACCTTTTGGGGAAGTCCCTATGGTATGTTTTCTCCCTAATTTCTTTTATGTTATGTTTCCTAGGGTGATGGATTCCCACCTCAAGCATTGAGATATTTATATAAGTTTTCAAGGTGAAAAAACCTAATGACTTAATTATTGTATCCCCATTTATTGAAGTGGAAGAAATTTTCCCTATGGTTTTTTACCTTCATTTAAATGGTTTTTCCACATTATATTTGGTGTCCCATTTTTGATTGAATGTTCTTGGATTATCATTCTTGATTCTTTTTAGGTTGTTATTATTGTTGAATGATTGTTATTATTGTGGAGGAATCTTTTAACCTCAGCAAGTGAATACTCTAGATCTCTCCTTTTAACTTCCCAACAAGTGGTATCAAAGCCTGGTTGTGGGAACTTTTATTCTTGAAAGGGATGGTGATAGAAGGGAACTCAACCTCCATTATAAAACTTAACAATTCAAATTGGGCTATGTGAAAGTCCATGAAGGAAGATTTTCTCACTATCAAAGATTTGTTAGATACTCATGAGGGTAAAGAAGCCAGGTCTAAAAATATTTTTGATTTGGAATGGAATAAGATGAAGAAAAAGGAAATTGCCTATATTAGGCAATAGATTGACACATCCTCATGTTATCATGTGGCAAATGAAACAAATGCCTATAATCTTTAAAAGAAATTGGAATCAGTGTTTGAACAAAAAAACTATTGGGAATAAAATTTTCTTATTAAAAAAGTTAGTGAACATGAAGTTAAAGGAAGAAACACTAATGATGGATCACTTGAATGTTTTTTAGAGTACTGTTAATTAGCTCGCTGTTATAAAAATGGTTGTGAATGATGAGATGCAAGCTTCTTTGTTGTTGTGTTCACTACCAGATAGTTGGGAAACTTTAGTTGTGACTATTAGTAACTTTGTTCTGAATGGTGCATTATCTATGGAGCTTGTGAAGGGAAATTTGTTCAATGAAGAGACAAGAAGGAAGGCTTATGAAATAGAAAATATGCACAGGCCCTCATCATAGAAAGTAGAGGAAGAAACAAGAATAAAGAACAAAAAGGTCATGAAAAGTTTGAGGGAAGGTCCCAGTCTAGAGATAAAATCAAATGTTTCCATTATGAAAAAGATGGATATATGAAAAGGAATTGTCAAATTTGGAAAAGGGAACAAAATAAGCAAAATCATGAAAAAGATGACAAGAATACCACAACCTCTGTATCCAACAGTGATGAAGTTTTAGTGCTCTCAGATGGGTGTTTGCATGTAGATGAGCAAGGAGTTGAGTGGATTGTAGACACTACAGCCTCCTACCATGCTACTCCTCACTTGGAGTTGTTTTCTGATTACAAAGTTGGAGACTTTGGCACAATTAAGATGGAAACTCTAGTCACTCAAAGAATGTAGGGATGGGTGAAGTTTGCTTGAAACCAATATGGGGTGTAAGTTGACATTGAAATATGTAAGGCATGTTCTAGGTTCACACCTTAATCTAATGTCAAGCTTTGCCTTGGACAAGCAAGGTTATGAAAACCACTTTGGTAAAGGCAAATGGAAGTTCACTAAGGGCTTATTGGTTGTTGCAAAAGGAGAAGCATGTTGCACTTTGTACAAAACCCAATGGAAAGTTTGAAATGATAAATTATATGCTATAGAGGGTACTTCCTTGGAGTTGTGGCATAAAAGGTTAGGGCATATGAGTGGGAAAAGATAACAATTTTTGGGCAGGAAGTTTTCAATTCCCTTGGCCAAAAATGAATCATTGTCTTCTTATGATCATTGTATAGTTGGAAAACAACATAGGTTTTCTTTAGTAGTAGATCTAAGAAGAAGTTAAAGAAGTTAGAGTTGGGATACTCTGATGTTTGTGGCCCTATGAATGTGGAAACTATTGGAGGAAACAAGTACTTTGTCACTTTTATTGATGATGCTACTAGGAAGCTATGGATTTATTTACTCAAATCAAAGGATCAAGTTTTTCAGTATTTTCTATAGTTTTATGCCATGGTTGAGAGAAAGAGTGGAAGGAAATTGAAGTGTCTCAGGTCTGATAATGGAGGTGAGTACACCTCAAGGGAGTTTGAAACTTAATGTTCTAAGAATGGTATAAGGCATGAGAAAATAGTCTCTAGGACTCCACAACATAATGGTGTGGTTGAAATGATGAATCACACCATCGTTGAGAGGGTTAGGTGTATGTTGAAGACTGTAAAGTTGTCTAAGACGTTTTAAGGTAAAGCTTCTCAGACTACCTGCTATTTGATAAACAAATCTCCATCAAGTCCATTAAACTTTGAAGTTCCAAAAAAGGCATGAACATGAAAAGATGTTTTCTATTCCCATTTGAGGGTCTTTGGGTGTAAAACTTTTGTGCATTTTCCCAAAGAACAGAGATCCAAACTTGATGATAAGGTAGTTCCACATGTCTTTATTGGATATGGTGATGAATAGTTTTGATTCAAATTGTGGGATCCAACCAAGAAGAAATTGGTAAGAAGTAGAAATGTGGTCTTCCAAAATGATCAAACCTTGGGAGATTTTGACAAATCTAATTAGTCTAAGGGTACAAGTGGTGACTTCATTGAGTTGGTACCTATTCCTCTATCATTAGAGCAACCCATAAATGAAAAGGAGGAAATTGATGAGCTACCAAGAGATGATAATGCTAGTGACATACCTGCACAGGAGCTAATTGAGCATGATGAGAAGGGGAGGGGAGGGGAGGGGGGGAGGGGGGGGGGGGGGCTGATTCGACTCATGGTAGCTTAGCATTAAAGGCGTATCAACAAAATTTATACCTTAAATACTATTACTAAAGTAGCCAAGCTACTATAGCATAGTGGTTCTAGGATCGTTCACTGGGAAGGGTTTTCGCAAACACTAGTGATATTCAAATTAGGAAAATAGGTGATTTTCTTATGGATGTTAGCTTTAAAAGAAGATGTAAATGTTTTAGAAAGATTTAAACTAATCTAAGCTAACATTAAAGACTAAAATGAAAGGGTGTAAAAACAAGTTTCTCAAAGATAGGATAGCTATGCTCTGGCTCTTATGCAAATTGGAAATCTCAGGATAGGCTCCTCGCGTTGGGGTTGCAACTATGGTGATGCTTGCTTCCCGAACCGGTATGGATTTAGCAAATCAAGTTTTAATCCTTTAAAATGGCAAAACAGATGGTAGTGAATTTCATCAATGGTTATTCACCTTAGACTTCCTTTGAATGGCTCGTAAGAGATAACTAATGGTCTAAAGCCAAAAGCTTACCAAATATTGGCAACTCAAAGTCATTCCAGGTGATAAACTCACCTTTCAATGGCCATTGAAATTGGTTCTAACGGATTAATGCAAAACTTGGAATTGAAAACCTCACCTTCCAATAGCTCGTAGGAGATAACTAATGGATAGAAATCCAAAAGCTTATCAAGTATTGGCCGTTGGAAGTTGTCCAAAGGAAATAAAAACCAAACTTTGCATTAATGAACCATTAATGAAAAACGACTACCTTACCTTCCAGGTGCGAGAAATTTCCATGGGATTGCATCCAAGCCATCACATAACATCCATACTTTGAGAAACTAAAAGTTTTAGCCAATCATCCTCTGAGGAAAAGCCCTTAGAGGCTGTTTGGCTACTAAGAAAATAGAAATGGGGAAGAACAGGAGAAGAGAGAAAAACAGAGCTTTATATATTTCTAAGTTAATGTACAGAGGATCGATCCCCCAATATCTTTTGAAGGCGTTGTGCACCTCTATATATAGCAAAATTACAAGATAAAGTCTTATGTCGGCTGAATACAAGGTTACAAAAGGAATTTACACGAGAAAATATCAATCTAAAAATATTTGGGAAGTCGGTGGTGCGTGCGTGGAGAAACAGAGGAAATTTGGCAAGGTAAAAGGCACCTTGCGAAATTTTCGCAAGGTGAACTACTCATGATGCGGAGTGCCATATTTTTGCATCATGAGTAAATTCACCTTGCCAAATTTGGCAAGGTGCATTTTCACCTTGCGAAAATTGCATTTTGGCAAGGTACTTTGCCTTGCCTTGCGAAATGGCTATCCCTTTGTTTATGCTCATGTTTCCACTTGAAATTCAAGCCTGTAAACTTCCAAAATCCTTGCTTTAACTTGTCCAAGTAGCTCCTCCATCATTTGGCATGCTTGAATTGATTCATAAGCTGATAAAAACATGTAAACTTGCCACAAAATGGTTAAAACCAATTACTAAGGACCTTAATGAATTAATTGGGTTAAATGAATATGATTACTACTCAAAGGTGCTTAAAACCATTATAATTAGGTCTACAAAATACCACTTTTTGGTAGTAATCAGGGGCACAATCACTTTATCAAAATGATTTAGTACCCTAGGCTAGGAGGTCTACTAGATAGCATCGTCCCTTTACTAGATATCCCTCTTTTGAGTACATATTAGTAATTGATGAGAGGGAGCCACAAAATTTTCAGGAAGCTATGCAAGATGAGATGGATTTCTTGCAGAAAAATGAAAACTATGAGTTGGCACAACTTCCTAAAGGAAGAAAATCATTGAAAAACAAATGGGTATTCAAGTGGTTGAGGGATATGGTTGAAGAAAATGCAACCAAGTTGAAGAGGATTCACATAAACAAGAATGCCTTAAACATGTGGACAAAGCTTATTCCCAAGCAGAAGCTTCAGTTGTGCATTGGAACAATAGGTTTGAACTCCATGTGATGGAGTTATAGATTTGCATTCCTCCCTCATGTGTTGGAGGGGGAGATTGTTAGTTATGTTTGTCCAACCCATGAGCCCATATATTAGGTTAATTTATTCTTGGGGTATTCCCTAAGCCCAAATATAGATATATAAATGGAATTATGTCTTTGGTATTATGAGAGAAGGAGATTTGATTGATTTGTTTTTTTTTTCTGGTCACTGTTTTAGGGCTCAAGGTGAAGTTCCAGATTCTTTCATCAACTTTTTGAGAAAGTCCCTATGGTATGTTTTCTCCTTGATTTCTTTTCTGTTAATTGTTTCCTGTGGTAATGGATTCTCACCTCAAGCATTGAGATATTTATATAAGTTTTCAAGGTGAAGAAACCTATGGACTTAATTATTGTATCCCCATTTATTGAACTAGAAGAAATTTTTATATGTGGTTTTTACTTCCATTTGGAGGGTTTTTCCAAATTATATTTGGTGTCCCATTTTTGGTTAATGTTCTTGGATTACCATTCTTGATTCTAGTTAGGTTGTTATTATTGTTGAGTGGTTGTTATTATTGTGGAGGAATCTTTTAACCTTGGTAGGTGAATACTCTAGATCTCTCCCTTTAACTTCCTAACATATAGACCCCTCCAAACCCTCCCCCTCTAAGCTTCTCTTTATCTGCAAAGTTACTGGTTGCAAGAACCAATTCATTAAAGGAAAAGTTCATCGGTTGAGTACCCTTCTCAAAATCTTCATCCAGTGCAAGGTCAGAGTTAGCATCATCTTCTTCTCTCCCATCTTCTTTCCCCTCGCTACTCCTCTTCTTCCACAAGTGATGCCAAACCAATCACAACCTACCCACCACAACAAATGGACAAACACTCAATCCCACCACAAATCCTGTATTCTTTCCATCTCCTGCTTCAACAGAACTAGAAAGTTCCAAAGTTATTGGTCGAAAGAGCCAATTCATTAAAGAAAAAGTTCCTCGGTCTAATATCCTTCTCGAAATCTTTGTCCATGGCAAGGTCAGAGTCAACATTAATAGGAATTGAATATTGATTGTTTTTGCTTGAAAATATTTTATTACAAGTTACAACATTTATAGGCTATACAGGTCCTATTTACAAGGAGAAAGAATTGGAAAAAATATTTGAAATGCAATCAGTTGTTGTAACAACCTTTGAAAGAATCTGGAAGATGTTGAGGTTGTTGAGGCTGCTTTATTGATGAAGCCAAAGGTGATGGGAACCTTAGAGTTGTCGAACTTGTAGGTGAGTTTGTTGAGATCGGTAGTGGTGAAGGATAAGCTTTATCATGCCCTCGCAAGATGGTACACCCATTAAAGATATCGATCTTGAAGT
This sequence comes from Vitis vinifera, assembly GCF_030704535.1. NCBI lineage: Eukaryota > Viridiplantae > Streptophyta > Magnoliopsida > Vitales > Vitaceae > Vitis > Vitis vinifera. The sequence goes on along the minus strand of NC_081807.1, from coordinate 11,669,141 downwards.
GCAAGTGTTTAAAAATAATAAAATGTAGTGGCTTGGTAAGAGCATCAGCCAATTGATCTTTGGAGGAGATGTGAGAAACAATGAAGGAGACTTGAGTAACATGATCATGAACAAAATGATAATCAATGGCCATGTGCTTCTCGAGTAAAAGATGGGATTGACTGAGAGATACGTGGCACCAATGTTATCATAGAAAATTCGCGGAACAGAGGGACACTCAACATGCAGCTTGTGTAGCAAGTTTTTGATCTGAAGGAGTTTAGTGTCACATGAGGCAAGAGATTGATATTTGGCTTCAGTTAAGGATCGAGGAACCATTTTCTACTTCTTTGAACACCAAGAAAGGGCACTCCCATCTAGATAAACAATATGAGCCGAGTTAGAAGTGTAATCATCACGATTGCCAGCCTAGTCAGCGTCAATAAAGGTAATGAGATGAAGGTACTGATGCCACTTACGAAATAACCCATAATACATGGTGTCCTTGAGGTAATGTAGGACACGTTTAGCTGCAAACCAATGATGCTCAGTTGGAACGTGCATAAAACGAGCTAGTTTATTAACAACAAAGGACACATCTAGTCTAGTGAGAGATAGGTACTGAAGAGCTCCAATAACCTTCCGAAACTGAGTAGCATCTGTTGATGGAGAACCATCAATAAGCTAAAGAGATTGAGTGGAGGACATGGGTGTAGTACATGCTTTAGCACCAGTCATATTCGTCATTGCCAGAAGATCACAAATATATTTATGTTGAGTCAAAAGCAAAACAGATTTGGTGGGAAGAACCTCAATGCCAAGAAAATAGTGAAGATTGCTAAGGTCTTTGACAAAGAAGCGACGGGCTCAAGCATGAAGAAAAAAGTTAAGAAAGTCTGTATTGTTGCATATATGTGACTCTTAGTGAAAAACTTTAGGGAAAATAAAACAGGGAGAAACAAAATTAAGAAAAGAGAAAAATAAAAAAATATATAGTTAAAATTAATAAATTTTTTTGTTTGTTTATTTAAAATTATTTATTTCACTAATTCTTTCCTTATATGTAAAGATTAAATAATTTAAATATATATAATTTTTTTTTATTAATTTTAATTATATTTTATTTCCTTTTATTTTTTTGTTGTAAACCAAATATCAAAAAATTAAATTTTTTTAACATTTTTTTTATACTACTTTTCAATAACCAAATATAACCTTTAAAAGAAATTTAATTAATTTTCCACGTAATATTCATTAATTATGATACTCTATATAAATTAGTCAAGTTGAGAGTTAGCAAGGTTAACGATCCATGTACAAACCGCACTATAATGCATTACACAAGTATCAATATTAGAGATTTAAGCTCACATAAAATAAAATTCTTTAGATCAAATTATGGACTAAAGGATTCAAAAATAAATAGAATATGAAATTTATAGTTCAAAAACTCTTTTAAGTAAACTTTGAATGAATTTTTTTCCATTTGTTTAGATTATTTATTTTTTATTTTAAGTAAACATGTTTCGATGTCGTTTTTGTATTTTCATTGTCTAGAAAATAGAACAAGTGATTTCACTAAAGTGGTATTTTCAAAATTTTCTTAACAAAAAGTAAAAAATTGTTTTGTAACAACATGAAAACGAATAAAGGAATAAAATTACATAAAACACCTTCTATAACCCATAATCTATCAAATGTATATGAATGTTATATCTATGAAAATATATTATTATAAATAAGATATTATCACATAGATATTTGAAATCAAATGAGTACTTATGAATAATATTCATTTATTTTTTATTTCAATTTTAGGGTGGGTTTCATATTTTATGTATATAAGTCTTTTATTATTATATGTTAATACATAATATATGAATATGATTAAAAGAAAGAAATGGAAAGAAAAAATTGTGTCTATGAATTGAGGAAATAAAGATGCTAAAAATAAGACAAGTATTTTCTAGAATGACACTATAGACAAATTGAAAGGGAAGCAGGCACAAACTGTCATGGGACCAAATCTTGATTTTTGTCATGCTGCATTTATAAATGGGATAAAATACATTGAAAAGTTTTAGAACCTGATCTTTACCTAATTAAAAACTTTAATATCTTTTTATATTAATTAATCAACTTAATTCTTTATTCTTACTCAATTTGAAAAAAAAAATAGTATCACTTTAATCTATTTATGATCTAATTAAGGGAGTTTGAGAAATGGATTATAGTGGTCATAAGAGCTATAACTTAATTCCAATATTGTGATGAATGATCTAATAGAATACATAGCTAGTGAACATAATTATAACCATTAATTTTTTAATTGAGTTGGAATTTTTAATTTTCTCCATTTTGAATAAAAGACAAATTATTTGGAGTCTTCAAGCAAGGAGCTCTCATGTTTTTTGGGCATGTCTAATCATCATATATGAAAAAACTTATGTATATAATTAGGTTATGTCTGTTTGATAGGATTAAAAAGTGAGATATAATTTTAAAATCATACATTTGCATATTTGGATATAGGAAGAACAAGAGAAGGACCAACATAAGTTATAGGTCTAGCATTTTTAACTCAACATAATCTTCTTTTGATTTTTCAATTTCTTAGTCCCTATGACAATGTTGATTGAAAGAAAAACTCCAAAATTTTCATGACCATTCATGATGTTTTGTGTAAAAGAGACTTTGTCGTTTACTCTATTGACTTATAGAGAAGTTGAGCTCAAAGGACACTATAACATATTTGGATATAAGAAGAACAAGGGAAAGACCTAAATAAGTTATAGGTTTAGCATTTTTAAGTCAACATAATCTTCTTTGATTTTCAATTTCTTAGTCCCTACACCAATGTTGATTGAAGGAAAAATTCCAAAAATTTCATGACCATTTATGATGTTTTGTGTAAAAGAGCCTTTGTCGTGTTGCATACTTCTAGCTTACAAATTACTCTATTGACTTATAGAAGTCAAGCTCAAGGGATACTATAACATATTTGGATGTAGGAAGAACAAGAGAAAGACTTAAATAAGTTATAGCTCGAGCATTTTTAACTCAACATAATCTTCTTTGATTTTTCAATTTTGTAGTCCCTACGTTAATGCTGATTGAAAGAAAAACTCCAAAAATTTTATGACCATTTATGATATTCCGTATAAAAGAGACTTTGTCATGTTGCATACTCTTAGCTTACAAATTTCTCTATTGACTCATAAAAGTCAAGCTCATGGGACACTATAATTAATGTGCATAAGATAAAACTAGTTTAATTGAAAAAAAAAAAACACATACACACAAAATATTTCAGTACATGTAAAATGGATAAACTATAGAATTTTGTAGATGACAAGCAAAGTAAATGAGAGAAAAATAATAAATCAACATATATAAATTGATAGGAGGAAGGTGAGTTCAACTTTTAGAATTTTAAATTTATTGTGAGAGCAAAACAAATAGAATTGGTACAAGTTATTGAAACAAAGGAATATTCAAGATAATACCTTTGAGTTTATAGGTTTTTTTTTTTTTTTTTTTTTTTTAAGAAGAACAAAATCTTTGTTGGTTGTTTCATTATGCTTGGTAAAGATAAAATTCCACTTCAAAATTGAAGACTTGTTGACTACAATGAAATTGATATGCAAAGAATTTTGTGAGTCTTCCTTGGGAGGGACCATCTAAATTGCTCTATCATAGAGTAAACTCTAGAAATATCATCATATTCATAGAAAAAAGTGAAATTAGTAAATTCTTTTTCCACCCTAGGTCAATGGTTGGTGTTTTCTTTTATATTCTTATGTTATATTTCAACATTATTAAAAAGAGGAATTCACACATTTGTTTATAAGATGACCAAGACATTGTCATTCTAACTTTGAACAATATTTCCATGGGTTTCACTTGAATTATTGAAAAGAAGACATAATGAATTTGAAAAAAAAAGAGATATGTCATTTCTCAAAAGACATGGATTCTTTTTCTTTTTCTTTTTTTTTTAGTTTTTACTTTTGTCATACTTTATTTACTATTGTACCACTTAAAAAAATGTTTCAATAAAATTTTTTTAAAAATAAAAAATATTTTATTTACCCTATTTACTTGTCACATTATTTATAGCTAGAGGTCACATGTACCATAGTATAAACTAACAACATACTTTAATTAGGATATTTTGAAATAACTAAAATGCTTAATGTAATTTTTCATGGACTTCTATGACCTTAAGAGGAAATTGATTGGTCAAGGTTCTAGTAAGTTTACTATTGATCCAATTGTAGTTTGTCATTGTCTTTAAGTTGATAGATATAATTTTTTTTCTTTTAATTAATTACTTAGAAGACTTGATAGATAATTTTGGAGGATGATTTGTTGTTGTTGTTGTTGTTGTTTTTTTTTTTTTTGGCACAAGATGTTTTAGAAAGAAAATTTATTTGCCATGTTGCAAACTCCTTGTTTGTCACATTTTGACTCATAGAAGTCAAAGTCGAGACATGTTTCATCAAGTCATTTATTTTAAACTACAATCTACCGAATTAATTTGAAAAATTAGTATCACTTTAATCTCTCTATGGTTTAATCATAGGATTCAAGAAATAGATTATGATGCTCATAAAGGCTATAGCTCATTTTTCTAACCTTATGTTAAGATCAAGTTGGTTCAGTTAGATTTGGGTTCACTCATATGATTCGAAATTCGTCAATAATATTTTTTTAAGAAAAAAATTTCTATATATTTTTACCAAAATTTAGATAGTAAATGAGATAAAATTTCAAGATAATAACAAAAATAAATAAATAAATTTCTATATTTCTAAAAAATAAAAATATATATATGATATAATTATAATTTGACATTTTTCCTTAAAAAAATCTAAAAATAATAATATTATTATATAGGATAATATAGGTTATAAATATTATAAAAATATTAAATTAAGTTCGAGCTAAATTTCAACCTAAACTAAATCTAGACAAAAAAAAAAATAATAATAATAATAAAATAAAAAATCTTAACTCAAACCTTGATATTGATATTTAATTTCATATAAATATCATATTAGGTTTTGTTGGAGTTGGGTTTGGGTGCCCAAGTGGGCTGACCTGACTGGACCCAAATAAATGAGAAAACGGGGAAGTAGTTTCTGGGAGGTTTATAACTACCCAAAAACTGCCACTATTAAAAATAAAATAATTATTTTTAATTATCTTATTTCTCTCTCTCTTTGATTGAAAACTCTCTTGGTGAGAATTTTCTCCTGAAAAACTAGAAAAATATATTTTGGCTCATCTCTCCCTAAAAACCACAGAGAGAAGAAAAATGTTTTCTTCTCTCTTTAGGAAACAAAAAGAGTAAGAATATAATTCTTCTAAAGAAAAAAAAAGTTCATCTCTTGAAGTTATTCCTAGTTTTCTCTATGAAACGAAACTTAAGGCTCTTATGCTGTGAGAAATGAATGATTCTCATATCCATAGTTTCATTCATGACTTGAGGCAAGAAAATTGGCTAGTGAAATAACCAATCTAGATCTTGGGCATTTTAGAAGGTAATCGAAAATCTTATTGTTCATCATTGGTATCAGAGCCCTATTAGGTTGTTTTCTGGTATTCGTTTTTATTTTTATTTTTATTTTTTCTCTGTTTCGAAAGAAGAATGTTTTCGTTTTCTTTGAAAAGAAATAAGCAAAGAAAGAAATGTTTTTTTTGGTTATGGTTCTAGAAAAACACAATTCCTGAATTTAAAAATAATTTCTTTTGACTCTATTCTACAAAAAAATAAATAAATAAATAAAAATTGGGATAATATGATTTTGGATATTGTTTGAGATTAAAAAAAAAAAGATAAGAGCCACTTGGAGAAAAAATAGGTGCAAAGTGCACCCACTTGGACGAAATTCAAATGGATAATAATAATAATAATAATAAATAAGAGCCATAATTTCTGGTTATGGTTTCAAAAAAGCCCTTCTCTAAGACAAATAAAGTGGAATATTTTTTTTCTAGGATTTTTTTGAAAAAGTAATAATAATACAAAAAGTTAAATATGTTTTAATCTACTTATTAACATCAAAGTTGAATTAGTGTTGTTGGTTAGAACCTTTCTTATGCTCACTTGAGACCCTAGTTCGAGTTTTGATGCCCTCTCTGAAAAAAAAAAAATTGAGTTGAAGTCAAATAAAAAAGGATAAGGGATTGCCCATGAAGAGGCTTAATCCTTTGACCTTAGGTATAAGAGTCTTGTACTCTAACAACTAGGTTAGATTTTTTTTTTTTTTTCATAAAAGACTATGGTTATTGAAAATAACACCTAGAGTTATGGAAGACATTGTGAATAATCCTAATATTGTTGTTTCTTTTAGCTTTAAGAGAGAAGATTAGTTCTTTTTTATACTTTGTACATGAAATAAAAATATCTTATATGCAAGATATGACATGAATATTTATCGTTTGAAAAATAAATATGTCTTTTATGTACATGCATGTCTTTAATTCTTTTGTATATGTTATTGATACATGCTAGTTGTATATATATATATATTTTTTATAGAGTGGGAGGTTTTAGGCTAAAAAAAAATTTAAGTAATTTATTGCCTAAAATTAGAAATATTTGCATAGATTATTTCTAATTTGTAATAATTAAAATTGTATATAGGAGCTGATTGGGAACATAGGGAACTTTTGTTTCTATTGCAATTTAAGGTTATTACACATTAGAAGATGATTAAAGCAGGTAAAAGTATCAATATCCATAAAAGTACTGATTAATAAGATTGTGCAATATCTCCAAGTAATTGAATATATCGACTACAACTAGAACATCATAGTATAATTAAACAAAGGTGAGACATTGAATGACGATAATTACAAGATTTGGTATCGAAAAGTTTAGTATATCCTTGAAAAGCAAGAGACTCTTGATACACTGAATCATATCATGTAAGAACCTAAACAAGGAAACTTTGCTTAACATGGAAGAGATCAGGAGGCTTATATGGCCTAGAAGAAAAATAGTTCTTTAACTCGCATTACATTGTTAAACTATATGTAAGATGATTTCTTGATTGAGTATGAGGTTTACCAAACTGCTCATGAAATGTGGCAAGCTCTAAAGGAAAAGTATGGTGAACTTTCAACAAATAAGTTGAGAGAACTTGTAATGAAATTTGAAAATTACAAGATGTGACCAAAACATACAATGAAACAACATCTCAAGGAGATGAAAAGACTGATAAGAGAACTTAAGACATCTGGACATGTCCTCACTGATGAGCAACAGGTTGAGGTAGTCATGAGATCTCTACCAAAGAGAGAGGAACACATGGTGGTGAACATAACACATAATGAGAGTGTCAAGACCTTTGATGATATAGTTCGCCATCTTGAATTGGAAGTCAAGCAACTTGTGGTTGCTAGGCCTAATGAACAAGCTTATGTAGCTTAATCCAGTTCATGCAAAACTTTCGACTTTAAGTGTAATAGAAACTTCTTTAAGAATAATAAGAAATCTGATGATGCTTCAAAGAAAGGAAAATTGGGGCACACAAGATGTTTAAGTGTGTTAAGAAGGACAAGAGCATATTAAAATGCTATAATTGTGGCAATAACAGTAATTTCGCTCGTGAGTGCACTGAGCCGAAATAGACTCAGTCGCCACAAACCATATAGCTAGAGATCGAGGAGCATATGTAGAGTTTTAGGGAATTAGTTCTGGTACAAGATGGATCTATGTAGGAAACAATTCCAAAGTTGAAGTCAAGGGCATTAGAATGTGGAAATTGGAGTTATGTAGAGGACGTACCCTATTCCTACATGATATTCTTTATAATCCAGATATTCGATGAAATTTGGTCTCTATGTTAGTCCTTCTTAGTTTAGGTTTCAATTTGAATTTTCATGATTCAGTAATGGATTTGCATTTGGGATCAACATACTATGGTTCTGGATTTATTCTAAATGGTTTTATGGTTCTTAACATTGATAATTGTGTATTGTCTAATACTAATGATAGTTATTATTAATTGATGACTACTTCTAGAAATATATGTGATAATGTGATCATATGGCATGCTAAACTTGAGCATATAGGACAAGAAAGAATGAATAGACTAGCTAGAGAAAATCTAGTAGGTCAATTCACTAAAATTGATATGTCAACTTGTGAATATTACCTAGCTGGTAAGACAACAAGAAAACCATTTGGAAAAGGACCTAGAATTGAAATACCATTACAATTTATCCATTCTGACATCTATGGTCCTATAAGTGTTAGAGCAAGGCATGGTGCCTTGTATTTCATCACATTTATAGATGAATTAACTCGTTATGATCATGTTTATATGATTTCTCATAAGTCAAAAGTATTAGATTGCTTTAGACGCTATATTAATTTAGTGGAGAATCAGTTGGATAAAAGGATTGAAACATTAAGAACAGACTGGGGTAGAGAATATCTATTAGAACAATTTAAAGATTTACGTGATGAAAAGGGTATTGGTACACAATAGACTATTCCAATGACTCCACGACAAAATGTTGTTGCTAAGAGGAGGAATAGAGTGTTGTTACACATGGTTAGATCAATGGTGGCTCAAGCCAATCCTCCTATTTCATATTGGGAGACGCATTGTTAACTACTTCTCATATACTTAACTAAGCACCCTTAAAGTTTGTTTCATCTACTCCATATGAGTTATGGAATAACCGAAAGCCTAATCCTGAAATTTGCGACCTTGGAGGTCAATGGCTTATGTTCACAATCCTTCTCATAAATATGGAAAATTAGGTCATAGAGGAAGGAAATGTATCTTTATAAGATACAGTGAATGCTCCAAAGGGTATGTGTTCATAGGTGAGCATGAAGATAGAATAGTAACTGAATTAGAACACGAGATGTCACTTTCTTAGAGGACGATTTCCCATATATGAGTGAGATTGATAGGGATTTACATCTTTATGAAATGATGGATCCCGACATAAGATCCTTACTCGAATAGCAATTGATGCTTGAATCGAGTGGGAGTGAACTAGTACTTATATCAAGTATAGTAAAAGAGTCGATGTTGAGAAAAAGTTCTCGATAAATTATTCCTCAATGATGATTTGAGATTGAAAAGGAAGTTCATATTGTCACTCAATATGATGATGTTGAGCCTAAGCTGGTTCAAAAGACTCTTACTTGTCCAACTAAGGATGAATGGAGAAAAACAATGAAAGAGGAATTGAAGTGGATGCGAAAGAATCAAGTCTAAGACTTGGTTGATTTGTCTTCAGATTGAAAAGCTATTGGGAACAAAAGGGTTCTTAAAATAAAGCAAAAGGCATATGGATCCATTGAAAATTATAAAGCTTGATTAGTGGCTAAAGGGTATACCTAATAAGAGGGTATAGACAATAAGGAAACCATTTATCCAGCAGTTAGGTTTGCTTCAATTCACCTCATTCTAGGTATAGTAGCTCGTATAGATTTAGAGCTACACCAATTGGATGTTAAGACAACTTTCCTTAATGGATAGTTGAATGAAGAAATCTATATGGAACAACCAGTGGATTTCATTATCCAAGGCTAATAACACAAAGTATGCAAGTTAAATTGATTGATTTATGGCCTTAAACAATCATCCAGACAATGGCACTTAAGATTTCATTGTGTAATAACTTCATATGTTTTCACAATGATTGATGAGGACCATTATGTTTATATTAAGCAAAATAAAGATAAATATCTGTTATTATCTTTAGACATGGATGATATACTTATAGCTAGAAATGATTTAGAGTTTGTATAAACCATTTCAAGATGGTCGTCATTTAATTTTGAGATGAAAGTTATGGAAGAAGCATTTTACATTATTGGAGTAAAGATCCATAGTGATCGTTCTCACAAACTAGTGACTCTTTTACAAGAACACTATATTAAGAATATCCTTGCATGATTTAATATGCAAGATTGTAATCCCATTGACACTCTATTTGCAAGAGATGAAAACCTAAACAAAGAAATGGGTCCAAAGACTCCAAAAGAAAAGAAAAAAATAACTAATGTTCCCTATTTCAGTGTTATTGGGTGTCTAATGTATGTTGTGATGTGTACAAGACTATATATATCTACTATGTTGTTGGGATGGTGAGTTGTTACCAAGAAAATCCTAGAATGATACATTGGAAAATAGTAAAGAGAATTCTTCGGTATCTAATAGGCATTGTGGACTATTCCTTTTGTTATCAAGGAAAAGAATTGTGCTTGTGGGTTACTCACTTGCCGTTTGGGCAGGTGATCTAGATGAGCACAAATCAACATTTAGATATACATTCTTGCTTAATAATGGTGCCAGATTATGGAAAGGCAAGAAACAGACTTGTATACTTTGTCAACCATCAAAATTGAATTTACTATTCATTCAGTTGTATTATAAGAAGTTGTATGGTTGAAAAGATTTTTGCAAAGCTTAGGAATAGTCAAGGATGTTTTTGAGCCAATGACAGTTTAAAGTGAGTCAATTTGAGACCAATTATGTAAATAATCCGAAATATCATGGAAGAATTAAACATTTAGATACCAAGAATAATTTTAAAAGAGATATTATTGCACGAAGAGAAAATGATCCTGAATATTTACCTATATGTGAAATGGTTATTGATCCGTTCACAAAATCCATTCTAAGAAACATGTTTTTTGTACTCGTAAAGTCATTGGGATTGCATAGGTTATGATCTATGTGGATCATATGTCATGGATCATTATTGATTAAATATAAGATACTTTATACATGATAAAATGATATGAATATTTGTTATTCATATAATTGAATATGTAATTGGTACTTACATATATAAGTATGTCAATAGGCAGAGGTTGGCTCTCTCACATGAGCAACCGCCCCAATCAATATGTTTATGAGTTGGGATGAGACACAGTATACTAATGTTGATAAATGAGTGAAAAGTATACAAGAGATGATGAGTGTCGCCTTGATTAAGTATTAAGATGAGGTCTATAGTAAATGACATCTAGACCGAATGTAATCACCCATAATTACATTTTCTTGTTTGAACCGAACTTGAGTTTTAGCATAAAAAGTTTAAGGAAAACCATAGATACAAAACTCAAACAAGCTACTAGTGTGAAGCTCTTAGTTGAGGTCCGTATGGTGGTAGTTTGACATACACTCTCTAAGTGAAGAGAAACCACCATAGCATGTATTTCATACTACATGTGTTTGAATGTGACTAATAAGGAAAGTGAGTGATTAATCTTGCATCCTCATTGTGTGAGATCCTTAGGGCTTATTACAATTATAATAGCCCATATTGTACTCTTTGTACTTTTGACTATGTTTTGAGATGACAAACTAATGTTGCTGCTTTGGTATGTTTCTGACGAAAATGAAATAATTTATCCTTATGGGACATATTGGGCAAGCAGTTAATTTGGATTTAAAAGCATGAACTCATAAGGAAGAGTTTTTTGAGTTACATTGATAAAGAAGTGTTCATGGTCGACCGATTATATTGCTTTTGTAGTTGATATAATTATGAATGCATTTATAATGTTGGATAATATATAGCTTTGAGGGATTAAGTGTATGTATTAAAATCTAACTAAATAAGTCTAGGGTACAACGAGACATGATTATTATTGTTCACTCATAAACTTTTGGGGTTAAGCTACCATGTATCTCTAACAGGTGCATAAGTTTATAGCTTCCAAATTGCAGGTGTGCTTACATAGTCACACGACCCATTTACCTATATGAATGACATTCAAAAGTGGAATAGAATGGACTTGGATGAGTGATCAGGCTAGTTCAGCCCATCTTGTGCAAGTGGGAGATGTTGGAGTTGGGTTTGGGCACCCAAGTGGGCTGACCTGACCCAACCCAAATAAATGAGAAAATGGGGTGTAGTTTTTGGGAGTTTTATAACTACCCAGAAACCGCCACTATTAAAAATAAAATATATATTTTTAATTATCTTATTTCTCTCTCTCTCTCTAAGTGAAAACTCTCTCGGTGAGAATTCTCTCCTGAAAAACTAGAAAAAAAAATTGGCTCCTCTATCCCTAAAAATCACAAAGAGAAGAAATATGTTTTCTTCTCTCTCCGGGAAAAAAAAAAGAGTAAGAATATAATTCTTCTAAAGAAACAAAAAGGTCCTCTCTTGAAGTTGTTCCTAGTTTTCTTCGTGAAATGAAGGTTAAGGCTCTTGTGCTGTGGGAAACAAATGATTCTGGTATTCATAGTTTCATTCATGACTTGAGGTGAGAAATTTAGCTAGTGAAACAACCAATCTGGATCTTGGGAATTTTAAAAGGTAATCGGAAATCTTATTATTCATCAGGTTTAGATAGAATGGGCTAATCCGAACAAGTTGTATCCCTACATAAAACAAATTATTATGAATTCCGACCTACACGGTTTTATTCAAAGTCGTACTTGGTTGGTGCATTGAATTCCACTTGTAGACTTTTTCTCAACACCAATAATGTGAGGAGTGGAGCCCAAACAATTTATGGTGGATGACTTACGATAAAAAAAGGTCAAATATTAAAATTATCACATGTGCATATTTAAACCTTATTTAAGGTTGGGTATTGGTAGGAATCCCAAAGAATGACATTGCTTTATAGTAATACCGCTCTTTCTAATTTGAATGAAATTAAATTAAATTTTTCCTAAGTTTTTAAATAATTTTCATTTTTATTTGATTTTTTTATTATTCTTTTTTTATCATAGACCAAATAAGATAATTGAATATGAATTCCTTACTATATTTTAGTTATTTGTCTAGGATATTGCATGAAATCATTCTTCACATAACTTTTTTAAGCTGAATGTTAGAAGTAAATGAGATAACAATGTTGTGGTCATTTAAAAAGAGAGAGAGAGAGAACAATTATATACTAGTTCATACAAAACCAAGAGTGAAAATTGGGTAAGGTATAGAATTAAGTGGATGAAAAGAAAAATGATAGAGATAAAAATAGATAAATCAAAATATTTAAATTTCTCAAAACTTCAAAATATTAAAGCACTTGTACAAGAAAAATATAAAGGCATAGTAATGGAGGAAAAAAAAGGAAAAATAACAAAGGAAAAAAGGAAAAAAACAATAAAGTCCAAAGGAGATAAGGTAGGAGAGGTACAAGATGTTGGCATCCATAACAAAAAGTATATAAGATATTATCTTTTAAGTTTATATACATTTTTAGAAAACAAGTCTTTGCTAACTTTTCATTCTACTTGGTATAATTTCTTTTCCTTTTTATAGGTAATAAATAGCTTGCACTTTAGAAATGGAGGGTGAGAACATAAAAAAATTAGGATGAAAAGAATCTTGTGAATTTTCCTTGTCACAAGGAGAGAACATCTAAATTGCTCTATTCTAAAACAAACACTAGATTAGCCATATATATTTTTTTCATTCTGTTGTCCATTTGACTTGTAAAAGTCAAAGTCATGAGGTATGTCTCATCAATTCATTTATTTTAAGCTACATTTTATTCAATCAATTTGAAAAAATTAGTATCACCTTAACCTATTATTGATATAATTGGGGGAGTTTGAGAAGTAGATTATGGTAGTCGTAAAGGCTATAACATGAATTAAGATTATGTTTGTTTGTAGGGTTAAAAAGTGAAATATAATTTTAAGGACAAAATAATGGTCTAAATAAGTTACTGATATAGCATTTTTAATCTCTTATGGATGAGATTTAAAAATTAAGATTATGTTTGCTTGGGGAATAATGATGTCTAAACTCCTCCTCCTCCTCCTCTTCTATTTTCTTTTCTTCCTCTCACCCTCTCAAGTTCTTTCCTCACCTTTCTCTAATTCCACAAAATTGTGCCCTCATGGTCAGAGTCTTGCTCTTCTCCAACTTAAGAAATCATTTTCCGTTATTGACAATTCTAGTTTTTGGGATTGCGATTACTTTGCTGGTACCACTTCTTATCCCAAAACAGAGTCTTGGAAAGAAAGGTAGTGATTGCTGCAAATGGGATGGGGTCACATGTGATTGGGTGACAAGCCATGTAATTGAGTTGGACCTCAGTTCCAGTTGGCTCTTTAGCACCATCCATTCTAACACTACCCTCTTCCCCCTTCCTCATCTACAAAGGCTCAATCTGGCTTTCAACAACGTCAATGGGTCCTCTGTTTCAGCTAGGTTTGGTCGGTTCTTAAGCTTGACACATCTCAATCTCTCTAATTTTGCATTTTCAGGCCTAATTTCACCAGAAATCTCTCATCTCTCTAACTTGGTTTCACTTGATCTCTCTTGGAATTCTGACATAGAATTTGCCAGTTGACTTCATTTCTATGGTTAAAATTTAACTAAGTTGCGGAAGCTTCACCTTCGAGGTATATCCATCCCTTCAGTTTTTCCCAATCCCTTGCTACATTGGTCTTCTTTGATATCATTAGATCTCTCTAACTGTGGATTGCATGGGAGTTTCCCTAACCATGACATTCATCTTCCGAAACTTGAGGTTCTCAACTTATAGGGAAATAATGATCTCAGTGGAAACTTCCCACGATTCAGTGAAAACAATTCCCTATGGAGTTGTATTTATCATCCAAAAATTTTAGTGGAGAGCTTCCGGCTTCAATTGGCAATTTAAAGTCTTTAAAGACTTCATATATATCCCTACTTTAATTGGAAATTTAAAGTCTTTACAGAGTTTGGTTCTCTCCCATTGTGAATTATCAAGGCCCGTCCCTACTTCAATTGGAAATCTAAAGTTCTTACAGACTTTGTTTCTTTCCTATTGCAAATTTTTAAGGTCCATCCTTGCTTCGCTAGAGAATCTTACACAAATCACTCATTTGGATCTCTTAGAGAATTATTTTAGAGGCAAAATTCCAAATGTTTTCAATAATCTTAAAGAGTTAAATGCATTGCATTTTTTTAGAAACAAGTTGAGTGGTAAGTTCCTCATATAAATAGGAAACCTAACAAAACTTTGTATCTTAGACCTTGGGTATAATAAGCTTGAAGGGGCCATTCTTTCTTATGTAAATGGCCTTTTATATCTTTACTTAGAGAGTAACTTGTTCAATGGGACAATACCTTCTTAGTTATTTACTTTTCCATTATTGGAGATCTTATATCTTGGAGGTAATAACTTGAGTGATGTTTTGGAGACAAGCAAGTTTGGAAAACTTGGAAACCTTATTGAACTTGATCTTTCAAACAACATGCTCTCATTGACCATCTCTAACAATTCCAACTCCATTTTACCCAAAATTGAGACTCTAGACCTTTCAAACAATAAGATTAATGGAATATGGACATTGAATTTGGGAAAGGATACACTCAAATACTTGAATCTCTCTTATAACTTCATAAGTGGGTTTAAGATGCATCCATGGAAAAATACGCAAATTCTAGATCTTCATTCCAACTTACTACAAGGCCCATTTCCAACTCCATAAAATTCTGCAAAAACATAGGTAAACATAGATATATCGGTAGATTCGATATTTCAATTTTAAGAATAATAAATATGAATTTTGGAAATGTATAAAGTTAGAATTGAGTTAAAAAAATATTTGTTTTTATTGAATAAAAACAATTTATACATAAATATAATACATATGACATTGCAATAGTACTTAGTATCCAAAATGAAGATAGATGTGGTTCTATCATATTGTTAGATGAAGGGAGCCTATCTTGTTGAAGACAATATTTATTTTAAAAATTTTAAAATACTTTTATTATAACATGTTTTATTACATTTTAAATGAAAATTGAATTGAATTTATATAAAATATTTTATTTGAGATTTAATTTCTACAATTTTATTAAAAATATCTGGTAACGATTTTTTCTATTAACATTAATTTATTTAAATAATTAAAATTATTAATAATTTATCTTATAAAATTAATTTTAATTTCTAAAATATGGACTATAGAAACTGAAATTTCAAGCCATAGTAGTGATTTCATCAAGATGGATAATTAATATATATTTTTATAGAGGGAGGCAAATTGTTCTCATAATTTGTTTCCTTGTTTTTTTTATCTGTACTAAATCTAACAATCAAAAGCCTACTCACTTCTCTGACTTGGCCATCAAGAAGCCATTTCTGAAGTTGCCTTCCACAAGAGAGAATCCCTAAAAAAGCCATTTTTCCCTCTGCCACTCTCATTCGTCCTAGGTACTAATCTAATGAGGTTATTATTATCATTATTATTTTTACAATCCCCATTTGATTCCCAATAAAATCCATCCCCCAATCCATTTTCGGGAAGATTCTTCCTCGTTTGATTTCGGAGACAATCCATGCAAAACCGCTAGGGAAAACCATAAAAATTGTTTTTTTTTTTTTTCTCCCTGTGGTTTTTGGATCTATTGTAAGGGTCTCTTGGCTTTTGTGGCATTGGATTTAAATTTCATGAACCCTAAATCCACAATATTTTAGCTAGGATGAAAAACACAACATTTGCCTGCAAATCATGGTAAGATTACCGAATAGCATCTTATGTCTTTTTTTTTTTAAAAAAATGGATAGCTTTTGTATTCTGTGCGTGGGTTGTACTGGTGGGAAATATCGGTAACTTTCTAGAAAAATCGGTAAAAATACCGAAATATCGGAGAAAATTTGGAAAAAGTATCGGAATTTTTGTGGACCGATAATTGGTTACGAATTTTGTGTTGGAGCTGGCTGATCAGCGATATTTCTCTCCGAAATTGTTGGACATTTCAATCCTTGGTTAGAACTATATATTCACTTAATTATGTTATGGTTATCACATACATTTGCATCAATTAATAACCAATGTGTAAAAATTAAAAACATGTGATTTTTAACCTTGCGTTTCCATACCATCTTTTACTCTTTATAAATATGACTTAAGCAAGCTTTAGTCTCAATTTGATAGAATAAAGTAAATTTTTGTATCTTACATCCTGATAATGACATAAAGTAAAATACATAACTAAATAACTTCAATTTAAAAGATATTTAATTTTAATATAAATCCATATAAAATATTTAAATAGATTCAATATAATTCTTATAAATGAATTGAAATAGTATTTTATTTAGAATTATTATGAAAGCAATGATAAAAAAATTTATTAAAAAAATATGACAAATTTTATGGTAAAAATATTTATTTATCAAAATTTGTTTCTATAAAAAAGATAAACATGAAATATGACAATTCTAAAATTATTGAAATAAAAAAAATTATAAAATGAATATCATAAATAAATTAAAATGGATATTTTAGAATTCTAATTTATTTATTACAAAATTCATTATAAAATATTTTATTGCTATGTAATAATGGTCCACAATTTCCAACCCATTGTAGAAATAAAGCAAAGCTTTCTCAAACAAGATTGGTATGTAATGATGATCCTAATTTTTTAGCCAAAAAGTACAACAAGAAACATGAAACATGGATGAGAAAAAAGAAAACAAACAAGAGTAAAAAGAACTAAGAGTTTTGATGGAGATTGATGTTCTATTTGTTGTTTAAAAGTTCATCTCCTTGTACCAAAAATGCAGGTCCTCCTAATCATGGGTTAACTTTTCAATTTCTCAATCACTAGAGGACAATTTTAAGGGACAGGTCTTGTTAAGGTAATTTTTTACTCTCTCCGTTTTCTCCCACTCTATATTTTGCAATGAAACTCTAACTTGTCAATACTTCATTTTTTTTTTAAAGGAAATTGAACATAAATAATCAAACTTGTAGTTGAGTTATTTGATGGTTAGTAGAGTTGGTCTAGTGGGTGGGTTTACTTTTGATTTAATTTGATTCCATTGAATGTGACGTTGATGACTTTATATTTTGAGTATTAACTTTTGTTTGTTTGTTTGTTGCCAAGTGTAATTAAATTTCTCTACTCATGAGTTTTGAAGTAAATATATTTCTTTTTTCCTCTACTAGGCAAATAACAAATATGTTAAAGGAATTAAATGTATTTCCTTTTAATGTGTTTAGGATACTTAGATAGGATTTAAATAAGTTCATGCATGAAACATTAGACTTCCCATTCTAGCATCCTTGTATGAAAAAAATTTCTCTTATTATATGCTAAGGACATTTAAGTTGTCAAAGAATGAAAATGGTTCATTGATGAACTAGTTTGAAGTTGACAACTTCTAACTTTGTCTAGCATGTGAATGAGACTATTTTTTTCTACAAATGATGCTTGAATTGTCCAATTGGACAATATAAGGAAAACATAATATCTTTGAAGTTACGCTCTTATGCTTGATTCATTTTTTAGAAATTTCGACAATCGTTCCTTTTGTTCTGTGGGTGCATATTTGGACAAGGCTGAATAATGTGCCTTCTCCATTTTGTGTACTTAGAGAACTATAGGGAAATGCTGCCAAAATTTTTCTAAAATGAAACGAAATATAATAGTAGTTGACATGTAGGGATTATGTTTTCCTATATGGGATAGGAACCACCACCTAAACTAGGAAGTTGGAGATGTTAGAATGCATAAGACATGTAGTTTAAGTTGATTTTAGTTTAAGAAGATAGAAACATGAGAGTTAATTATGTTTCTTGGTTTAATATTTTGATATATAAATTTATTTTAATTTTACATAAATATGCATAATAAATGATCTTCAACGAGTCGAGATTGAATAAAGACTTAAAAAAATGTAACAATTATTTATTTCTCATTTGTATGGTAGTGCATGAACTAGATAGGATCATAATTCTATAAGAAAACCACATTTTTTACTTTGGTTCAATACCTAATGAAATTAAATGTATTTAATAAGATGAAATATCATGAACTAATAGGAATTTTAAATGGATAATTTATGGCATTACCTACAATGACATGAATTGAATAAGACAATTTTTATAATTAACTATCCCACTTTGATATACTTGTAGACAACATGGATATATTACATGATGAATCCTTTTGAGATATGATACAACATTAATGTTAAAATTCCTCATGATTAATTCATTGTGTATTTCAATCATAGAATGGATCGAAGTTGGATGTCTAAATATAGAATGTCACGGGAGTACGAGGAAGGAGTTGAATACTTCATTAATTTTGCATTAGAACATTGTTCGAATCAAAGTGGAATTTCGTTGTCCTTGTATACGATATGGAAACTTAATACATCATACACCTAACAAGATTCGGGAACATATGTTTTTCAATGGTATTGACCAGAGTTATCATACATGGTATTGGCATGGAGAAGTAGGTCCTACTAGTAGACAACCAACTGAAATGGCACAATGTTATGACACGATGGATTGTGGTGATGTTGCTAGTACAGTAGAAATGGTTCATGTTATAGATGATGATTTCATGACAGACCCAATCTCATTTAAAAAATTGCTTGAAGATGCTGAAAAACCTTTGTATCAAGCTCACCAAGCTTTATGCATTAGTTAAATTGTACAATGTGAAGGCATGGTATGGGTGGTCAGATAAAAGTTTTTCAAATTTACTCCAAATATTAGGGGATATGCTACCGGTCAACAATGAGATACCCTTATCCATGTATGAGGCAAAGAAAACATTGAATGCATTAGGGATGGAATACAAAAAGATACATGCATGCCCAAATGATTGCATACTATACAGGAATGAGTTAAATGATGCATCTTCATGTCCTACTTATGGAACGTCAAGGTGGAAGGTAAACAAGGCTGGGGCAAGAAACACTAAGAGGATTCTTGCAAAATTTTTGTGGTATTTCCCGCCCATCCCTAGGTTTAAGAGGATGTTTCAATCTCCCAAAATAGCAAAAGACCTAAAATGGCATGCAAAATGTAGAGAAAATAATGGTAAACTTCGACACCCAATGGATTCCCCAACATGGCAACTAGTGAGCCAAATGTGGCCTGATTTTGCGTCAGATTGTAGGAACCTTAGACTTGCTATTTTAGCAGATGGTATCAATCTTCATAGCTTCATGACCAGTAGGCATAGTTGTTGGCCTATTCTCACAATAACTTACAACCTTCCCCCTTGGTTATGAATGAAGAGGAAATTTATGATGTTATCTTTGCTAATATCAAGACCATGATAGCTTGGTAAGGATATGGATGTTTATTTGGCACCATTAGTCGATGATTTGAAAGCATTGTGGGAGGTAGGGGTGAAAGCCTATGATGCACATCAACGAGAGTTCTTCACATTAAAGGCTATTTTGTTATGGACGATTAATGATTTCCTTGCATATGGGAACTTATCTGGTTGCACTGTTAAGGGATATCATGCTTGTCCAATATGTGGTGAAGAAACAAATTCACATTGGTTAAAACATGGGAATAAGAACTCATATACCGGTCATAGAAGGTTTCTTCCATGCAACTATTCATTTAGAAAGCAAAAGAAGACATTTAATGGTGAACAAGATTTTAGGTTACCTCCAAAAGAACTTACTGGAGATGAAATATTTACAAAGGTTGATATGATTCATAACTCATGGGGAAAGAAAAAGAAGGTTAAACAATGTGAATCCTTTGCTAATCCTACAAGTTGTTGGAAAAAGAAGTCTATATTTTTTGAACTTGAATACTGGAAATATTTTTATATCCGACACAACTTGGATGTCATGCATATAGAGAAGAATGTTTGTGAGAGCATCATCAAAACTGTGCTTAACATTCCAGGTAAAACAGATGATGGAGTAAAGTCTCGACTTGATCTTCTCGAAATGGGCTTAAGACCTGGCTTAGCACCAACGTTTGGGTTGAAGCGAACTTATCTTCCCCTTGCATGCTATACTCTAAGTAGAAAGGAGAAAAAAATAGTATTGTAGACTTTAGCTGATTTGAAGGTTCCTGAAGGTTATTGTTCAAACTTTAGAAACCTTGTGTCCATGGAAGAGCTAAAGCTTAATGGTCTTAAGTCCTATGATTATCATGCATTTATGCAACAACTACTACCAGTAGCAATAAGATCTGTGTTGCCTAAGCATGTCAGATATGCCATTACAAGATTGTGTTTTTTCTTTAATGCACTTTGTGCAAAGGTGGTGGATGTGTCAAGATTGAATGATCTACAAGAGGAAATAATGGTGACTTTGTGCTATGCAAAAGACAAGTTCAAGGAAACCTATTGATAGATGGGTCTTGTGGAAGCTAGCAAGATTGAAAAAAATGTGAATATGATGATGTTACGAGGCCTATAGCGGAAAAGATTGTAAGTAGTCAAACCTATACTTAGTTTTAGTCAATTTCATTTGTTTTTTATTTATTTAATATGACTCTTAAAGCATCTTATATTTTTTTGGAGGATGAGTTGGCAAAGGCTGTTGAGGAAGGGAATATCACATGTGTTGGCCAAAAGGATATCCTCACTTTAGGATTGGGTACATCCGAGCATCCTAGACGGGTTAGAGGAAAAGGTGGGAAAGAAAAGCCCAAACAATTCTTCAACACACCAAAACCCACAAAAACTCTTGAAGAAGAGGAATGTCAAAGGATGTTAAAGGAGAAAGTAAAGAGCTTGGAAGAGGAGATCATTTCTTTGAAAGCTGAAAAAAAAAAACCCCTCACACCCCACTCTGAAGTGAGCAGCACAAACATAAGGAAACAATTGTTGGAACATGAAGAAATACGAGGGAGGACTCATTATAGTGCTTATGTGGAAAACCAATTAGCAGAAGGGACTCAGAAAGCTTCTCCACTAACTCAGGTATATATGGCTTTTCCTAAGTTAAATTTATGAAAACAATATATAAAATAACTATAATGAAAGGCTAAGGATTAGAAAATATGTTTTTACAGGTTTATAAATGCAAATTAGCTCTTGAAATTGAAGAGAACATTGTTGCATATGGAACTTATTTACGAGATTCAAAGATTTCCATTGATGGAACTAATATATTAGTGGTCATCCTTTACCCTCTTCAACCTAATGTACTTCTTCCATTCCCACTTTCTGAAAACATTAGTACAATAAGGGAGGGTGTTGGATATGAGGTTTTGTGGCCTGTTGCATTTGTGATAAATGATGAGATGAATAACGTTATACCCAAACTTTCAAAGTTGAGTTATATTTTCCTACACTCTTGGTTTATTTATTTTTCATTTTAATGTCATGAATCTATTTATGTGTTTAGGATTTTGGCAAGAGAAAGAATAAAATGAAGAAGATACAAGCATCCCCAAAGAAAATCAAATATGAGAATCCAAGAGATATACAATTGTTTTCTAAAACAGTTTCAGCAATGTTGGAGGGTCAACCAACACCCAAAGTTGACTTTCCAATCAATGTTTTTGGGATAAAATTTCAAACCTTCCTCTTGACAACTGAAATGAAGGATGTAATTTCTGCAAAAAAGTTGACTATGAATTGTATATGTTTCTATATTTGGTGAGATTTTGCTGTAAATCTTTATATTACATTCATGATATAAATAAGTAGAAGCCGTTTTTTTCTTCTTTTTTTTTGAGTAATTCTAAACTGGATGATATTTCATTAGGTGGTTGCATGAACATCTGGATGATACACTACATGAGAAAATTATATTTGTTCATCCAGGACTGGTGTCTAAGGCTGGAACAATAACCTCACAAATTGAAAAAAGAGCAAGGATCATTGTTGACCTAATTGACTCCAAATTGGCAAATCTGATTTTTCTTCCATATAACCCAAGGTAAGTTGTTAACTATAATTGTTTTTAATTTCTTAGCCTTATAAATGCTATTTATCTAAATTATATGTTAATATATTGTAGGTTTCATCGGGTTTTGGCTGTAATTGACCTCAAATCACAAACAGTCTACTATTTAGACTCGCTATTACAACACCATACCAAGATATAACAGATATTGTTAACATGTAAGTCTACCATAATTTTAGTTTTCATGTCTCAAAATAAACACTAATGTAATCTTATTTTTTGTAGGGGGTTTCAAATTTTTGTATCTCAAAAGAAGAAAGGATCTAAAAAGAGCTCAAGTGGATAGTTATTGAGGTTACATTTTTTTCTTCTTCTAAACTTTTTGAAGACTTACCTACATTTAAGTTGCTTTCTTGAATTAAAGTTTACTTGATTTTTGAAATGTAAAGATTCTATATGGCTTCCTCTCACATGAATATATACCTATACATATGAATTTTCTTAGCTTATAATTGTTTTTGTTATTATTTCCTATTCCTAAGTTGAGTTGAGAAGAATACCATATATGTTTGTTTCACCACCTTATGAAAATATAATCTAAATTGCTATGAATACAATGTACTCATTTGTCCATTATTCCACTAGTAATGAAGTAGTACTAAAAAAGAACAAACCCATAGTATTGACAATCCTTTACAACAATTTAGATGTATGTGTGGGTAAGGAAGCAATGAGGATTCATTTAGATAGCTTTGATCATGTTACTTAGGTGTGATTTGTTCTTTATATCTTTCTTTTGGCCTTAGTATGTCTTATATACATCCTATATTTAGTTTAGACATTTCTTATAAGGCACAACCTCTCTCTCTCTCTCTCTCTCTCTCTCTCTCTCTTTCTCTCTTTAATCTAAACTCTTTACTCTTTTATCCATCTTCAATCAAATTGTTCATGTGTAAAACATTTATTCCTTATAATTACTAATTGCATTTCTCTTCTATAATGTCAATCTATGAGATGTAAAAGGAAACTAATACTACATATTTCCAAATATATTATTGATAATTGCTCTTGAAGCTTGATTGATTTACCTTACTGAAGTCTTAAAAGTCATGATCTTTTCTAAGGGATATTTTCACATAGACAAAAGTTAACTATTCTTTTTTTTTTAAAAAAAAAGTTAATCATTATTCTTAATAAATATAATTAATCATTACCTTTATCTATTCCTTTTTTTGTCCATATTTCACATATACATGTTATTTAACATTCTTATATTTTACCCAATTTAACCCTCCAAGTTGTAAAAATGGGAGCTTAGGGTATTATGCTAGACATGTATTGACTTAATTTAGGTGCAAATTTTACTTGAAACTAACATTATGTCATTCATTGTTTTTTTTTTTTAAAAAAAAAAATTTAAATGTGAAGGATGAAAAAATTAACCAAACTTATATGATGTCATATTTGATCCTGAAATTTTGTTGATATAATTTTGCTCATAGGGGCCCAAACAGTTGGATGGTGTCATGTGCAGATATTTTGTCATGCGATACATGTGAGACATAATTGCAAATAGAAGTCTCCTAACATCTCAGGTTTATTTACCTATGTATTTTCATAAGTACATGAGAACTTATACATATATTTAATGTTTCATGTTAACATATTTTCTCTTCTCATATATTTTAGTTTGAAGGGAAAAAAACCTATTCACGAGCTGAGTTAGATGAAGTGAGATCTGAATGGGTCTCATTTTTTAGCACTCTTATCTTAGACCAAGTATAGTGGGTATGTGAATTTTATAATTTTTTAATAAAATTTCAAACATAAATTTGAATTAATGTTGCATCTTTTCTCTTTGCAAGGTATAGGGTGACATTTGCAATTGTTGCAATTTTGAGATTTCAAGATCATACGTAAGATCTTATTGTCATGCATAGATGCTGAAGTTTTGGATACTTTTGGGTACATACCTATATCTTTTAAAAGATACATTTGATGAAAGTACCAATTAATGTTTTTTTTTTTTATTATGTATGTTTGTGGATTCTTTTTGCATAAATTTTCGTACATGTTAATATCATTTTAGTAAAATTTTAAATATAGACTTAAAGTAATGTAGTTTTTTTATCTACTTGCAAGAAGTTGAATAACATTTGTAGTAGTTGGAATTTTGAGAATACATCATCAACATAGGTTCTTGCTATCATGTATGTAAAGTTGCAATTAGTTTTTGCTTTTATTGGATATTTTTAAATACATATCTTATCTATATTTTTTCCCTAAAAGTTCATTGCTAGATTTTTATTTTTTTTTAAAATGCATTTTGGTACATTTTTATATCTTTTTAATTAGTACTTTTAAATATAACATAAACTAAGGTTGTTTTTTTTCTTATTTGCAAGAGGTTGGGTGATATTTGCAACATTTACAATTTTTAGAGTACAAGATCATGCATAAGTTTTTGTCATCATGTATAGCTATTAGATTTTTTGGTAAATATTTGTCATTTATATATATATATATATATATATATATATTTGATAAGAGTACAAGATCATGTATAGTTGTTTGGTTGTTTGTGAATACATTTGAATATATTTGGGTACATGCTTATATATTTTTTTTTAAATTTTGAAACATAAACATAAAGTAATGATGTTTTTTTTTTTTTTACTTGCAAGAGGTTGGGTGACATTTGTAGCACTTGCAATTTTTAGAGTACATGATCAGGTATAAGTTCTTGTTATAATGCATAATTATTTAATTATTGGTTTTTTTTAGTAAATATCTCATATATATATATATATATATATATATATATATATATATATGATAATAATATAAGATCATGTATACTTGTTAGGTTGTTTGTGCATACATTCCGATATATTTAGGATACATATTTATATATTTTTAATGAACTTTCAAACATAAACATAAAATAATATTACTTTTTTCTTTCTTGTCTGCGGTTAGGTGACATTTGCAGTAGCTATAGTTTTTAGAGGAGAAGATCACGCATAAATTTTTGTTATCATGTACAGCTACTTGATATTCGGTTATTTTTTGGCAAATATCTATCCTTTTTTCATATATATTTGACAAGATAACAAGATTATATATAGTTGTTAGGTCATTTGGGAATACATTTGGATACATATTTATATCATTTTATTAATCTTTCAAATATAAACATATACTAATGTTTTTTTCCTACTTGTAGAAGGTTAGGTGGCATTTGCAGCAATTACAACACTTTTGAAGGCACAAGATCATGCATACATTATATTTATCATGTATAACTATTGGATTTTTGGGTACATATTTGCCTTTTTTTGGATGTATGTGATGATAATACAAGATTATGCAAGGATATTAAGTTTTTTTTTTTTTTTGTCAATATGTTTGCCTACATGTTCATATTTTTTTTAAAAATATATTTTATACATTCATGTAGTTTATCCATATATATATACACAACAGGTTCAAGTTTTATGTAGATCATTTGGGCAACAGGTTAGGTTGTTGACATGTTCCATATGCAACCTTGATATGAAATAAAACAATTTCCTTTATATGAATAAAGAAATCTTGACATAAAAGACATTGTAGTCCTTGACATAAGAATAAAGGAACCTTAACATATTAAAATTTCAACTTTCAAAAATAAAAATAAAAAATAAAAAATCCTTGACATATGTGTAAATTAAATTTGAAAGCATATACAACAACATTGACATATGTCATACTTAAGCTTAACATATATTGAATATAATCTTGACAAAACAATGAGTCAACCTTCACATATGTTTAACCTAACCTTGACTGATGTGGAAGAAACATTAACATATGTCATATTAATAAGATTCCTACATTGATAGAAATAAGGCTTATCTTATTTCATGCATATGTTAAGGTAGCTTTTATCATTTCTTGACACTGGCATAGATAACATTTGTGAATACTGATCTACCTTAACAGATATACCTTATCTTGACGATGAAAAACTGTCAATGAAGACCTTTTTTCTTGTAGTGTATGGTCTCTAATTTTAGCAACCCTATTTTGTTTGTTGTGGCTTCAACTTGATCCTTTTACCGCTAGGTTCTAGGGACTAGATGTTGAGGCCTGTGGTAATGAATGCTGATTCAAATGCTTAACTTAGTGTTATGTTTCACAGCTAATGGAACACTTAAGCTTCTAACCTGCACTTTGGGATTTTTTTCATTTGATGTGGTTGTTTGCTCTCTACCACTTGTTCAGCAGATCAAGGTTGTCTGTTCCCCATACAAGAGCTTTACTTTTAGGTATTTCCTGATGTCTCCTTGGTTATTTTCCTAGTTTCTTTCTGATGACTCAAATCTGTACCTGCATTAATTTCAATGCCTGGCATGTTACTAACACTATTTACCCCTAAAAAAACAAGGAAGAAAGATGTATTTTGTATCAGATATTATAGAAATTGTTTGCCACTTTATGGAAAGATCCTTGTATCTCTGGCTATCATACCATTACGCTATATCTTTAACTTAGTAATTTACCTAATAAAATTACATGGCTTTATAGGTGTTATTCATTTGTCTATTTTTTTTTCCATTTTCTAACAAATTGAGGGCTAAATTTTGTTTTAACTCTCCCTTTTGGTGTATAAACTCTCATTTGAAGGATGCCTCAGTTAATGGTCTCAATCCTTTTGCCTTGTACATCTTGCAAGATGTGCCTATCCCAAAAACAAGTCTCCAACATCATTTTTTTATTTCACTGTACGTTATAGCAACATAGGTGGAATATATTAAGGCCATAATTATGATCACTGCCCCCAACAAACCATCATCAGTTTGTTCATGTCATCAACATTTACTTCCCATAAGCAAAGATACTATTTGGTTAGTGTTTTCGAAAATATTTTTCTAGCTTTTGTGGGCTAAACTGACTTCTTTGCTATGATGTGACACAGATGCTCTATGTTTAACATCAAGTTTGATTTTCATTTCACAACTAATCCCCATCTAGATAATGATATCCTGATATTGATGCCTTAAGCTCCATGGCATGATGTATTAAAACTAAACCCTAATTTTCATCTCTAATTATCACTCTCAATTGATTCATCTTACACATTCCTTTCATTTTCTACAAAATTTCCCTTATGAGTTTATTTTCTTTCCTTCTCTCTTCTCATCAAAAAAAGAAAAAAAAGAAAAAGAAAAATGGCCTACAAAATAGTCAACCCATTTCTTTAAATATATGTTGTAGTACCACGAATTCCAAAACAGTTATAAAAAAAGCATTAATGCATTGACTATAGTTAGGTATCATGTTCTTCATGAGCTTCTACCATATGGGGTGATTCATGCCCAATTGGTGTCTCAGCTGATTCGTGTCCAGCTGGTGTTCCTTAATTGAGGGAGTAATCAACAAAATTTATAACCTATAACACCATATACTAGGGTAGCAAAGAAAAAACTACTATAGTATAGCGGCTCTAGGATCGTTCACTGGGAAGGATTAGCAAGCTATCAATGATACCAATTCCAAGTGAATTGGTCTTGTTTCATTTCAAGGTTAGCTTAAGAAATAAAACACAAACTTTGATTGGTAAGGATTTAAACTAACTAACATAACAAGTACTCGGAATAACTTAGGAAGAAAAGCATTCCTTGGAGAGTTAGGTTCACTGGGGTGGTTCCTCATGCAAAAGACATAGCTCCGGTCAGATGGTTCCTTTCCTCGCGTTAGAGATTCAACATATAGTCAATTCTCTAACCGGTGTTGTACAGATACCTCCTTCAATTAGATTTCACTTTAATTCTCTCACTGATACAACTTGCAATGGTTCATGCCTCTCACGAGCACTTACCATTCAAGATGATCTTTAACCTTGGACTTCCCTTCAAAAGCTTGCAAGAGATAACTAATGGATGTCTCCTTGGAGTCCAAAAGCTTACCAAGTGTTGGCTATTCTAGAAAATCCTACCTTAAAGTCACCTCCCAAAGGCTCGCAAGGGGTAAACTAGTGCATCTCCATGGACGGAGATCACTTGCCTTACCAAGTGTTAGCCCAGGTGACTCTAAGGAGTTTTAAGTTAACTAAAAATATAGAAATCACTAAAGGATTTCACTTCCTCTTCATTACTAGCTAAAACCACAAAGCTTTGCATTCTTGCACTTGGAACCTTCCCCGGCAACCTTAGCTCCAAGGAACTAGAGGTTTAGTTACTCATTCTCTAGGGAAAACTCCTCAGAGAGTTCATAACTTAGTAAGAAAATGAAAATACAAAGTGAGAAGGTAAGGCAGTAGAAAGAATTGAACTTTACTTGCTTACCAAAAACTTTACAAAAGGCTCTCCTCTCTGAGAACAGGCTCCCGAGAGGTATTTATATGAACATAATATAAAACTAAGTATTACATAGATATTTAGTCTTTTTTACTAACTTAAAAGCTAAGGAATCTTGTAATTGGTGGCTTACAAGGAGTATTTTGGGATTTAGACAACAAAAATCTGATGTAAAATATCTCCCAATGTCGGTAGCAAATATCGGGATGCTTCAGGAACCATTTCGCAAGAGAAAATGGTGTCTGCGAGATTTCGCAGACACTCAAGAGGGCTGCGAAAAATCTTCGCAACAACAAGCTAAACTCGCAGGGCTGCGAAGTTGACTTCCACCTTGAGGTTCCTAGCTTCCCTCTCGCGGTATATGTCGGGCAACTTCAGAAGGAGATACACCCTACTGTACAAAAAGGCTGCGGAATCACTTCGCAAAAAAAGGGTGAGTTCGCAACACTTTGCAAAATGCTTCCTTCAGCTTGGAGTGATTGGCTTGCAATGGCTGCAACTTCTTTGTTTCAACTCCGAATTGCGCACCGTTTGAAGCATTGGATTGTTGACTTCCTGAGCTTTGAAATGGTATAGAGCATGCATCATTTGGACTTCATAAAGTGCTCCAAAAGTGGCTGCTACGACTGTCATCAAGAATATGCTTCATGGCAGATTCTCTTTACTTTTTCTCCTTGCATTCCGGATTTACTCTTGGCAAATGACTTCTAAGCTTTGCCCAAGATTCCTCAACACTCTCCTCAGTCTTGACTTGCTTTGGTGCTCAAAATACTAACAAAAACACCAAAACTTACACAAAGTGATTAAAATTGCTTTCAAGGGTCCTTAAAATGCCAATTGAGTTAAAAGGCTTAAACTACTACTCAAAAGTGTTTAAAAGGATTAATTATAGGCTATCAAATAGCACTTTTTGAGTAGTAATCATGGGGTGTTGTCTACTTTATTCATTCTCTCCTTCATTTTTCAACACATAATTTTTCTATTACACAGCAATGTCACAACACCATCACCACAATTCTTCACATACATGACTAATGGAGTTTCTTCTAAGCCATAGATACAATATAGTTTTCCACTCATAAAAAGACAAATACAAAAATATACTCATCTCAAATTTAAAGACTTAGGAATGTAATATGGTCCCAAAAACATAACTCAGAAAAAATGCGTACCAATTCTTACCTCAACAATGCATTAAACAATTCAAAAATAAATAAAATCTGCCAATAAACTAAGGCATGACCAACACCTCACAAAGCTGTCACTTCTTTGACATCCCAAATTTGTAGTCAACTTTCATCTTTTACATGCTTACTGCTATCATTTTATCATGTCTCAAATCAAATTCATAAAATAATTACAATAACAACAACAGCATACATTCAATTTTATCATGCAAAGACAAGGACAAAACAATAACAACATACACAATGAAATCAGTATTCAAATTTAGTAAAGCAATAACAATGACAAATGACCAAGCAAATAATTTTTTTAGTTGCTAGTAGTAACTCTCATATATACCATTAAAATTGAAAGAAAATTTCCATCGACTAGTAGTAATGCAGATGAACCAATTTCCCAAAAAAATATGATGTCAACAAAATTCCTGGAAAGTAAAATAATAATAATAATAATAATAATAATAATAATAATAATAATAATAATAATCTATTTTCTCTAAATAAGAACATATTTTTAACTAAAAATAATTTATACTATATTTCATTCTACTGAAAATGAAACTAAATACAAGAAACCCCAAAATAAAGCACTTCAAACCCTAAGATGTTCGCACCATCCAAACAAACCCATAAAGGAAAACTCACATGTGATTGATTAATAAAAAAACACGCATAAGAGGGAAAACTTCAATTTCGTTTCGAGAAACCTTAACAAAATTCCAACTTTGATGATGCAAAAACAAGATATGTCTCCCGTTCGGTTTACTTCAACGTATTGGGAAGATGGGCATCAGCTTCGGCTACTCCAGACATTAAGAGACAAATAGGTTCGACCAATCGGGATGTTAAGAGAAAAACAGAGAAGTCTGAGAATTCGGGAAGATGGGTATCAGTTCGGTTTGGGCCGATTCAAATTTGAAATGACCTTCTGAAATGGCAAGTTTTTGAGATTTCGGCTTAGGAAAAATCTCATATTTGGTTATTGACAAACTAAAATGCAGATTTAGGCCTATAGAAGTTTCTGAGAACAAAGTTAGATGTCGCTTGACTTAAGGTTTTTTTTGCTAAAATGAGAGAGAGAGAGAGAGAGAGAGAGAGAAGAAGAAGACAACCAAAGTTGAGTCGGGTGGTTTTTTCTACAATTATCAATTTTCAAAGTTTTTTTTTAAAAGTATGACATGGAGGCTATTTAGTTGCTATGCAAAAGACATCAGGGGCAATTTGGGTAGATAAAATTGACTTAGCACAGAGTGCACAATTCTCATATTATTTTGCCAATTAATGATTGTTTTCCATATTTCATAAACTTGGGGTTTGAATATCATATATTTTATAAATAAGGGCCCTAAAACACAAGTTTCCCCATTCTTTTAGCTACCTAAAACCTGACTTTATCACCATCACCTACAGTCACTCATTTTCAGAACAGCCCATAAGCTCTAACATCCCAGCTACACTACATAGAACCACCCACCAACCATCTTTCACTGCCATTTGCCTTGCCAAAACTCCATCACAAGATCACTTCACCTGTTAACAACCAAAACACAACTATCATTTCATTTTTCCTACTACCAATACCCACTTTTCCTTTCCCAAAATCGAGCACCATACAACACTAGGTACCCCCACGGTAATTTCATCTTTTTCCTACCACCAAACCATTGCACCACCTTACCATAGGCTCCATGATGGCTTCATCTTCTTTCTCCTATTAAGCCAAACACCACGCTGTACCACACAACCCCACTATGGCTTCATCTTCTTCTTTCTTTCAAGTCAAACACCGTAACAATTTCAATGTGTAACAAGATGACCCGAAGATGGTTTCCATGAAGAAGAATGTCGAACTTTTCAACGAAGAAAATGTTTAGATGATGTCACCAGTGATTACTCTACATGCCTCATCAAGCTTGAAATCCAAATAACTTGCTGCTGTTTTATTTATTTATTTTTTCCTTGTTATGTTTGGACCTGAGTCATGTACTCTTTATGAAAGCCATGCATGGCCATGCACACTATACTTATCATATTTATTTTCTTCATTTTATTAATTTATTGATTTTGAGTGTATGATTATTCTAATCATGACTTTGGCATTTATGCTCTTAATATTTTAGCTAGTATTTTAAAATTTTTAGACGTAAAAAAGGCAGGAAAGTTAGTTTTTTTACTAAAGGCATGTTTGGCTACGAAAAATGGGGAAACGGTTTTGGAAGTAAGGAAATTCACATTTAGTTGAGGAGGTCAAATCAAATGCGGGAAAGGTTCAAGAGCCTTTGAAAAGGAGATATATAATCAGGGAATGGTCTTTTATGAAAGGGCTAGCATTTTTTGGAGAGCCATTTTTGAGATATCTAGGAAGTTGAGAGAAAGTGAAAGAAAAAACAAAGAGAAAAGAGAAAGAGAGATGCAATCAAAGGTTGCGAGTTTTCTATTTTTTTAATCTTGGTTGAGAGAAAGTTGAGGAGGAGACGTGAAGATCAAGAGTTCTAGTGAAAGAGTACTGCCATTGAACTTTTGATCATCTGATTTCGCGAATTACTCTTTTTTTTTTTCTCAGGTTCTAATATGAACCTTTGTTTTTCATTGTCCTTGTTCATTTTGATCAGATCACTTAAGAGTATATATGGTATTTCGTTCATCTGTAGCGGATTGGTATTGGTTTTGATTGTGTTAAGAATTTTTGAATGAATCTTTATGATTTTTGTACTTTCTACCTCTGTTCGTTTTTGAGAAATCTTAAAATTGTTATTTCTGGATATTTCTATATATATAGGTTTGGACCTGATCATTGGAGAAATTTTGATTATATTCTATTTGTTTAAATTGTGATATGTTACCTTAGAAATCTCATATGATCCTCTATTTTTATCATCCTCATTTATTTTGATCAAATCATTCTAAAGTATATAATTGTATTTCATTCACTTGTTGCAGATTTATATTGGTTTTGGTTGTGTTGAGAATTTTTGAATGAATTTTTTTATCATTTCTGCATTTTTTTCTACCTTTGATCATTTATGAGAAATCATAAGTTATTATTTATGGAAATTTCTATATTTCTATATAGGTTTGAATCTGAAAAGGCATTTAGAAATTTAATAGAAATAGAATATATTGATTGAATTATTATTTTTTATATTGAAGATGCATGTTAGAATGAGGTGGAAAAAGAGATGTAGAGATTGATTTTATTATTATTATTATTATTATTATTATTATTATTATTATTATATGTATAAATATTGGAATTCAATAGAAAATATAACAGAGAGATTGGATTTCTTTAATGAAAAATGCATGCTAAAAGTAATGAAGTGTGATATGTTGAACGAAAGAGAAAAACAAGGAAATGAAATTTTAATGATATACATGTGTTAAATAGATAAAAGAAAAATAGAAAAATGATTAGTAGATTTGAGGATTATATAAACTAGCCATAAAAATGTGCTAATGAGGTTAGTGGACATGCTTTTATCAAATAAAACAAAGATTTTTTTTTCAATAATCTTATTGTTAGTGCCCACATGAAATTTGAGTTGATGATATGAAGGTTATTAAGAGAGTTAGTGTTTTGTTCACGTAACGGTGAAATTGATATTCTATGTTTGGTCTGTACTTTAATTTGATGTAAGTAAATTATTATTTTTTTGTCATTAACTTATACTTTACATCGTCTTCTTTATTTAAATCTCTTCTTATTTTATAATTTTTGAATGTTTGTTAATTTAGGTCGGGTTGGACAAATTGGGCCACACATGAGTGTTGTTAGAATTTGATATTTAGAAAATTAAGTGATTAAATATGAAGTATTGATGAATTATTATTGAGATTGAATTAATTTTTTTCTCCAAAATTTCTTTTCATCTAAGTAAGCCATTGGATAATCACATGGCAATTGACTTTGAATAAACTCTCTTGATTTTGATTCATGGAAATTTTTTATATCTTAATCTTCTAAAACAATTCACACATGTACACTCACAAATTTTTTGGTAATCCAAATTTTAAAATATATATGAATCATTTTTTTTTTTTTTTTTTTTTGAAAATTGATTTTATACCTCATTCATAACAAAATCAATATTAATCTCTTCTATAATGGATTGCATTTAAAACCTATCTTAGTCTCTTTTAAGTATGAAATTTCAATTTCTTCAAAGAAAATAACAATTATGCCCATCATATTCGGTATGCAACTTTTGAAATGGTTTTAAAATAAATTTTGGTTTTGAATACACATGAATTAAAATTCATAGCTCCAATCAAGGGATTCTTTATGAATGAATTCATGTAAATTAAAATGGGATTTAATAGATCCCTACATACAAAATTTTCCAAAAACAAGGTTTTCTGTTTATGCTATTAATAGCTCACTATATTTGAATTTGTAGATTAGAAACCGACCATTTAGAAACTCTTTAAAATTTTTCTAATTATTCCTTGATGTTGTGAACTTATTTAATTTTATTTTAGGATTTTTTTTTAAGTGAAAATTATTTTTTCCAATTAGAAGATATAAATCAATCTTTTACAAGGTTCAATTTTCACTCTGTTTTCGACACTCAGTCTTGTTTTGAAAAATTAAATTAATAAAAGACCTCTTTAATTTCGTTAAATATTTTTCCCTAAATTTAGACTTCTCAAATTTAATTTTCGACAAAGAAAATATTATAAATAATTCCAAAATGAGAGATATGATTTTTTTTCTTCTTGCACCCACTGCACATATACTTTTCTAGAGCTAAAAACTTTTTACTTATTTTTAAATATGTTAAGAATATAATATTTCCTTATGATTATTTTTAATTAAAAAAAAAACATGTTATGCTAGTTTTAAGAATTTTTGTATGCTTTTAGGACATCTCATGTTAACTAAAAAAATCTATTGTTGAATATTTTAGCAAAATGCCCTGTTCTAAACCTACTGATATTATTATGAAATCTGGTACTAAATGAGAGTTAGTTAATTAATTTGATCACTTGGATTATAAACTAGACGCATAGGATATATTCTCTAAAAAATTGCATGATGAAACTTAACTTCTAGATATTTGTTTAGATTTATTTTGTAAAATCCCATGTTTTGACCATTTGCTGATTTTTATTTTTTATTTTGCAAAGAAACCTTCTTGCAAATAAATTTGACATTGATTATATATAAGTTTGGTTTCTAATTCCTTTTTAAATTCATTACTATTATTTATGAATTGATCTCATTTCTATAAAAACGCTTTAAGATGTTGAACCAAGTACGCAAATCTTTTCTTTGCCATTTATTTAAATTAAAGCTTGTGATTGAACATTGTCTATTAGTGTTTTCTAGTTGTGCTGAGATTATATGACTTTAAATTCAACTTGTTATAGAATATGTGAT
Organism: Vitis vinifera; assembly: GCF_030704535.1. Classification (NCBI taxonomy): domain Eukaryota; kingdom Viridiplantae; phylum Streptophyta; class Magnoliopsida; order Vitales; family Vitaceae; genus Vitis; species Vitis vinifera. The sequence goes on along the minus strand of NC_081807.1, from coordinate 11,633,672 downwards.
TGCTTAAAATACAACGTGATGCTATTGCTTGTTATTTAACTTTTGTGTTTTCTAAAAGCGCTCGGAATGCAAATTAGGTATGTCTTTCATTATTAAATTGATGAATTGTATTGATGTACTTATTTAGTTTATAGTATTTATGAATTAACCAATTAATCATTGCAATTATTTCAACTTACTTAGTAGAGACCTAATTTTTAGGGTTTTTAGGGGTGCTACAGAGTTCTTTACTGTACATTTACGATAAGTAACCTAATCCCTGGACTTGGACTTGAGTTTTCAAAGACAGGTCTTTCTAAAGAAAAAAAAAAGTCATTTTTTTGGAGTTTTTCTTTCTTATTTTATTTGCCCTTTAAAAAAAATAAAATGAAAATAAGTGGCGACTCCGTTATTTATAAAATTGGTTTTTCACAAACAAAAAAGCGAGTCTCGCCATCGAGTGAGAACGCATGTGAAAATGTGGGATCACAAATATTTTATTAAAATGTTTTAAAATAAAAATTAGAAATAATATATAATATCACATTATTTATATTATAAAATAATCAATATTATTCATGATAATGATAGATATTTGAACATTACATATAAATTATATAAAAATTTTGCATAGATTTTTTTCATAAGCGTTTAGATCAATGAAGGCTTAAAAGCCAAACAAGATTTTACAAATTTTTTTTTAAAAAAAATTAATTTTTACTTTTCTTAATCAAATGTAATTTCAAAAAAGGGAAAAATAATATAAAATGAAAACTAAAAAAAAATGTTTTTTAAGCCAAACATTGCCTGATAATTAAAATTAGTTTTTAAACATTAAAATATTAGTATTTTACATGTTTAAAATTGCCACAAAAAATTCAATTTATTTATTAATACAATGATGTTGTAAAATAATAAAGTAGAATGAGAAGAAAACAAAAAAGAGAAATTATAATGTGGGAAGAAAACGGAATGAATTTTCATTAAAGATCTCACCCTTTTATAGGGAGTCACAAAGAGATATACATTAATATGGATGATCATCCACAAGTTCTCATAATCCGATAAATTTTCATATTTTATAACACTCCCCCTTGGATGATCATAAAAATATGCCTCATTAAAACCTTACTAGGAAATATCCTATGGGAAAAACCCTAGAGAAGGAAAAATAGTACAATATTCTTTTGGACAACTACAAATTGCCTCATTAAAAACCTTGCTAGTAAAACCCAATGGGACAAAACCTAGATGAAGGAAAAAAGAGTACAACGCAGTGATATTCTTATTAGTTAGCTCCCCCTCATGTTGACATGATTATATTTTCTCTATCAGTGCAACATGAAGATCTTTGAGTTGACGTATTCCAATGAGATTCTTGAGTATTGCAGTTGACAATGACCTTGTGAATAATTAGATTTGCTAAATTGTCACTTGATCTTACTCGTTGAATAGCATTTTGATCACTCTTCTAGAGTTGATGAATGTAAAAGAACTTGAGTGATATATGCTTAATTTTATCACCCTTAATGCATCCTTTAATCTATGCAATGCATACAACTTTATCTTCATATAACTTGATAGCATTATCTCTGAATAAGGCTAGTTCACATGTTTCCATTATTTGCTTGATTAATCTCCACGATATTGTCGTACCACTATAGGTAAATACAATACATTTGAGATCGAGCTTTGTAGGGGTCTGAAAGATAGTTAACATCTACATATTGAAACAATTAAGATTTTGATCCTTCTTAATAACATAGACCCATGTTATCATACTATATGATTGACTTTATTCCAAAGTCTCTGAGTTGATGCAGAATTATATCTCACAAGTAAGTAAACAAAGAATGTGATATCTAGTCATATATAATTTACAAGATACATTAGTGCACTAATAATATTGTAATATGGTACTTATGGACCAAGTAATTTTTCATTATGTTCTTTAAGACGAAAGAGATCTTTTTTCACTTCAAGTGAACAAACTATCATCAAAGAACTTAATGAATGTAATTTACCTATATGAAAGTGCTTCAAGACTTTCTTTATATATGTTGACTAATAAAGTAATATTTTGTTTAAAAAGTAATCGATCTATAGGTTGAAGCAAAAATTTTGTTTTCCAGAATCTTTCATTTTAGATTTACTTTTCAAATAGTCAACTATTCTTATAAGCTCTTCAGGAGTTCCAACAAAATTCAAATGTTCCACATATACTATAATAATTGCAAATATTCAATATAATGAATATGCATAGACAAATAAGGTAATACACATATACTTCCCATTTCAAATATTCATTGAAGTGATTGTACCACTTGTCGTTGGATGTCTTAATCGATATAATGATCTTTGTATCTTAATTGAGTATATGCTAAAATGTTTTGAATTAGTTGCTTTAGGCATTTAAAATCTTTTAGGGATTTTCATATATATGTCATCATCTAAAGATCTATATAAATATGCAATAATGACATCCATGAGACATGTTAGCCCAAGGGTTCTCCTAATCACATTTTGATGATAACAAACCATGGTTAAGTTGCTAATTGGTTTGAATTATAAAAAATTTCAGGTTTTAGTTTGGAAATTCAAAAGGATATCCGAGAAATTCATCAAAGAACCTAATGGATGCAAGATCAAGACAAATGGAAGACCCTTTAATCATAGGAAATATATGTAAGATGAATGCATGGGTGCACTTAGGATTTTTATATCTTTTCATGCATCTTTAAAAACTCAGTTTATGCATTAGAGTTAAATTTCGATTAAAACCTAAGTTTTATCAAATGAACCTTAGGCAAATAATTTCAAAATTAGCATACTCCTTGACCTAAAGACCTTTCCTAAGTGTTAGAAGTGAAAAGAATAGAAAAAGAAAGGTTTTCGAGCCAAAAATGGTGAACCGATCAAGGCACTGGTCAACTGGCTCAATTTGTTAAGGTACTAATCAACCGGTTATACCTTCTCGATCGAGAGTTGGTCGAGAGATGCAAAAATCTTCTCTCTCTTCCTTTAGCCTTGTATTCCTGGTCGATAACTAAATTTTATCAACCAAGGTCCGATCAAGGCCTAACGATCACTTGCTATGCATTTATTGCCCAACGGCTAGTCAACCAATCAACCCCTAGCTCGATCACTCAAGGTTACTTTTTGGCATTTTGGCTTTAAGGCTAAAAATCTATAAATTAAGAGCTCCACTTCATTTATGAGCATAAGAACACTTGCATTTATTTGTTTACCTACCTGTTCTTAACTTAAAAGCTCACATTCTTTCCTTGGTGCATTAAATCACCACCTGCATATTCCTTAGTGCACCCTTGTGATTCTTCCAAGAATTTGAGTTGTATTTGAGCCCTTGTTGAGTTAGGTTGAGAGATTTGAATTTTTTATTTGAGTGTTAGAAGTTTCAAGTAAGTACAGACTTGAAGGGATTGTGTAAGAGCCCATTGGAGCCAAAATCCAAGTATAAAGGTGTTAGAAGTTTGGTTGAAGCTTCAAGTATAGTGGAACTCACACTCAATTAGGAGCTTGAGGAGAGTGGATGTACCCAAGGGGTACCGAACCACTATAAAATCTAATTTTGCTGTCTCTAACCTTATTTTTTTATATTTGTCTTTCTTTTTCTTGAATTCATTGTGTTTGAAAAAGAATTTTAAAAACCAATTCACTCCCCTCTCTCTCTCCTCTTCCTCCTCTTAGGTGTTTTCCCTATTAAGTTAGCCTTTATTTTCTCAAGACGCAAATCCAATCCTTCTGAGATTGCTAAGCAATTTACATATCTAAATATGATCGTGTCCATCATAGCAGAATATGTTTCCTTGTAGTCAATATCAGGTCTTTACGAGAAACCATGAGCTATGAGCCATACTTTATATCATGTGATTTCATTTTTTTCATTACACCTACTTATAAATACTCATTTATATCTAACAAGTTTGACAATTTCAGGAGTCGGGACTAGAGGTCTAAATACTTCTCATTTTCTAATGAGTCTAATTTTTTCGGGATGTATTCTTTCCATGTTAGCCAATCCTTTCTATGTCAACATTCATCCATAGTTTCTGGTTTGGGATCCTCATCATTTCTTATGATGTCAAGAGCCACTTGGAAAGAAAATATATTGTCAATGACAAGAGTATTTCAATCTCATTTTTCTCCATATATAAGTAGATAATTGATATCTCATTATTATCAAGAACTTGTACCCTTTCAAGAGCTAATTATAAAATATATGCCTCTCCTAGGGCTACTTGTTTAAACTATACCTCTTCAAGGGCTGCTTGAGACTGATCATTCGTTTTAATAACCCATTTTATATGCAACTTCTTCAAAAGTTCCATCTTACGTATATCTTTTCTTGTGTTTTCCTCTTTTAGGGAATGTCTTTGCCTTTTTAGGGTCTATCATTCTTTAAGAGTGCCTTAGACTCATTACTTAATTGTCCTTTAGGGATATCAATTCATATTGGAATATTCTCAGTTAGTGAAAATGATTTTGTCACTTTCCTTACATCAATGAAAGCATTTGGTAGTTGATTTGCAAGTCCTTACAAATGAATAGTCTTTTGAACTTCTAGTTCACATTGATTAGTACGAGGATCAAGATGAGTCAAAGTCAAAGCATTTCAAATAATTTCACGTCGTTCTTTTGGAACTGACCCTTCTCCCCCTAATGGCAGGAAAATTGTCTTATTAAAAGGATAATTTGCATAACATGTCATTATACATTTCAAATGTATAGGTAGACTAGTCACTAGATAAAAACTTCTAATTTTATAATGTACATCCATATGACTTTATAAAGAATTAATGCATTATCTTTTACCTCGAGGGACCAAGTTGGTCTTATAAGATTCTTCTAAATTATCATAGTATAAAGTGTCATTCACATGAAATCAAATACTATTACTAGTATTGTAATATAAGCTCTTTTGGAGCCTTTAATCAAGTTTCTATCACTTAATATAATATTAACATTGTTTGTCATCAATGTTGTGCAATTAATGAGATAAGAGTTTCATTAATATAACAAGTCATAAAACATGTCACAAAGACTTCACCCTTATGGAGTTGAAGAAATATTATTATAGAAGAAGAGTTAAAATCAACAGAAAAATACTAGTAATCGATGATGACTTACCTTAATAAGTTGTATAAAAGCAACAAAAACATATATAATATCACAAAAAGAAATATAGAAAAAATAATTTAAAGTTATATATTTCCTAAATATCTCTCACATTTGATTTTATAAGTGTGGAGCAATATATACATGAAATAACTAGGAAGTATTTCAATAATCAAACTACTTGTAGTGATAGATCAATATTTGTATTCAAATATTATTATTATCATCTAAATCAATGTGCAAAAATTAATTTATAGATCAAATTTTCAAGAGAACATATCATGATTTAAAGCATCTTGCAATTTTTTCATGTCTCAAAACTTTAATTGAAACATTACAAATCCATCTAAATATATATACATATAAAGATATAACATAATATATTAAAAATAATAGTTGAACCTATTGTAATTTCAAAATTATTCTTGGATAATGAAATTATTGCATTCATAAAAATACCATATGTGACAACATGCAATAATATATATTATTTTATATAACTCAAAAATTTTCAATCATAAAAACATGTCTTAAAGAAATTTGACATGCAAAATCAAATTATTAATCATATGACCAAGTCATATTGTGGACCCCACATTTTGGCTCATGCGCTTCCACTCAATGGCGAATTCACTTTTTATTTGAAAAATGATTTACCTTTTAGAAAATGACTTGGAGTCACCACTTATTTTTGCTTTATTTTTAAAGAGTAAACAAAATAAGAAAGAAAACCTGAAGTGTGACTCCTTATTTAGAAAAGATGCTGTGAAAAACCAAATCAGGATTCGGGGGTCAGGTTACTTATTGAGAAGGTACAATAAATACCGTAGCACCCCTCTAAGTCCCTAAAAAAAATGGGTCTCTACTAATGAGATGAAGCAAGTATGGCAATTGATTGATCAAATATAGATATCGAATGAATATCAATCAAAACAAAATAATCGAATGAACAAGTGAAGCAAAGAGTGCACAAGAGTGATAAGCTAATTTGCTTTGTGTCAACAAAGGTTAGTAATCAAAGACAAAATAATCGCATGCATGCCATAGAGTGGAATAAGCCAATCATGTATAGCAATTAATCAATCAAACAATCAATCATAAAATCACATATGTTGGGCCCCACCAAAGCCTAATTTATTTTTGCATGAATTAATCCCATGAATTTCCATTATTTGGAATTACGGGATTAAATTCATGTTTATTTTAAAACATTTTAAAAATCATGGAAGGAGTGAAAAAGGCTTGCTGAAGAGAAAACGACAACCAATTTTATTGAAAATGGAATTTTTAGAACCTAAACACTAAAGAGGAATGGGAAATGGTGAATTAACTTATTTGAAAACAAAATTTTTGAAATTTGTTTTTCTTTTTAAGGCATGCATGCAGGTATGGGCTGTGAAAATGGGCCTAGGGAAGGTGGTCATGCAAACCAAAATTATGCAAGTGGGCCCAGAATGCAAATGAGAATTGCCTTGTAGGTATTGCTGAGATTAGCCTGAAGGAAACAAGGAATTTCCAGCATGCTTAATCCTTCCACCGCGGTCAAAAACCTTCTCAATATTTTCCATCATTACTCCATTGACTTCGATCAGAAAACTAAGCCCTTCTTTTTGGCAAGTTTGTTGATCCCTTCAAGATGACCTACACAGTACTTCAGGATGATCTACACAGTACTGCATATGTTCCTTCAGTTTGGGATCAGACCCTGTATTCAGGTCAAGAATAACGGCAACTGCAACTTTCTCACCACCACATCTCTTGTTGAAGTCATCTTCAACTCGGTCAACGGTGAACTCGGTATACTCGTTAAGGATCCCCGTGCCACGGACCACATAGCTATAGGTCAGAGACTGTTGACCCACCATCTCCCACTTCTTTTTCAGTGCAGAATACATTATTCCATTCACCCCCCCACTGGCTTCACCCCTGAAGTTTTCACAGCTCGACATCCTGTATGGGAACCTCACTAACACATCATGTTCAGTCTTCTTACTCATCATGACAACGCGACAAGAATGGAGTTGAGATAGCGAATCGGAAGGCAGCTTTGAGTGACAGATTTCATAGAAAGAACCCACTTCCTTCATTTCCTCATTAGATGAAATCTTGGATAGTTGTTCATTAGTTTTGGCTCTCGTCTTCACCTAGACTGCATGCATTTCCTGTCTTTTTGTCGATTCTGTATGGAATGGCTATGAACTGGCACGCGCCTATGAATATTCCTCAACCTTATCAAACGTTAGACCTTGATGACAAAGAAGCGTTGTAGCCAGATAGAATATTTCTTGTCCACACTGTTTTGTTGTTTTCTGTTAGGTCCTGGAACAGATTTGAAGAGGCGTTCAGTGAAGGAGGAAGAAACCATATGCTTTCGGGCCACCCGATGGGGCTGCTACAGTTGTTATCATGGATGACATTACTCTTAATTTCTTTTGGCTGCGGAGGCCAGAATACCTGGTTTTCACTGCTTTGGACTTCCATCACACCAACTAATGGGATTAATTCATGAGAGGGGCATGATTCAGCATACTAAAAAGGAAAGGAATTGAACTGGAAGTATTTTTAGCAACTGGACGATTAAAAAATCTAGGCCTCTTGATCTTTGCTGGAGGTTGAGTAAGGTTTGATAAAGCGGAAGCTACAAAAAACTCTATATCTCATGGAGAAGTCCCCTCTGGTGTTTGAATTGCTACAGGTTCATCACATCGAATCTTCAATGAATGCCATTTAAAATTTGGTTACTATGGTGCCTGTGAAGTGCCTTGGATCATCTCCTTGAACTAAATGATTATGGACCTCATTACCTGAAGGCAACCCAGAATGTGGAACGCAAATGAGGAGAATGGTGGTGAGTTGATGAACATCAAGGATGATTGAGTGGCGGGTTTGCCTTGAGATGTTGGACCTGGAAAAGATTGGCTTGAGATATGGGTTTAACAGAGGAAAGCCTTTGGCGAAAGGCTTCTGAATGATCACGCATGCATGGGTCACTTGTGTCAAGATTAGATGAAAAATAAACAGGTGGGATCAGTGGAGAATCTAGTGAGAGAAATGGGTGAGTGGGCATCTAAAGCACAGTGATATGGGTATGGTGGCAGAGGGTGATAAATGGAGGGACGGGTATGGTCATGTGTATGGTGAAACATGAAGTTGGAGAAATAATGAGATGAGAGTGGCCATGTGTAAGACTTCACATACATGGGAAATGAAAGGAAATGTGCCAAAAATGAGTAGTAATGAAAGAAATGGGTATGATGGTATGATGGGTTGGCTTGATGGATGGGTTTCATGGATAGGCAAGGTGAAAGAATTGAAGGTGGCCATGCACATAAAGTCCCATGTGTGTGGAAACAATGAAAATGAGCTGGTGGAGGATGAACGACATGATGAGATAGGCTAAGCAAGCACAAAGGGTGATTGGGGTGGAGCAATCTTAGGGTAAGTGCAAGGGAAACCCAAGAACAGTTGAATTTTAGAGGTTCTAGAAGTGTTTTGAATAGTGGTTCTGGGATTAAAGAAGAGGTGAAAAGAAAGGTTTGGTGGAAATGGTGAAAGGAATGGGTTTAATGGTGTGGTAACGGGTATATGGATTCTTGAGAGGGTGGGAGGTGGAAGTGGGTTATTGATGATGGGCATGGAGGAGTTATATGATAAAATGACAGGATCATATGATGCATCAATCTCCTCATCCTCTTCTCGGATCGGGAATGGGAAACAATTAGTGACTTCAAGAACACTGCCAGCAAATATTCCCACACCTGAAACTGTATGAACTGATCTGCTGGAGGGATCATGCACCACTTCCACTGATATTTGACTTGTCATCTAAGCAAGAATGGTTAGATAAAACCATGTATGATGATTGCTCACTGATCCATTCCAGAAAAAGCAGGCTTTGTCTTATCAAAAGGAAGTTGTAGCTTACCTTTGTAAATTATTTAAAAGTGCACAAGTAGCATTCCTGAGCATATACAACCTTGCAAGCTAGTTCAACTGTGCTATCAAAGTAAGCAGGGCCCCATCGCTAAGAGCAAGACTACCGCACCTGAAGTCTTATGATGCCACCAACAAGCTTGTTGTCCTTTTGAAATCCAGAGCGGATCTCTTCAAGAATTAGACCAGGGGAAACAGTTATAGGATAGCACCAGGTTATCAGTTAATTTCAACTGTGATTTAGATTTTGGAATTGAAACCATAAGCGTGTTTGCTCTCAAATCCAGAGATGTTGTCTTCTTGCCATTGAAAAAGTCTAAAGGGGTCTCTCTAACCAATTGGTCTCCATGTCCTCTCTTGAAACAGAATTATTTTCTGCGAAAACCACCATCCAGGCAACCATTGAGTATTATGCCAGAATTTCATCACAAGAGAACTCCTTGGTAGCACCATTAGTAGTCTCAGTAGTCAAGCTCACTGAATCAACTCCTTCATTAGCTTATTCAAGTGATCAATAGCAGCAAGGAATTCCCCATATTCTATTGTTCCACTATTATCAGTGTCAACTGCATCCAATGTTGTGTCATCCTTGAGAATCTTTCCAAATGCAATCATGGTAACGTAGTTCGTACAGTGTCAACTGATCCAACTTGCACAGCCTTGGCCGAAGACACTTTTGAATTGACTCCAGCATAGGGCACAGTTCCAGAAGATACAACTGAAGCAGCTCTAGTGGTGGTTGGAGAGGGACTCATCCTAATCTTTCAGCTACTTGACCAACATTTGTGTACTCGGGAAAGCAAAAGGATGAGGTGTCAACAACCTCACATTTTCCACACTCTGCATATATATCTACCAGTGCATTCCCCAAGAACAAGCCCAAGACCATCCCTCTGACCGATAATCAATCAATCCACATCCTAGATCGAGTGCATCAAAAAAAGAAAAACGAGAAAGAACAGAGACTAGAATAGAGGAGAACCAGGAAAAGCAAGCAAACAATATATGAATCAAGAGAAACCACATCTAATGCTCTTTCAATGGGCTTGGACTGGTGAGAAGAGTACTAGCAAATTCAAACGAGAAAATGGCAACCAATATCTTCACATAAAGCAAAATGAAACAGAGCTTCACTGGGTTCAAACAAATACTAAAAAGAACAGTGAATGAAACAATCAATGAGCATATGAACAAGCCAGAAATCGACAAAACTCATGTAAAGCTCCTGTTATCCATAACCAAACAAACAAACGAAACCCCAAACAACAAGAGGAGAAAATGAAATAATAGTGATAATGAAGATGAACAAGAGATACACAGTAAACTTACCTGAGAGCTCCGTCATAGTTCTTGCCTAGCCAGAGAATCCCTCTTCCCTAGAACAAAGCCTCACTCCAAAAATCCTCTCTCCGTGAGCTTTTCTCCCTATGCAAAACCTCTCCCCCCAACCTCTACCTCTCTCGCTATATCTCTAACAAAAACTCCCTCAGCTCCTTCTTTCCTCCCCCCCTCAAAACTTTCTTTTCCCTCTCTCTATAACCAGCCTAGAAAAAAAAAAAATCTTCCTGTCCCCCAAGCTACCGAATGCACTCACTTGGATATCCATTTCCCCAAGCTTCCTACCACCGTCCTGCCCTCTAAGCAAGCTAAAAAACAAAAAATTCCCCCTTCTCGGTGTCTTGCCCCCCAAGCCAAAGAACCTCCTCAACAAAATACGCTCCTCCACTCTTCCAACGACCTGTAGTTTTTTCTCAAAATATTCCCTAACATATGTCAACCTCCCATTGCCTCTCTAAACCACTACCTGATTCTCCAACAACCCCTCTTGAGGCAGCACATGGCCACCCAAAATTGTGACACCTGGCAAATATGAGCTATAGAAAATGCAAGAAAAAAAATGAGCCCCAAAATGGGGGTTTACACATATATTTCATATGTATCCAAAACAAATAATCAAAATTTTCAACACATAATTTAATTATTAAATTCTCAACAAGCAAATCCAAATAAAAGATGCTATTTAGAATTTTCAAGTTATAACTACATATATTATCCAAAAATCTCAACTTTCTATATCAAAAGATTATTGTGTATTAAACAACTAGGATAAAAAAAAAAAAAAAAATCCAAAATATCACCTTTAATACAAGAATAGTAAGTATAAATATCATACTTTCATGGGAATTAATCCTATGCAACACACATTGTTACATCTATTACATTAACCAATTATAAATTTGTTTAATGTAATTATTTTGTTTGGGAATTTTTTTTTATGAAACAGAAAAATAAAGAAAAATTTGAAAAAATAAATTACAGTTTATTTATTTTTGTACTATAAAGTGATTAAACCACACATAAAAATTAAATTTAAAATAAACAAAAAAAATAAAAAAATTTGGTGATATAATTTATAAATTAAGGAAAAGTAAATTTAATTTATTTTAACGTCAAATAATTTGTTGACAAAATTTGACGAATATTTGAAGAGTGAAAAGCAATATAATTGGTTTATGAAGTTAAAAAAAGGGGAAAACTAGAAATAAATTTTATAAAATATGTATTAAATTAAATTAAATTAGTTGTGTACTAATTATTAATTGAGAATATATGACTAAATTATTTCTTAGCTTTTCAAAAAAATTGGTTGAAATATTGAAAATACGAAAAAGGTATAATTACTAACAATATGGAAATCCAAACCCCTTACTGATTTTTTCAGTAAATTTCCATTTTGAATTTTTCGACCCATTTCACACCTTGAAAATGTATTGAATTTTTTAGTATTTTTGGATTTGGAGTTTTACGGAAACCATTTGACCACTACCTAAGTGTAATGAACTTATTTAAGCAATATCCAAGCCATATGAAATCCCAAAAAATTTGAAAAACCTCAAACAAGTGGAGAATTGGGAGGGTATGAAGAATGTGAGAATTCCTCACATTCTTTGTACCCTTATGAATTTTTTAATATTTATGGATTTAGATTTTTCCGGAAACCATTTGACCACCTCTTAAGTGTAATGAACTCATTTAAACTATATCCAAGTAATATGGAGTTCAAAAAAAAAATTAACAACTTCAAACAAGTAAAGAATTTGGAGGGTACGAAGAATGTGAGGAATCCCCACATTCTTCGCACCCTTGTTAATTTTTTAGTAATTTTGGATATGAATTTTTCCCGATACCATTTGACCACCTCCTAAGTGTAACAAACCTATTTAAACAACATCCAAGCCATATGATTACCCAAAAAATTTTAAAAACTCCAAAGAAGTGGAGAATTGGGAGGGTACGAAGAATGTGAGAATTCCGCACATACTTCATACCCTTGTGAATTTTTTAGTATTTTTGGATTTGGATTTTTCCGAAAATCATTTCCCCACCTCCTAAGTGTAATGAACCTATTTAAACAATATCCAACCCATATGAAGTCCCAAAAAATTTTAAAAACATCAAACAAGTGGAGACTTGGGAGGGTACGAAGAATGTGAGAATTCCCCACTTTCTTCGTACCCTTGTGAAATTTTTAGTTTTTTTGGATTTGGATTTTTCCAGATATCATTTGACCACCTCCTAAGTGTAATAAACCTATTGAAACAACATCCAACCCATATGAAGTCCTAACAAATTTTAAAAACTCCAAAGAAGTTGAGAATTGGGAGGGTACGAAGAATGTGAGGATTCCTCACACTCTTCATACCCTTGTTAATTTTTTTGTATTATTGAATTTGGATTTTTCCGGAAATCATTTGACCACCTCCTCAGTGTAATGAATCTATTTCAACAACATCCAAACCATATGAAGTCGTAAAAAATTTTAAAAACTTCAAACAAGTGGAGAATTGGGAGGGTAAAAAGAATGTGGGGAATCCTCACATTCTTCGTACCCTTGTGAATTTTTTAGTATTTTTGGATTTGGATTTTTCCGGATATCATTTGACCACCTCCTAACTGTAACGAACTTATTTAAACAACATCCCAGCCATATGATGTCCCAAAAATTTTTAAAAACTACAAAGAAGTGGAGAATTGGGAGGGTACGAAGAATGTAAGGATTTCTCACATACTTCGTACCCTTGTGAATTTTTTAGTATTTTTGGATTTGGAATTTTTCGGAAAACATTTCACCACCTCCTAAGTGTAATGAACCTATTTAAACAATATGCAAGCCATATGAGGTCCAAAAAAATTTTAAAAACTTCACTCAAGTGGAGAATTGGGAGGGTACAAAGAATGTGAGGATTCTTCACATACTTCGTACCCTTGTGAATATTTTAGTATTTTTGGATTTAGATTTTTCCGAAAATCATTTGACCACCTTCTAAGTGCAATGAACCTATTTAAACTATATCCAAGTAATATCAACTCCAAAAAAAAATTTTAAAAACTTCAAACAAGTGAAGAATTGGGAGGGTACGAAGAATGTGAGGATTCCTCACATTCTTCATACCCTTGTTAATTATTTAGTATTTTTGAATTTGGAATTTTCCGGATATCATTTGACCACCTCCTAAGTGTAACGAACCTATTTAAACTACATCCAAGCCATATGAAGTCCCAAAAAATTTTAAAAAGTGCAAAGAAGTGGAGAATTGGGGGGTACGAAGAATGTGAGGATTCCTCACATACTTCGAACCCTTGTGAATTTTTTAGTATTTTTGGATTTAGATTTTTCCGAAAATCATTTCACCACCTCCTAACTGTAATGAACCTATTTAAACAATATCCAAGCCATAAGAAGTCCCAAAAAATTTTCAAAACATCAAACAAGTGGAGAATTAGGTGGGTACGAAGAATGTGAGAATTCCTCACATTCTTCGTACCCTTGTGAATTTTTTAGTATTTTGGATTTGGATTTTTCTGAATATCATTTGACCACCTCTTAAGTGTAATGAACCTATTTAAACAACATCCAACCCATATGAAGTGCCAACAAATTTTAAAAAGTGCAAAGAAGTGGAGAATTGGGAGGGTACGAAGAATGTGAAGATTCCTCACATACTTCGTACCCTTGTTAATTTTTTTGTATTTTTGAATTTGGATTTTTCTGGAAATCATTTGACCACCTCCTAAGTGTAAATAACCTATTTAAACAATATCCAAGCCATATGAAGTCCCAAAAATTTTTAAAAACTTCAAACAAGTGGAGAATTGGGAGGGTACGAAGAATGTGAGGATTCCTCACACTCAATGTACCCTAGTTAATTTTTTAGTATTTTTGGATTTAGATTTTTTCGGATATCATTTGACCACCTTTTGAGTGCAACGAACCTATTTAAACATAATCCATGCCATATGATGTCTCAAAAAATTTTAAAAACTCCAAAGAAGCGGAGAATTGGTAGGGTACGAAGAATGTGAGGATTCCTCACATACTTCGTACCCTTGTAAAATTTTTAGTATTTTTGGATTTGGAATTTTCCGGAAATCATTTCACCACCTCCTAAGTGTAATGAACCTATTTAAACAATATGCAAGCCATATGAAGTCCCAAAAATTTTTAAAAACATCACACAAGTGGAGATTTGGGAGGGTATGAAGAATGTGAGGATTCCTCACATACTTCGTACCCTTGTGAATATTTTAGTATTTTTGGATTTAGATTTTTCCGAAAATCATTTGACCACCTCCTAAGTGTAATGAACTTATTTAAACTATATCCAAGTTATATGAAGTCCAAAAAAAATTTTAAAAACTTCAAACAAGTGAAGAATTGGGAGGGTACGAAGAATGTGAGGATTCCTCACATTCTTCGTACCCTTGTTAATTTTTAGTATTTTTGGATTTGGATTTTTTCGGATATCATTTGACAACCTCCTAACTGCAACGAACATATTTAAACAACATCCAATCCATATAAAGTCCTAAAAAATTTAAAAAAGTGCAAAGAAGTGGAGAATTGGGAGATTACGAAGAATGAGAGGATTCCTCACATACTTCGTACCATTGTGAATTTTTTAGTATTTTTGGATTTGGATTTTTTCGGATATCATTTGACCACCTTCTAAGTGTAACGAACCTATTTAAACAACATCGAAGCCATATGATTTCCCAAAAAATTTTAAAAACTACAAAGAAGTGGAGAATTTGTATGGTACGAAGAATGTGAACATTCCTCACATTCTTCGTACCCTTGTTAATTTTTTAGTATTTTTGAATTTGAATTTTTCCGGATATCATTTGACCACCTCCTAAGTGTAACGAACCAATTTAAACAACATCCAAGCCATATGAAGTCCCAAAAAATTTTAAAAATTCCAAGGAAGTGGAGAATTGGTATGGTACGAAGAATGTGAAGATTCCTCACATTCTCCATTTGGATTTGGATTTTTTCGTAAATCATTTCACCACTTCCTAAGTGTAAAGAACCTATTTAAACAATATTCAAGCCATATGAAGTCCCAAAAAATTTTAAAAACTTCAAACAAATGGAGAATTGGGAGGGTACAAAGAATGTGGGAATACTTTCACATTCTTCGTACCCTTGTGAATTTTTTAGTATTTTTGGATTTGGATTTTTCCGGATATCATTTGACCACCTCCTAAGTGTAATAAACCTATTATATAACATCCAAGCCATATGAAGTCCCAACCAATTGTAAAAAGTGCAAAGAAGTGGAGAATTGGGAGGGTACATAGAATGTGACTTCTTACCCTTGTGAATTATTTAGTATTTTTGAATTTGGATTTTTCCGGAATTCATTTGACCACCTCCTTAGTGTAATGAACCTATTTAAACAACATCCAAGTCATATGAAGTCCCAAACAATTTTAAAAACTTCAAACAAGTGGAGAATTGGGAGGTTACGAAGAATGTGAGGATTCCTCACACTCTTAGTACCCTTATGAATTTTTTAGTATTTTTGGATTTAGATTTTTTTGGATATCATTTGACCACCTCCTAAGTGTAATGATCCTATTTAAACTATATCCAATTAATATAAATTCCAAAAAAAATTTAAAAACTTCAAACCAATGGCGAATTGGGAGGGTACGAAGAATGTGAGGATTCCTCACATACTTCGTACCCTTGTGAATTTTTTGGCATTTTTGGATTTGGACTTTTTCGGAAATCATTGTACCACCTCTTAAGTGTAATTAACCTATTTAAATAATATCCAAGCCACATGAAGTCCCAAAAAATTTTAAAAACATCAAAGAAGTGGAGAATTGGGAGGGTACGAAGAATGTGAGGATTCCTCACACTCTTCGTAGCCTTGTTAATTTTTTTGTATTTTTGAATTTGGATTTTTCTGGAAATCATTTGACCACCTCTTCAGTGTAATGAACATATTTAAACAACAACCAACCCATATGAAGTCCCAACAAATTTGAAAAACTTCAAACAAGTGGAGAATTGGGAGGGTATGAAGAATGGGAGGATTCCTCACATTCTTCGTACCCATGTTAATTTTTTATTATTTTTGGATTTTGATTTTTCCATAAATCATTTAACCACCTCCTAAGTGTAATGAACATATTTAAAACATTTCCAAGCCATATCAAGTGCCAAAAAATTTTAAAAACTTCAAACAAGTGGAGAATTAGGAGGGTACGAAGAATGTGAGGATTCCTCACACTCTTCTTAGCCTTGTTAATTTTTTTGTATTTTTGAATTTGGATTTTTTGGAAATCATTTGACCACCTCCTAAGTGTAATGAACCTATTTAAACAACAACCAACCCATATGAAGTCCCAACAAATTTGAAAAACTTCAAACAAGTGGAGAATTGGGAGGGTACGAAGAATGTGAGGATTCCTCACATTCTTCAGACCATTGTTAATTTTTTAGTACCTTTGGATTTGGATCTTTCCGTCAATCATTTCACCACCTCCTAAGTCTAAAGAACCAATTTAAATAATATCCAAACCATATAAAGTCCCAAAAATTTTAAAAACTTCAAACAAATGGAGAATTGGTAGGGTACGAAGAATGTGAGGATTCCTCACACTCTTTGTACCCTGGTGAATTTTTTAGTATTTTTGGATTTGGATTTTTTCGGATATCATTTGACCACCTTCTAAGTGTAATGAACCTATTTAAACTCTATCCAAGTAATATAAAATCCAAAAAAAGTTCTAAAAACTTCAAACAAGTGGTGAATTGGGAGGGTACGAAGAATGTGAGAATTCCTCACATACTTCGTACCCTTGTGAATTTTTTGGCATTTTTGGATTTGGATTTTTTCGGAAATCATTTCACCACCTCCTAAGTGTAATGAACCTATTTAAACAATATCCAAGTTATATGAAGTCCCAAAAAATTTTAAAAACTTCAAACGAGTGGAGAATTGGTAGGGTACGAAGAATGTGAGGATTCCTCACACTCTTTGTGCCCATGTGAATTTTTTAGTATTTTTGGATTTGGATTTTTTCGGATATCAGTTGACCACCTCCTAAGTGTAATGAACCTATTTAAACTATATCCAAGTAATATAAAGTCCAAAAAACGTTCTAAAAACTTCAAACAAGTGGCGAATTGGGAGGGTACGAAGAATGTGAGGATTCCTCACATACTTCGTACCCATGTGAATTTTTTGGTATTTTTGGATTTGGATTTTTTCGGAAATCATTTGACCACCTCCTAAGTGTAATGAACCTATTTAAACAATATCCAAGTTATATGAAGTCCCAAAAAATTTTAAAAACTTCAAACAAGTGGAGAATTGGGAGGGTACGAAGAATGTGAGGATTCCTCACACTCTTCATAGCCTTGTTAATTTTTTTGTATTTTTGAATTTGGATTTTTTCGGAAATCATTTGAGCACCTCCAAAGTGTAATGAACCTATTTAAACAACAACCAACCCATATGAAGTGGCAACAAATTCGAAAAACTTCAAACAAGTGGAGAATTGGGAGGGTACGAAGAATGTGAGGATTCCTCACATTCTTCAGACCATTGTTAATTTTGTAGTATCTTTGGATTTGGATCTTTCCGTCAATCATTTCACCACCTCCTAAGTGTAAAGAACCAATTTAAACAATATCCAAACCATATAAAGTCCCAAAAAATTTTAAAAATTTCAAACAAGGTGAGAATTGGTAGGGGACGAAGAATGTGAGGATTCCTCACACTCTTTGTACCCTTGTGAATTTTTTAGTATTTTTTTATTTGGATTTTTTCGGATATCATTTGACCACCTCCTAAGTGTAATGAACCTATTTAAACTATATCCAAGTAATATAAAGTCCAAAAAAAGTTCTAAAAACTTCAAACAAGTGGTGAATTGGGAGGTTACGAAGAATGTGAGGATTCCTCCCATACTTCGTACCCTTGTGACTTTTTTGGCATTTTTGGAATTGGATTTTTTCGGAAATCATTTTACCACCTCCTAAGTGTAATGAACCTATTTAAACAATATCCAAGCCATATGAAGTCCCAAAAAATTTTAAAAGCTTCAAACAAGTAGAGAATTTGTAGGGTACGAAGAATGTGAGGATTCCTCACACTCTTTGTACCCTTGTGAATTTTTTGGTATTTTTGGATTTGGATTTTTTCGGATATCATTTGACCACCTCCTAAGTGTAATGAACCTATTTAGACTATATCCAAGTAACACAAATTCCAGAAAAAGTTCTAAAAACTTCAAACAAGTGGTGAATTGGGAGGGTACGAAGAATGTGAGGATTCCTCACATACATCGTACCCTTGTGAATTTTTTGGCATTTTTGGATTTGGATTTTTTCAAAAATCATTTCACCACCTCCTAAGTGTAATGAACCTATTTAAACAATATCCAAGCCATATGAAGTCCCAAAAAATTTTAAAAACATCTAACAAGTGGAGAATTGGGAGGGTACGAAGAATGTGAGGATTCCTCACACTCTTCATAGCCTTGTTAATTTTTTTGTATTTTTGAAATTTTCTTTTTTCGGATATCATTTGACCACCACCTAAGTGTAATGAACCTATTGAAACAACAACCAACCCATATGAAGTAGCAACAAATTCAAAAAACTTCATAGAAGTGGAGAATTGGGAGGGTACGGAGAATGTGAGGATTCCTCACATTCTTCAGACCCTTGTTAATTTTTTAGTATCTTTTGATTTGGATTTTTTCGTAAATCATTTCACCACTTCCCAAGTGTAAAGAACCAATTTAAACAATATCCAAACCATATAAAGTCCCAAAAAATTTTAAAAACTTCAAACAAGTGGAGAATTGGTAGGGTACAAAGAAAGTGAGGATTCCTCACACTCTTCGTACCCTTGCGAATTTTTTAGTATTTTTGGATTTGGATTTTTTGGGATATCATTTGACCACCTCCTAAGTGTAATGAACCTATTGAAACTATATCCAAGTAATATAAAGTCCAAAAAAGGTTTTAAGAACTTCAAACAAGTGGAGAATTGGGAGGGTACGAAGAATGTGAGGATTCCTCACATTCTTCAGACCCTTGTTAATTTTTTAGTATCTTTGAATTTGGATTTTCACGTAAATCATTTCACCATCTCCTAAGTGTGACGAACCAATTTGAACAATATCCAAACTATATAAAGTCCCAAAAATTTTTAAAAACTTCAAACAAATGGAGAATGAGTAGGGTACGAAGAATGTGAGGATTCCTCACACTCTTTGTACCTTTGTGAATTTTTTAGTATTTTTGGATTTCGATTTTTTCGGATATCATTTGACCACCTCCTAAGTGTAATGAACCTATTTAAACTATATCCAAGTAATATAAAGCCCAAAAAAAGTTCTAAAAATTTCAAACAAGTGGTGAATTGGGAGGGTATGAAGAATGTGAGGATTCCTCACATACTTCATACCCTTATGAATTTTTTGATATTTTTGGATTTGGATTTTTTTGGAAATCATTTCACCACCTGCTAAGTGTAATGAACCTATTTAAACAATATCCAAGCCATATGAAGTCCCAAAAAATTTTAAAAACTTCAAACAAGTGGAGAATTGGGAGGGTACGAAGAATGTGAGGATTCATCACACTCTTCATACCCTTGTTATTTTTTTTGTGTTTTTGAATTTGGAGTTTTTCGGAAATCATTTTACCACCTCCTAAGTGTAACGAACCTATTTAAACAACAAGCAACCCATATGAAGTCCCAAAAAATTTGAAAAACTTCAAACAAATGGAGAATTGGGAGGGCACGAAGAATGTGAGGATTCCTTACATTCTCTGTACCCTTGTTAAATTTTTAGTATTTTTGGATTTGGATTTTTTCGAAAATCATTTAACCACCTCTTAAGTGTAATGAACATATTTAAACAATATCCAAGCCATATCAAGTGCCAAAAAATTTTAAAAGCTTCAAAGATGTGGAGAATTGGGAGGGTATGAAGAATGTGAGGATTCCTCACAGTCTTCATAGCCTTGTTAACTTTTTTTTATTTTTGAATTTGGCTTTTTTCGAAAATCATTTGACCACCTCCTTATTGTAATGAACCTATTTAAACAACAACCAACCCATATGAACTCCCAACAATTTTGAAAAACTTCAAACAAGTGGAGAATTGGGAGGGTACGAAGAATGTGAGGATTCCTGACATTCTTTAGACCCTTGGTTATTTTTTAGTATTTTTGAAGTTGGACTTTTTCGGAAATCATTTCACAACCTCCCAAGTGTAATGAACCTATTTAAATAACATCCAAGCAATATGATGTCCCAAAAAATTTTAAAAACTCCGAAGAAGTGGAGAATTGTGAGCGTACGATGATTATGAGCATTTCTCACATACTTCGTACCCTTGTGAATTTATTAGTATTTTTGAATTATGATTTTTTTGGATATCATTTGAGCACCGTCTAAGTGTAACGAACCTATTTAAATAACATCTAAGCCATCTAATGTTTCAAAAAAAATTTAAAACTCTAAAGAAGTGGAGAATTGGTTGGGTAAGAAGAATGTTAAGATTCCTCACATTCTTCGTACCCATCTTAATTTTTTAGTATTTTTGGATTTGGATTTTTCTGTCAATCATTTCACCACCTCCTAAGTGTAAAGAACAAATTTAAACAATATCCAAACCATATAAAGTCCCAAAAAATTTTAAAAAGCTCCAACAAGTGGAGAAGTGGGAGGGTACTAAGAATGTGAGGATTCCACACACTCTTTGTACCCTTGTGAATATTTTAGTATTTTTGGATTTGGATTTTTTTTGGATACCATTTGACCACCTGCTAAGTGTAATGAACCTATTTAAACTATATCCAAGTAACATAACGTCCAAAAAAAGTTGTAAAAACTTCAAACAAGTGGTGAATTGGGAGGGTACGAAGAATGTGAGGATTCCTCACATACTTCACACTCTTGTGAATTTTTTGGCATTTTTGGATTTGGATTTGTTCGGAAATCATTTCACCACCTCCTAAGTGTAATGAACCTATTTAAACAATATCCAAGCAATATGAAGTGCCAAAAAATTTTAAAAACTTCAAACAAATGGAGAATTGGGAGGGTACGAACAATGTGAGGATTCCTCACACTCTTCGTAGCCTTGTTAATTTCTTTGTATTTTTGAATTTGGATTTTTTCGGAAATCATTTGACCACCTCCTAATTGTAATGAACCTATTTAATCAACAACCAACCCATATGAAGTGGAGAATTGGCAGGGACTAAGAATGTAAGGATTCCTCACACACTTTCTACCCTTGTGAATTTTTTAGTATTTTTGGATTTTGATTTTTTCGGATACCATTTGACCACCTCCTAAGTGTAATGAACCAATTTAAACTATATCCAAGTGATATAACACCCAAAAAAAGTTGTAAAAACTTCAAACAAGTGGTAAATTGGGAGGGTACGAAGAATCTGAGGATTCCTCACATACTTCGTACCCTTGGGAATTTTTTGGCATTTTTGGATTTGGATATCTTCGGAAATCATTTCACCACCTCCTAAGTGTAATGAACCTATTTAAACAATATCAAAGCCATATGAAGTCCCAAAAAATTTTAAAAACTTCAAACAAGTGGAGAATTGGGAGGGTACGAAGAATGTGAGGATTCCTCACACTCTTCGTAGCCTTGTTAATTTCTTTGTATTTTTTAATTTGGATTTTTTCGGAAATCATTTGACCAGATCCTTAGTGTACTGAACCTATTTAATCAACAGCCAACCCATATTAAGTCCCAAAAAATTAAAAAAACTTCAAACAAATGGAGAATTGGGAGGGTACGAAGAATGTGAGGATTCCTCACACTTTGTGTACCCATGTGAATTTTTTAGTATTTTTAGATTTGGATTTTTTTGGATATCATTTGACCACCTCCTAAGTGTAATGAACTTATTGAATCAACAACCAACCCAGGTGAAGTCCCAACAAATTTGAAAAACTTTAAACAGGTGGAGAATTGGGAAGGTACGAAGAATGTCAAGATTCCTCACATTCTTCGTAACCTTCTTATTTTTTTAAGTTTTTGGATTTCGATTTTTTCTGTACATCATTTCACCACCTCGTAAGTGAAAAGAACCTATTTCAACAACATCCAAGCCATATCATGTCCCAAAAAAATTTAAAAACTTCAAACAAGTGGAGAATTGGGAGGTACGAAGAATGTTAGGATTCCTCACACTCTTCGTAGACTTGTTAATTTCTTTCTTTTTTTGAATTTGGATTTTTTCAGAAATCATTTGACCACATCCTAAGTGTAATGAACCTATTTAATCAACAACCAACCGATATGATGTCCAAACAAATTTAAAAAACTTCAAACAAATGGACAATTGGGAGGGTATGAAGAATGTTAGGATTCCTCACATTCTTCGTACCCTTGTTAATTTTTTAGTATTTTTGGATTTGGATTTTTCTGTAAATCATTTCACCACCTCCTAAGTGTAAAGAACCAATTTAAACAATATCCACACCATATAAAGTCCCAAAAAATTTTTAAAACTTCAAACAATTGGAGAATTGGGAGTGTACTAAGAATGTGAGGATTCCTCACACTCTTTGTACCCTTGTGAATTTTTTAGTATTTCTGGATTTGGATTTTTTTGGATACCATTTGACCACCTCCTAAGTGTAATGAACCTATTTAAACTATATCCAAGTAATATAACGTCCAAAAAAAGTTGTACAAACTTCAAACAAGTGGTGAATTGGGAGGGTACGAAGAATGTGAGGATTCCTCACATACTTCGTATCCTTGTGAATTTTTTTGGAATTTTTTGATTTGGATTTGTTCGGAAATCATTTCACCACCTCCTAAGTGTAATGAACCTATTTAAACAATATCCATGCCATGTGAAGTCCCAAAAAAATTTAAAAACTTCAAACAAGTGGAGAATTGGGAGGGTACTAAGAATGTGAGGATTCCTCACACTCTTCGTAGCCTTGTTAATTTCTTTGTATTTTTTAATTTGGATTTTTTCGGAAATCATTTGACCATCTGCTAAGTGTAATGAACCTATTTAATCACGAACCAACCCATATGAAGTCCCAACAAATTTAAAAAACTTCAAACAAGTGGAGAATTGGGAGGGTACGAAGAATGTCAGGATTCCTCACATTCTTCGTACCCTTGTTAATATTTTAGTATTTTTGGATTTGGATTTTTCCGTAAATCATATCACCACCTCCTAAGTGTAAAGAAGCAATTTAAACAATATCCAAACCATATAAAGTCCCAAAAAATTTTAAAAACTTCAAACAAGTGGAGAATTGGTAGGGTACAAAGAAAGTGAGGATTCCTCACACTCTTCGTACCCTTGCGTATTTTTTAGTATTTTTGGATTTGGATTTTTTGGGATATCATTTGACCACCTCCTAAGTGTAATGAACCTATTGAAACTATATCCAAGTAATATAAAGTCCAAAAAAGGTTTTAAGAACTTCAAACAAGTGGAGAATTGGGAGGGTACGAAGAATGTGAGGATTCCTCACATTCTTCAGACCCTTGTTAATTTTTTAGTATCTTTGAATTTGGATTTTCACGTAAATCATTTCACCACCTCCTAAGTGTGACGAACCAATTTGAACAATATCCAAACTATATAAAGTCCCAAAATTTTTTAAAAACTTCAAACAAATGGAGAATGAGTAGGGTACGAAGAATGTGAGGATTCCTCACACTCTTCGTAGCCTTGTTAATTTCTTTGTATTTTTGAATTTGGATTTTTTCGGAAATCATTTGACCAGATCCTTAGTTTAATGAACCTATTTAATCAACAACCAACTGATTCGTGCCTAATTGGTGTATCAGCTGATTCATGTCCAGTTGGTGCTCCTTGATTGAGGGAGTAATCAACAAAATTTATAACCTATTATACCATGTACTAGGGTAGCAAAGACAAAGCTACTATAGTATAGTGGCTCTAGGATCGTTCACTAGGATGGGTTTTCACTTCACAAATGGTATTAATTCAAAGTTGAATTGGTGCCTTTTCATTTCAAGGTTAGCTTTAAAAGAAAACATAAAGATGAGTTGGAAAAGGTTTGGTTTTAAACTAACCAAAAATAGTAACTGATTTTACTTACAAAGAAAAGTGTTTCTTTGAGTTTAGATCACTAGACTCATGTTCCTTATACAAAAAGGAGAGTTCCGGTCACTTGTTTCTTTTCCTCCCATTGGGGATTTAACATATAGTTATTTCCCGAACCGGTGTTATACAGATGCTTCCCATTAATGGGTTCAAACACTAAATCCCTCTCACTAATGCACCTTGCAATGGCTCATACCTCTCACCTAGCACTTGCCATTCAAGGTGATCTTTAACCTTGGATTACCCGTTAAAAGCTCGCAAGAGATAAATAATGGATGTCTCCTTGGAGTCCAAAAGCTTACAAAGTGTTGGCTATTCTAGAAAATCCTACCTTCAAACCACCTACCAAAAGCTCGCAAGAGATAAACTAGTGCATCTCCATGGACGGAGATCACTTGCCTTACCAAGTGTTGGCTCAGGTGAATTGAAGGCCTTTTAAGTTAACTAAAAAGATAAAAACCATTAACGGGTCACACTTTCTCTTCATTAAAAACTAAAACAACAAAACTTCCAATTTATGTATGTGGAAACTTACCCGGCTTTCCTCACTCCAAGAGACGAAGAGCCTAGCCTCTCATCCTCTGAGGAAAAATCCTCAGAGTTTGGTTGGCTAGAAAGAAAAAGAAAATGAAAATGAAAGAGAAGGAAAAACAGAGCAAGGATCTGTATATTCTATATATTTATATATCTATATCTATATCTTTTACAATAGATGCAAGGGAATATATATAGAGAAGTTTTTCCAACCTTCCTAGCTAAGAAATCTTATGATTGGTGGATTACAAGGAGAAGAATGGAAATTTATACAAAAATATCTGAAGAAAAGATCTAAAAGAGTCGGTGCACAAATATCCCAATTCGCAAGTAGATTTCACACGTTGCATGGTGACTTGCGAAAATCTCGCAAGTTGATTTTGCAACTTGGAATCCATTTTCGCACGTTGAGCTCCAAGTTCGCAAGTTGCAAAATCACTTTCACAAGTTGGGCTTCTCTGTGACTGTGCGGCTGTATTCCATTTCCATTTCACAAGGTAGGCTTTAATTTCGCACGTTGGAGTTCCAAATTCGCAAGATGCGAATTTGTCCTTCAGCTGGATGCAGTTGTCTTGCGAAGGCCATATTTTCCTCATTTCAGCTCCAATTCATACACCATTTGAAGAATTGGATTCTTGACTTCCTGAGCTTTGAAATGGTATATAACATGTAGGAAATGGACTTCGGGAAGTGCTCCAAAAGTGCAAAAGAAGACTGCAGCTGCTGTCCTCTATTTTCTTCACTCTGTTTTTCCTCTCTCCGTTGTTCTTTCCTTGCATACTTTGCACGACTAAGGCAAAGGACTATGAGGTTCCAAAACTTGGTTTCTTCATGAATTTGAGCTTCCAAAAGCTTTGCCATGAACTATATACAGCTCTCCCTCATTCTTAAATTGCTTTGGTATAGCTAAAAGCTATCAAAAACACCAAAACTTAACACAATTTGATTAGAAACGATTGCAAGGGTCCTTAACATGTCAATTGAGTTAAAAGGTAATAATTACTACTCAAGAGTGTTTAAAAGAGTTAATTACAAGCTAAAAAATAACACTTTTTGAGTAGTAATCACCAACCCATATGAAGTCCCAACAAATTTAAAAAACTTCAAACAAGTGGAGAATTGGGAGGGTACGAAGAATGTGAGGATTCTCACATTCTTTGTACCCTTGTTCATTTTTTAGTATTTTTGGATTTGGATTTTTCCGTAAATCATTTCACCACCTCCTAAGTGTAAAGAACCTATTTAAATAATATCCAAATGATATAAAGTCCCAAAAAATTTTAATAACTTCAAACAACAGGGGAATTGCGAGGATACGAAGAATGTGAGGATTCCTCACACTTTGTGTACCCTTGTGAATTTTTTAGTATTTTAGGATTTGGATTTTTTTGGATATCATTTGACCACCTCCTAAGTGTAATGAACCTATTGAACCAACAACCAACCCACGTGAAGTCCCAACAAATTTGAGAAACTTTAAACAGGTGGAGAATTGGGAGGGTACGAAGAATGTCAGGATTCCTCACATTCTCCGTACCCTTCTTAATTTTTTAGTATTTTTGGATTTGGATTTTTTTGTAAATCATTTCACCAGCTCCTAACTGAAAAGAACCTATTCCAACAACATCCAAGCCATATGATGTCCCAAAAAATTTTAAAAACTTCAAACAAGTGAAGAATTGGGAGGTACGAAGAATGTGAGGATTCCTCACATTCTTCGTACCCTTGTTAATTTTTTAGTATTTTTGGATTTGGATTTTTTTGGAAATCATTTCACCACCTCCTAAGTGTAATGAACCTATTTAAACAATATCCAAGCCATATGAAGTCCCAAAAAATTTTAAAAAGTTCTAACAAGTGGAGAATTGGAAGGGTACGAAGAATGTGAGGATTCCTCACACTCTTGGTAGCCTTGTTAATTTCTTTGTATTTTTGAATTTTGATTTTTCCGGAAATCATTTGACCACCTCCTAAGTGTAATGAACCTATTTAATCAACAACCAACCCATATGAAGTCCAAACTAATTTGAAAAACATCAAACAAGTAGAGAATTGGGAGGGTATGAAGAATATGAGGAATCCTCACATTCTTCGTACCCTTGTTAATTTTTTAGTATTTTTGGATTTGGATTTTTCCGTAAATCATTTCACCACCTCCTAAGTGTAAAGAACCTATTTAAACAATATCCAAATGATATAAAGTCCCAAAAAATTTTAATAAATTAGAACAACTGGGGAATTGCGAGGGTACTAAGAATGTGAGGATTCCTCACACTTTGTGTACCCTTGTGAATTTTTTAGTATTTTTGGATTTGGATTTTTTTGGATATCATTTGACCACCTCCTAAGTGTAATGAACCTATTGAATCAACAACTAACCCATGTGAAGTCCCAACAAATTTGAAAAACTTTAAACAAGTGGAGAATTGGGAGGGTACGAAGCATATCAGGATTCCTCACATTCTTCGTACCCTTCTTAATTTTTTTGTATTTTTGGATTTGGATTTTTCCGTAAATCATTTCACCACCTCCTAAGTGAAAAGAACCTATTTCAACAACATCGAAGCCATATGATGTCCCAAAAAAGTTTAAAAACTTCAAACAAGTGGAGGATTGGGAGGTACAAAGAATGTGAGGATTCCTCACATTCTTCGTACCCTTGTTAATTTTTTAGTATTTTTGGATTTTGAATTTTCCGGAAATCATTTTACCACCTCCTAAGTGTAATGAATCTATTTAAACAATATCCAAGCCATATGAAGTCCCAAAAAAATTTTAAAACTTCAAACAAGTGGAGAATTGGGATGGTACGAAGAATGTGAAGATTCCTCACACTCTTCGTACCCTTGTTAATTGTTTTCATATTTTTGAATTTAGACATTTTTGGAAATCATTTTAGCACCTCCTAAGTGTAACGAACCTATTTAAACAACATCCAAGCCATATGATGTCCCAAAAAATTTTAAAAACTCCAAAGAAGTGGAGAATTGGGAGGGTACGAAGATTGTGAGATATCCTCATATCCTTCGTACCCTTGTGAATTTTTTAGTTTTTTTGGATTTGGATTTTTTTGGATATCATTTGACCACCTTATAAGTGTAACAAACCTATTTAAACAACATCCAAGCCATATGATGTCCCAAAATTTTTTAAAAACTCCAAAGAAGTGGACAATTGGTAGGATACGATGAATGTGAGGATTCCTTACATTATACGTAACCTTGTTAATTTTCTAGTATTTTTGGATTTGGATTTTTACGTACATCATTTCACCACCTCCTAGTGTAATGAACCTATTTAAACAATATCCAAGCCATATGAAGTCCCAAAAAATTTTAAAACCTTCAAATAAGTGGAGAATTGGGAGGGTACGATGAATGTGAGGATTCCTTACATTCTTCGTACCTTTGTTAATTCTTTAGTATTTTTGGATTTGTATTTTTTCGTAAATCTTTTCACCACCTGCTAAGTGTAAAGAACCAATTTAAACAATATCCAAATCATATGAAGTCCCAAAAAATTTTAAAAACTTCAAACAAGTGGAGAATTGGGAGGGTACTAAAAATGTGAGGATTTCTCACACTCTTTGTACCCTTGTGAATTTTTTAGTATTTTTGGAGTTGGATTTTTTCGGATACCATTTGACCACCTCCTAAGTGTAATGAACCTATTAAACTATATCCAAGTAATATAAAGTCCAAAAAAGGTTTTACTAACTTCAAACAAGTGGTTAATTGGGAGGGTATGAAGAATGTGAGGATTCCTCACAAAGTTCGTACCCTTGTGAATTTTGTGGCGTTTTTGGATTTGGATTTGTTCCGAAATCATTTTACCACCTCCTAAGTGTAATGAACCTATTTAAACAACAACCAACCCATATGAAGTCCCAACAAATTTGAAAAACTTCAAACAAGTGGAGAATTGGGAGGTACGAAGAATATGAGGATTCCTCACACTCTTCGTACCCTTGTTAATTTTTTAGTATTTTTGGATTTGGATTTTTCCGTAAATCATTTCACCACATCCCAATGTAAAGAACCTATTTAAACAATATCCAAGCCATATGAAGTCCCAAAAATTTTTAAAAACTTCAAACAAGTGTAGAATGGGGAGGGTACGAAGAATTTGAGGATTCCTCACATTCTTCGTACCCTTGATAATTTTTTTGTATTTTTGGATTTGGATTTTTCGGAAATCATTTCACAACCTCCTAAGTGTAATGAACCTATTTAAACAATATCCAAGCCATATCACGTCCCAAAAATGTTTAAAAACTTCAAACAAGTGGAGAATTGGGAGGGTACGATGAATGTGAGGATTCCTCTTACTCTTCGTAGCCTTGTTAATTTTTTTGTATTTTTGAATTTGGATTTTTCCGGAAATCATTTTTTCATTTTGTAAGTGTAACAAACCTATTTAAACAACATCCAAGCCATATGATGTTCCAAAAAAAAAATTAAAAACTCCAAAGAAGTGGAGTATTGTGAGGGTACGATGATTGTGAGGATTCCTCGCATACTTCGTAGCCTTGTGAATTTTTTAGTATTTTTTTATTTGGATTTTTTCGGATATCATTTGAGCACCTTCTAGATGTAACAAACCTATTTAAACAACATCTAAGCCATCTGATGTCCCAAAAAATTTTAAAAACTCCAAAAAATTGGGGAATTGGTTGGGTACGAAGAATGTGAGGATTCCTTACATTCTTTGTACCCTTGATAATCTTTTAGTATTTTTGGATTTGGATTTTTCGGTAAATCATTTCACCGCCTCCTAATGTAAAGAACCCATTTGAACAGTATACAAGCCATACGAAGTCCCAAAAAGTTTTAAAAACTTTAAAAAAGTGGAGAATTGGGAGGGTACGAAGAATGTGAGGATTCCTCACACTCTTCGTAGCCTTGTTAATAATTTTGTATTTTTGAATTTGGATTTTTCCGGTAATCATTTGACCACCTCCTAAGTGTAAAGAACCTATTTAAACAATAACCAATGCATATGAAGTCCCAACAAATTTGAAAAACTTCAAACAAGTGGAGAATTGGGAGGGTACGAAGAATGTGAGGATTCACCACATTCTTCTTACCCTTGTTAATTTTTTAGTATTTTTGGATTTCGATTTTTCCGTAAATAATTTCACCACCTCCTAAGTGTAATGAACCTATTTAAACAATATCCAAGCTATATGAAGTCCCAAAAAATTTTAAAAACTTCAAACAAGTGGGAAATTGGGAGGATACTTAGAATGTGAGGAATCCTCATACTCTTTATACCCTTGTGAATTTTTTAGTATTTTTGGATTTGGATTTTTTCGGATACCATTTGACCACCTCCTATGTGTAATGAACCTATTTAAACTATATCAAAGTAATATAAAGTCCAAAAAAAGTTTTAAAAACTTCAAACAAGTGGTGAATTGGGAGGGTACGATGAATTTGAGGATTCCTCACACTCTTCGTAGCCTTGTTAATTTTTTTGTATTTTTGGATTTGGATTTTTCGGAAACCATTTCACCACCTCCTAAGTGTAACGAACCTATTTCAACAATATCCAAGCCATATGAAGTCCAAAAAATTTTAAAAACTTCAAACATGTGGAGAATTGGGAGGGTACGATGAATGTGAGGATTCCTCACACGCTTTGTACCCTTGTTATTTTTTTTGTATTTTTAAATTTGGATTTTTCCGAAAATCATTTTAGCACCTCCTAAGTGTAATGAACCTATTTAAACAACAACCAACCCATATGAAGTCCCAAAAAATTTGAAAAACTTCAAACAAGTGGAGAATTGGGAGGTACGAAGAATATGAGGATTCCTCACATTCTTCGCACCCTTGTTAATTTTTTAGTATTTTTGGATTTGGATTTTTCCGTAAATCATTTCACCACCCCCTAATGTAAAGAACCTATTTAAACAATATCCAAACCATATAAAATCCCAAAAAATTTTAAAAACTTCAAACAAGTGATTCCTCACATTCTTCATACCCTTGATAATTTTTTAGTTTTTTTGGATTTGGATTTTTTGGAAATCATTTCACCACCTCCTCAGTGTAATGAAACTATTTAAACAATATCCAAGCCATATGAAGCCCCAAAAAATTTTAAAAACTTCAAACAAGTGGAGAATTGGGAGGGTACGATGAATGTGAGGATTCCTCACACTCTTCGTAGCCTTGTTAATTTTTTTGTATTTTTGGATTTGGATTTTTCGGAAACCGTTTCACCACCTCCTAAGTGTAATGAACCTATTTCACCACCTCCGAAGAATGTCACGATTCCTCACATTCTTCGTACCCTTCTTAATTTTTTAATATTTTTGGATTTTGATTTTTTCCGTACATCATTTCACCACCTCCTAAGTGAAAAGAACCTATTCCAACAACATCCAAGCCATATCAAGTCCCAAAAAAATTTAAAAACTTCAAACAAGTGGAGACTTGGGAGGTACGAAGAATGTGAGGATTCCTCACATTCTTCATACCCTTGTTAATTGTTTTAGTATTTTTGGATTTGGATTTTTTCGTAAATCATTTCGCCACCTCCTAAGAGTAATGAAACTATTTAACCAATATCCAAGCCATATGAAGTCCCAAAAAATTTTAAAAACTTGAAACAAGTGGAGAATTGGGAGGGTACGAAGAATGTGAGGATTCCTCACACTCTTCGTAGACTTGTTAATTTCTTTGTATTTTTGAATTTGGATTTTTTCAGAAATCATTTGACCACATCCTAAGTGTAATGAACCTATTTAATCAACAACCAATGGATATGATGTCCGAACAAAATAAAAAAACTTCAAACAAATGGACAATTGGGAGGGTATGAAGAATGTCAAGATTCCTCACATTCTTTGTACCCTTGTTAATTTTTTAGTATTTTTGGATTTGGATTTTTCTGTAAATCATTTCACCACCTCCTAAGTGTAAAGAACCAATTTAAACAATATCCACACCATGTAAAGTCCCAAAAAATTTTTAAAACTTCAAACAATTGGAGAATTGGGAGTGTACTAAGAATGTGAGGATTCCTCACACTCTTTGTACCCTTGTGAATTTTTTAGTATTTTTGAATTTGGATTTTTTTGGATACCATTTGACCACCTCCTAAGTGTAACGAACCTATTTAAACTATATCCAAGTAATATAACGTCCAAAAAAAGTTGTACAAACTTCAAACAAGTGGTGAATTGGGAGGGTACGAAGAATGTGAGGATTCCTCACATACTTTGTACCCGTGCGATTTTTTTGGCATTTTTGGATTTGGAATTGTTCCGAAATCATTTCACCACCTCTTAAGTGTAATGAACCTATTTAAACAACAACCAACCCATATGAAGTCCCAACAAATTTGAAAAACTTCAAACAAGTGGAGAATTGGGAGGTACGAAGCATATGAGGATTCCTCACATTCTTCGTACCCTTGTTAATTTTTTAGTATTTTTGGATTTGGATTTTTCCGTAAATCATTTCACCACCGCCTAATGCAAAGAACCTATTTAAACAATATCCAAACCATATGAAATCCCAAAAAATTGTAAAAACATCAAACAAGTGATTCCTCACATTCTTTGTACCCTTGATAATTTTTTTGTATTTTTGGATTTGGATTTTTTGGAAATCATTTCACCACCTCCTAAGTGTAATGAACCTATGTAAACAATATCCAAGCCATATGAAGTCCCAAAAAATTTTAAAAACTTCAAACAAGTGGAGAATTGGGAGGGTACGATGAATGTGAGGATTCCTCACACTCTTCGTAGCCTTGTTAATTTTTTTGTATTTTTGGATTTGGATTTTTCGGAAACCATTTCACCACCTCCTAAGTGTAATGAACCTATTTCAACAATATCCAAGCCATATGAAGTCCCAAAAAATTTTAAAAACTTCAAACATGTGGAGAATTGGGAGGGTACGATGAATGTGAGGATTCCTCACACTCTTTGTATCCTTGTTAATTTTTTAGTATTTTTGGATTTGGATATTTCCGTAAATCATTTCACCACCTCCTAATGTAAAGAACCTATTTAAACAATATCAAAGCCATATGAAGTCCCAAAAAATTTTAAAACCTTCAAATAAGTGGAGAATTGGGAGGGTACGATGAATGTGAGGATTCCTCAAACTCTTCGTGGCCGTGTTAATTATTTTGTATTTTTGAATTTGGATTTTTCCGTAAATCATTTTAGCACCTCCTCAGTGTAACGAACCTATTTAAACAGCATCCATGCCATATGATGTCCCAAAAAAATTTAAAAACTCGAAAGAAGTGGAGATTTGTGAGGGTACGATGATTGTGAGGATTCCACACATACTTCGTACCCTTGTGATTTTTTTAGTATTTTTTGATTTGGATTTTTTCGGATATCATTTGACCACCTTCTAAGTGTAACGAACCTATTTAAACAACATCTAAGCCATCTGATGTCCCAAGAATTTTGAAAGACTCCAAAGAATTGGAGAATTGGTTGGGTAGGAAGAATGTGAGGATTCCTTACATTCTTCGTACCCTTGTTAATCTTTTTAGTATTTTTGGATTTGGATTTTTTGGAAATCATTTCACCACCTCCTAAGTGTAATGAACCTATGTAAACAATATCCAAGCCATATGAAGTCCCAAAAAATTTTAAAAACTTCAAACAAGTGGAGAATTGGGAGGGTACGATGAATGTGAGGATTCCTCACACTCTTCGTAGCCTTGTTAATTTTTTTGTATTTTTGGATTTGGATTTTTCGGAAACCATTTCACCACCTCCTAAGTGTAATGAACCTATTTCAACAATATCCAAGCCATATGAAGTCCCAAAAAATTTTAAAAACTTCAAACATGTGGAGAATTGGGAGGGTACGATGAATGTGAGGATTCCTCACACTCTTCGTATCCTTGTTAATTTTTTAGTATTTTTGGATTTGGATATTTCCGTAAATCATTTCACCACCTCCTAATGTAAAGAACCTATTTAAACAATATCCAAGCCATATGAAGTCCCAAAAAATTTTAAAACCTTCAAATAAGTGGAGAATTGGGAGGGTACGATGAATGTGAGGATTCCTCAAACTCTTCGTGGCCGTGTTAATTATTTTGTATTTTTGAATTTGGATTTTTCCGTAAATCATTTTAGCACCTCCTCAGTGTAACGAACCTATTTAAACAGCATCCAAGCCATATGATGTCCCAAAAAAATTTAAAAACTCGAAAGAAGTGGAGAGTTGTGAGGGTACGATGATTGTGAGGATTCCACACATACTTCGTACCCTTGTGATTTTTTTAGTATTTTTTGATTTGGATTTTTTCGGATATCATTTGACCACCTTCTAAGTGTAACGAACCTATTTAAACAACATCTAAGCCATCTGATGTCCCAAAAATTTTGAAAGACTCCAAAGAATTGGAGAATTGGTTGGGTAGGAAGAATGTGAGGATTCCTTACATTCTTCGTACCCTTGTTAATCTTTTTAGTATTTTTGGATTTGGATTTTTTGGAAATCATTTCACCACCTCCTAAGTGTAATGAACCTATGTAAACAATATCCAAGCCATATGAAGTCCCAAAAAATTTTAAAAACTTCAAACAAGTGGAGAATTGGGAGGGTACGATGAATGTGAGGATTCCTCACACTCTTCGTAGCCTTGTTAATTTTTTTGTATTTTTGGATTTGGATTTTTCGGAAACCATTTCACCACCTCCTAAGTGTAATGAACCTATTTCAACAATATCCAAGCCATATGAAGTCCCAAAAAATTTTAAAAACTTCAAACATGTGGAGAATTGGGAGGGTACGATGAATGTGAGGATTCCTCACACTCTTCGTATCCTTGTTAATTTTTTAGTATTTTTGGATTTGGATATTTCCGTAAATCATTTCACCACCTCCTAATGTAAAGAACCTATTTAAACAATATCCAAGCCATATGAAGTCCCAAAAAATTTTAAAACCTTCAAATAAGTGGAGAATTGGGAGGGTACGATGAATGTGAGGATTCCTCAAACTCTTCGTGGCCGTGTTAATTATTTTGTATTTTTGAATTTGGATTTTTCCGTAAATCATTTTAGCACCTCCTCAGTGTAACGAACCTATTTAAACAGCATCCAAGCCATATGATGTCCCAAAAAAATTTAAAAACTCGAAAGAAGTGGAGATTTGTGAGGGTACGATGATTGTGAGGATTCCACACATACTTCGTACCCTTGTGATTTTTTTAGTATTTTTTGATTTGGATTTTTTCGGATATCATTTGACCACCTTCTAAGTGTAACGAACCTATTTAAACAACATCTAAGCCATCTGATGTCCCAAAAATTTTGAAAGACTCCAAAGAATTGGAGAATTGGTTGGGTAGGAAGAATGTGAGGATTCCTTACATTCTTCGTACCCTTGTTAATCTTTTTAGTATTTTTGGATTTGGATTTTTCCGTGAATCATTTCACCGCCTCCTAATGTAAAGAACCCATTTAAACAATATCCAAGCCACATGATGTCCGAAAAAATTTTAAAAACTTCAAACAAGTGGAGAATTGGGAGGGTACGATGAATGTGAGGATTCCTCACACTCTTCGTAGCCTTGTTAATTTTTTTGTATTTTTGGATTTGGATTTTTCGGAAACCATTTCACCACCTCCTAAGTGTAATGAACCTATTTCAACAATATCCAAGCCATATGAAGTCCCAAAAAATTTTAAAAACTTCAAACATGTGGAGAATTGGGAGGGTACGATGAATGTGAGGATTCCTCACACTCTTCGTATCCTTGTTAATTTTTTAGTATTTTTGGATTTGGATATTTCCGTAAATCATTTCACCACCTCCTAATGTAAAGAACCTATTTAAACAATATCCAAGCCATATGAAGTCCCAAAAAATTTTAAAACCTTCAAATAAGTGGAGAATTGGGAGGGTACGATGAATGTGAGGATTCCTCAAACTCTTCGTGGCCGTGTTAATTATTTTGTATTTTTGAATTTGGATTTTTCCGTAAATCATTTTAGCACCTCCTCAGTGTAACGAACCTATTTAAACAGCATCCAAGCCATATGATGTCCCAAAAAAATTTAAAAACTCGAAAGAAGTGGAGATTTGTGAGGGTACGAT
Source organism: Vitis vinifera (assembly GCF_030704535.1). Taxonomy (NCBI): domain Eukaryota; kingdom Viridiplantae; phylum Streptophyta; class Magnoliopsida; order Vitales; family Vitaceae; genus Vitis; species Vitis vinifera. Next base: position 11,597,549 of record NC_081807.1, on the reverse strand, counting down.
GATTGTGAGGATTCCACACATACTTCGTACCCTTGTGATTTTTTTAGTATTTTTTGATTTGGATTTTTTCGGATATCATTTGACCACCTTCTAAGTGTAACGAACCTATTTAAACAACATCTAAGCCATCTGATGTCCCAAAAATTTTGAAGGACTCCAAAGAATTGGAGAATTGGTTGGGTAGGAAGAATGTGAGGATTCCTTACATTCTTCGTACCCTTGTTAATCTTTTTAGTATTTTTGGATTTGGATTTTTTGGAAATCATATCACCACCTCCTAAGTGTAATGAACCTATGTAAACAATATCCAAGCCATATGATGTCCCAAAAAATTTTAAAAACTTCAAACAAGTGGAGAATTGGCAGGGTACGATGAATGTGAGGATTCCTCACACTCTTCGTAGCCTTGTTAATTTTTTTGTATTTTTGGATTTGGATTTTTCGGAAACCATTTCACCACCTCCTAAGTGTAATGAACCTATTTCAACAATATCCAAGCCATATGAAGTCCCAAAAAATTTTAAAAACTTCAAACATGTGGAGAATTGGGAGGGTACGATGAATGTGAGGATTCCTCACACTCTTCGTATCCTTGTTAATTTTTTAGTATTTTTGGATTTGGATATTTCCGTAAATCATTTCACCACCTCCTAATGTAAAGAACCTATTTAAACAATATCCAAGCCATATGAAGTCCCAAAAAATTTTAAAACCTTCAAATAAGTGGAGAATTGGGAGGGTACGATGAATGTGAGGATTCCTCAAACTCTTCGTGGCCGTGTTAATTATTTTGTATTTTTGAATTTGGATTTTTCCGTAAATCATTTTAGCACCTCCTCAGTGTAACGAACCTATTTAAACAGCATCCAAGCCATATGATGTCCCAAAAAAATTTAAAAACTCGAAAGAAGTGGAGATTTGTGAGGGTACGATGATTGTGAGGATTCCACACATACTTCGTACCCTTGTGATTTTTTTAGTATTTTTTGATTTGGATTTTTTCGGATATCATTTGACCACCTTCTAAGTGTAACGAACCTATTTAAACAACATCTAAGCCATCTGATGTCCCAAAAATTTTGAAAGACTCCAAAGAATTGGAGAATTGGTTGGGTAGGAAGAATGTGAGGATTCCTTACATTCTTCGTACCCTTGTTAATCTTTTTAGTATTTTTGGATTTGGATTTTTTGGAAATCATTTCACCACCTCCTAAGTGTAATGAACCTATGTAAACAATATCCAAGCCATATGAAGTCCCAAAAAATTTTAAAAACTTCAAACAAGTGGAGAATTGGGAGGGTACGATGAATGTGAGGATTCCTCACACTCTTCGTAGCCTTGTTAATTTTTTTGTATTTTTGGATTTGGATTTTTCGGAAACCATTTCACCACCTCCTAAGTGTAATGAACCTATTTCAACAATATCCAAGCCATATGAAGTCCCAAAAAATTTTAAAAACTTCAAACATGTGGAGAATTGGGAGGGTACGATGAATGTGAGGATTCCTCACACTCTTCGTATCCTTGTTAATTTTTTAGTATTTTTGGATTTGGATATTTCCGTAAATCATTTCACCACCTCCTAATGTAAAGAACCTATTTAAACAATATCCAAGCCATATGAAGTCCCAAAAAATTTTAAAACCTTCAAATAAGTGGAGAATTGGGAGGGTACGATGAATGTGAGGATTCCTCAAACTCTTCGTGGCCATGTTAATTATTTTGTATTTTTGAATTTGGATTTTTCCGTAAATCATTTTAGCACCTCCTCAGTGTAACGAACCTATTTAAACAGCATCCAAGCCATATGATGTCCCAAAAAAATTTAAAAACTCGAAAGAAGTGGAGATTTGTGAGGGTACGATGATTGTGAGGATTCCACACATACTTCGTACCCTTGTGATTTTTTTAGTATTTTTTGATTTGGATTTATTCGGATATCATTTGACCACCTTCTAAGTGTAACGAACCTATTTAAACAACATCTAAGCCATCTGATGTCCCAAAAATTTTGAAAGACTCCAAAGAATTGGAGAATTGGTTGGGTAGGAAGAATGTGAGGATTCCTTACATTCTTCGTACCCTTGTTAATCTTTTTAGTATTTTTGGATTTGGATTTTTCCGTGAATCATTTCACCGCCTCCTAATGTAAAGAACCCATTTAAACAATATCCAAGCCATATGATGTCCCAAAAAATTTTAAAAACTTCAAACAAGCATAGAAAGAGGAGGGTACGAAGAATTTGACGATTCCTCACATTCTTGATACCCTTGATAATTTTTTAGTATTTTTGGATTTGGATTTTTCGGAAATCATTTCACCACCTCCTAAGTGTAGTGAACCTTTTTAAACAATATCAAAGCCATATGAAGTCCCAAAAAATTATAAAAACTTCAAACAATTGGAGAATTGGGAGGGTACGAAGAATGTGAGGATTCCTCACACTCTTCGTACCCTGATTAACTTTTTTGTATTTTTGAATTTAGATTTTTTCGGAAATCATTTTAGCACCTCCTAAGTGTAACGAACCTATTTAAACAACATCCAAGCCATATGATGTCCCAAAAATTTTTAAAAACTCCAAAGAAGTGGAGAATTGTGAGGGTACGAAGATTGTGAGGATTCCTCACATACTTCGTACCCTTGTGAATGTTTTGGCATTTTTGGATTTGGATTTGTTCCAAAATCATTTCACTACCTCCTAAGTGTAATGAACATATTTAAACAACAACCAACCCATATGAAGTCCCAACAAATTTGAAAAACTTCAAACAAGTGGAGAATTGGGAGGTACAAAGAATGTGAGGATTCCTCACATTCTTCGTACCCTTGTTAATTTTTTAGTATTTTTAGATTTGGATTTTTTTCGTAAATCATTTCACCACCCCCTAATGTAAAGAACCTATTTAAACAATATCCAAACCATATGAAGTCCCAAAAAATTTTAAAAACTTCAAACAAGTGTAGAATGGGGAGGGTACGAAGAATTTGAGGATTCCTCACATTCTTCGTACCCTTGATAATTTTTTAGTATTTTTGGATTTGGATTTTTCGGAAATCATTTCACCGCCTCCTAAGTGTAATGAACCTATTTAAACAATATCCAAGCCATATGAAGTCTCAAAAAATTTTAAAAACTTCAAACTAGTGGAGAATGGGGAGGGTACGATGAATGTGAGGATTCCTCACACTCTTCGTAGCCTTGTTAATTTTTTTGTATTTTTGGATTTGGATTTTTCGGAAACCATTTCACCACCTCCTAAGTGTAATGAACCTATTTCAACAATATCCAAGTCATATGAAGTCCCAAAAAATTTTAAAAACTTCAAACATGTGGAGAATTGGGAGGGTACGATGAATGTTGGGATTCCTCACAGTCTTCGTACCCTTGTTAATTTTTCTGTATTTTTGAATTTGGATTTTTCCGGAAATCATTTGAGCACCTCTAAAGTGTAATGAGAATATTTAAACAACATCAAACCCATATAAAGCCCCAATAAAATTTGAAAAACTTGAAACAAATGGAGAATTGGTAGGGTACGAAGAATGTGAGGATTCCTCACACTCTTCGTACCCTTGTTAATTTTTTAGTATTTTTGGATTTGGATATTTCCGTAAATCATTTCACCACCTCCTAATGTAAAGAACCTATTTAAACCATATCCAAGCCATATGAAGTCCCAAAAAATTTTAAAAACTTCAAATAAGTGGAGAATTGGGAGTGTACGATGAATGTGAGGATTCCTCACACTCTTCATGGCCTTGTTAATTATTTTGTATTTTTGAATTTGGATTTTTCCGTAAATCATTTTAGCACCTCCTCAGTGTAACGAACCTATTTAAACAGCATCCAAGCCATATCATGTCCCAAAAAAATTTAAAAACTCGAAAGAAGTGGAGATTTGTGACGGTACGATGATTGTGAGGATTCCTCGTATACTTCGTACCCTTGTGAATTTTTTAGTATTTTTTGATTTGGATTTTTTCGGATATCATTTGACCACCTTCTAAGTATAACAAACCTATTTAAACAACATCTAAGCCATCTGATGTCCCAAAATATTTGAAAGACTCCAAAGAATTAGAGAATTGGTTGGGTAGGAAGAATGTGAGGATTCCTTACATTCTTCGTACCCTTGTTAATCTTTTAGTATTTTTGGATTTGGATTTTTCCGTGAATCATTTCACCGCCTCCTAATGTAAAGAACTTATTTAAACAATATCCAAGCCATATGATGTCCCAAAAAATTTTAAAAACTTCAAACAAGTATAGAAAGAGGAGGGTACGGAGAATTTGACGATTCCTCACATTTTTGATACCCTTGATAATTTTTTAGTATTTTTGGATTTGGATTTTTCGGAAATCATTTCACCACCTCCTAAGTGTAATGAACCTTTTTAAACAATATCAAAGCCATATGAAGTCCCAAAAAACTTATAAAAACTTCAAACAATTGGAGAATTGGGAGGGTACGAAGAATGTGAGGATTCCTCACACTCTTCGTACCCTTATTAACTTTTTTGTATTTTTGAATTTATATTTTTTCGGAAATCATTTTAGCACCTCCTAAGTGTAACGAACCTATTTAAACAACATCCAAGCCATATGATGTCCCAAAAATTTTTAAAAACTCCAAAGAAGTGGAGAATTGTGAGGGTACGAAGATTGTGAGGATTCCTCACATACTTCGTACCCTTGTGAATTTTGTAGTATTTTTGGATTTGGAGTTTTTCGGATATCTTTTGAGCACCTGCTAAGTGTAACGAACCTATTTAAACAACTTTCAAGCCATCTGATGTCCCAAAAAATTTTAAAAACTCCAAAGAAGTGGAGAATTGGTAGGGTATGAAGAATGTGAGGATTCCTTACATTCTTCGTACCCTTGTTAAATTTTTAGTATTTTTGGATTTGGATTTTTCCGTAAATCATTTCACCACCCCTAATGTAAAGAATCTATTTAAACAATATCCAAGCCATATGAAGTCCCAAAAATTTTTAAAAACTTCAAACAAGTGTAGAATGGGGAGGGTACGAAGAATTTGAGGATTCCTCACATTCTTCGTACCCTTGTTAAATTTTTAGTATTTTTGGATTTGGATTTTTCCGTAAATCATTTCACCACCCCTAATGTAAAGAATCTATTTAAACAATATCCAAGCCATATGAAGTCCCAGAAATTTTTAAAAACTTCAAACAAGTGTAGAATGGGGAGGGTACGAAGAATTTGAGGATTCCTCACATTCTTCGTACCCTTGATAATTTTTTAGTATTTTTGGATTTGGATTTTTCGGAAATCATTTCACCATCTCCTAAGTGTAATGAGCCTATTTAAACAATATCAAAGCCATATGAAGTCCCAAAAAATTTTTAAAACATCAAACAAGTGGAGAATTGGGAGGATACGATGAATGTGAGGATTCCTCACACTCTTCGTAGCCTTGTTATTTTTTTTTTTTTTTTTTTGAATTTGGATTTTTTCGGAAATCATTTGAGCACCTTCTAAGTGTAATGAGCCTATTGAAACAACATCCAATGCATATGAAGTCCCAACAAATTTGAAAAACTTCAAACAAGTGGAGAATTGGGAGGGTACGAAAAATGTGAGGATTCCTCACATTCTTCGTACCCTTATTAATTTTTTAGTATTTTTGGATTTGGATTTTTACGAATATCATTTGACCACCTTGTAAATGTAACAAACCTATTTAAACAACATCCAAGTCATATGATGTCCCAAAAAATTTTAAAAACTCCAAAGAAGTGGAGAATTGGTAGGGTACGAAGAATGTGAGGATGCCTCACATTCTTCGTACCCTTGTTAATTTTTTAGTATTTTTGGATTTGGATTTTTCTGTAAATCATTTCACCACCTCCTAAGTGTAAAGAACTTATTTAAACAATATCCAAGCCATATGAAGTCCCAAAAAATTTGAAAAACTTGAAACATGTGGAGAATTGGGAGGGTACGAAGAATGTGAGGATTCCTCATACTCTTTGTACCCTTGTGAATTTTTTAGTATTTTGGGACTTGGATTTTTTCGAAAATCATTTCATCACCTTCTAAGTGTAATGAACCTATTTAAACAATATCCAAGCCATATGAAGTCCCAAAAAATTTTAAAAACTTCAAACAAGTGGAGAATTGGGAGGGTACTATGAATGTGAGGATTCCTCACATTCTTCGTACCCTTGATAATTTTTTAGTATTTTTGGATTTGGATTTTTCGGAAATCATTTCACCACCTCCTAAGTGTAATGAGCCTATTTAAACAATATCAAAGCCATATGAAGTCCCAAAAAAATTTTAAAACATCAAACAAGTGGAGAATTGGGAGGATACGATGAATGTGAGGATTCCTCACACTCTTCGTAGCCTTGTTATATATTTTTTTTTTTTTGAATTTGGATTTTTTCGGAAATCATTTGAGCACCTTCTAAGTGTAATGAGCCTATTGAAACAACATCCAATGCATATGAAGTCCCAACAAATTTGAAAAACTTCAAACAAGTGGAGAATTGGGAGGGTACGAAAAATGTGAGGATTCCTCACATTCTTCGTACCCTTGTTAATTTTTTAGTATTTTTGGATTTGGATTTTTACGAATATCATTTGACCACCTTGTAAATGTAACAAACTTATTTAAACAACATCCAAGTCATATGATGTCCCAAAAAATTTTAAAAACTCCAAAGAAGTGGAGAATTGGTAGGGTACGAAGAATGTGAGGATGCCTCACATTCTTCGTACCCTTGTTAATTTTTTAATATTTTTGGATTTGGATTTTTCTGTAAATCATTTCACCACCTCCTAAGTGTAAAGAACTTATTTAAACAATATCCAAGCCATATGAAGTCCCAAAAAATTTGAAAAACTTGAAACATGTGGAGAATTGGGAGGGTACGAAGAATGTGAGGATTCCTCATACTCTTTGTACCCTTGTGAATTTTTTAGTATTTTGGGATTTGGATTTTTTCGAAAATCATTTCATCACCTTCTAAGTGTAATGAACCTATTTAAACAATATCCAAGCCATATGAAGTCCCAAAAAATTTTAAAAACTTCAAACAAGTGGAGAATTGGGAGGGTACTATGAATGTGAGGATTCCTCACACTCTTTGTACCCTTGTTAATTTTTTAGTATTTTTGGATTTGGATTTTTCTGTAAATCATTTCACCACCTCCTAAGTGTAAAGAACTTATTTAAACAATATCCAAGCCATATGAAGTCCCAAAAAATTTGAAAAACTTGAAACATGTGGAGAATTGGGAGGGTACGAAGAATGTGAGGATTCCTCATACTCTTTGTACCCTTGTGAATTTTTTAGTATTTTGGGATTTGGATTTTTTCGGAAATCATTTCATCGCCTCCTAAGTGTAATGAACCTATTTAAACAATATCCAAGCCATATGAAGTCCCAAAAAATTTTAAAAACTTCAAACAAGTGGAGAATTGGGAGGGTACTATGAATGTGAGGATTCCTCACACTCTTTGTACCCTTGTTAACTTTTTTATATTTTTGAATTTGGATTTTTTTGGAAATCATTTGCCCACCTCTTAAGTGTAATGAACCTATTTAAAAAACAACCATCCCATATGAGGTCCCAACAAATTTGAAAAACTTCAAACAAATGGAGAATTGGGAGGGTAAGAAGAATGTGAGGATTCCTCACATTCTTCGTACCCTTGTTAATTTTTTAGTATTTTTGGATTTGGATTTTTTCAGATATCATTTGACCGCCTTCTAAGTGTAATGAACCTATTTAAACAACATCCAAGCCATATGATGTCCCAACAAATTTTAAAAACTTCAAACAAGTGGAGAATTGTGAGGGTATGAAGAATGTGAGGATTCCTCACATACTTCATACCCTTGTTAATTTTTTAGTATTTTTGGATTTGGATTTTTTCGAAAATCATTTGACCACCTTCTAAGTGTAACGAACCTATTTAAACAGTATCCAAGCCATATGATGTCCTAAAAAATTTTGAATTTGTCGAGAACAATCTATGCATGAATCCAACATTTTACCACCTTTACTTCATTAACTAATAAGTGGTCGACCGGTACAGTGCTATCGGTTTGCCTATATTCTCAGCCGGTATCCATTGCCAATTCTTATGCTGAAGCACCAAAATGGGCAGTGTCTACAAGTCGCAAAAAAAATTTCAACGGCTTCATATGGTGGTCGACTGGTACACGAATATCTTTTACATGTCATTTATGTTTTTTATCCGGTCATTCATACACTCAGATGGTATTACCCAATAATGACATAGATTGGCCAATTATTGGTAGGGATTGAAACCGCGAGTTTTGAATATAAGAGGAAACAAAATTAAAGAAAAAAAATACATTTTTCTTACCACCAATGCGTTGGCTTTTCATATGTCCTAACATAACCTTATTCATCATTCATGAGATGATATCACCCCACCTCATAATGTATAAGACACTATTACGTTCACCCATGCGCATTACTTAGCCTAGCGGATATAGGGCAATGGGAAAAAATAATGTCACGTAGGGGTGACGACGAGACCAAAGATTAAGCGGGTTTTTCAAACTTTATAGGGCAATACATTTTATCATTAGAAATAAAAAATCACAAAAAAAAAATTACAAAGCACCTTTCAAATATATTAGTGTGACTACAAACATGTATTCTGAACCATTTTGTCTCAAGCAATTTAATACTCATCTTGTACGATCTCATCTTCTCATAAGAATTAGCACAGCTAGAATATGCAATATGAATGTTTTCATTAAAATATTTTTGTGTAGATATTCTTTTGCATCGATTTAACATACCCTATTGGAATGAATCAATCATCTTCTAGGTAAACACCATGTAGTTGCTTTGAAATTATTTATAACGGTCTATTTTATATAGATATTATCTATATTAAATCCAAAATAGATAACATTTAAATTGTATCATGGTGGTTAAGCAATTTGACCAAAAGTGAGGCAAAAAATATTGAATGGTGATGTCGGTGAGAGTTTTCTAAGAATACATATAACCTATGCTTCTTTAAGATGTGATGAGCATTAGGAGTAACTAATGAATTATATAACCTTATGGTACCACCATATGCATCAGTTTTTGTACCTTTGATGGTTTTTGTTAGTTTGTTTCAATCCCACAAAGTCGTTCCAAAATTGACTTGTTTAAAAAATGTTGAACTTATGTTGAATCGTCATTTAAGGGGTTATTGAGATTTGATTCTTTTTCTTCAATAGGCCATCAAGTATTTTTTGGATAATCGAAATTAGGAGGTGCAATTTAGGCAAGTTGTCCTGACTTAAGCCAACCTTAATTTGGATAAGGTTCGACAATTATTTTTAATATTTAGGTACAATTTTTTCTTTCCAAACTTAATTCAGGTGAAATACAAATAAATATTCGAACAACCCTAACCTAATCCAAATCCAATTTAATATTTTTATAATATTTATAGTTTAAATTATTTTATTTAATAAATTTATTTTATTTAATTTTTTAGATGTTACAAAAATAATATCAAATTATAATTTTTTTTCTTTTTTAGAAAGATACATAAATTTTTTTTGCCATTTTAATTATCATCCCAAACTATATTTAAATTTAGTATAAATATACAAAAAAAAATGTATTTTAAAAAAAATTTAAGTAGATGTTGAATCATATAGACCCAATTTGCTAAAGTCTAATACAAAGAACCCAAACTCAATCCAACCCTGGAAATTTCAACATCATTATTTTATAAGATTAAGTTTATTCACCTTACTTAAATTTAATCTAAATATAATTAATTACTATTAATTTAATATTTTATCAAATATTTCCTCTTCCTTTTATCATTTATTAATTTCATTCCGCTCTCATTTGATTCAAAGTAAGTGAAATTTCTCATCTTGTCATGTTAGGCTCCTAAATAGAGTAAATATCATGGAATGCCATGAAAGAGACATGATATTCCATATATACCAAGAATTATATAAATGAATTTTTAAATAATTATTTTGCACCCAATCAATGGAGGACGCGTGGCTCATCTGATATGTCCAAGTGTGTTTTAAACTTACGAGAAATGAAATCGAAATTTTACGGAGCTTGACTACTTATTCATCACAATGTACGAGGATGTCATAATTACTAAATAGATAATTTTTCGTGCATTACAAGATCAAATTTGAAGACTTGAAGTTGGATTAACAGGTTTTAAATACTTATAATCATTGTGACTCATTTATTTAGTTTGTATGGATAACCTATGAGGATTGAAACCTAAATTGTATAAACCTTGACTTCTTATTCATCACAATGTATGAGGATGTCGTGATTACTCAATAGATGATTGTTGGAGCATTACAAGATCACAATTTGAAGACTTGAAGTTGGATTAAGAGGTTTCTAATGCTTATAATATTTAGTTTGTGTAAATGTATTTTAAATATGGATGAGTAAACATTCAGCTATACTCATCCCTATACATACATTTTCAATTATAAAATTCATATCACTTACCCCAAACAAATTTTATTCCCTATGCATATATTACTTGGTAGAGTTCACCACCATGTTAGTCGAGTGTCATTGCATTGACCATCGTCTTTAACATTTTTCCCATTGGATTATCCCTATCTTGTGTACTACTGTTTTTGAACTTCCGTGTTAAGAGGACAAAAATTCAACCTTAAGGCCTTCAATTTGACCTTTATTATTTACGCACCTTCTCATAAAAGATATAACTGCTATCATGCAACTAAAGGTTGGTTTATATGGATGTTAGTTTACCACAATGATGTCCCTTCAAAGAAAGAGCAATTACATGTAGCAAAATACCAAATGGCCTGTCAATACACCAATCTATGGAGGAAACCAAACAAATTACAACTTATACAAGGAAATATTAACCGGTTGACCGGTTATCTTCTACCAGTTGCCTACTTATCTCAACCGATAGCCACTGACCCTTTGTTTATGCAGCACCCAAAGGGGCAGTGGCTACCGGTTGAGATAAGTAGGCAACCGGTAGAAGATAACCGGTTGACCAGATTTGGACTTTCATTTTGTTTTCATTTAGGTATGTGATATGGCGATGAGATCAAGACAAAGGACTTCTCTTTGTTACTATTCCCAACATAGATCAAGACCTAGGCTTACCCACAGACAAGCTCACATTAAACACCAAACCGGTAATGAAAGGAAATAAATCCCTTCAATCATAGAAAAATACAAGCCATAGAAATAAAAGGGTTACTGTAACAAGCTTCCAGAAAAACAAAAATATACAGGTCAGTTTAGACTTTGACTGCAACCTATGCCCAGCCATGACCTCCATCTCTGTGGCCACTTACAACAATCATAGAATAGGTTATGTTGTAGCCAAAATGCTATTAGTCATAGAGGTACAACCATTTCGTACATAAGTTGACCAATGTGCAAATGTTGTTGATAAAATTTTCAGAGAAACAAATCATGTCATAGGAATTCTTGCATATGTTATTCATTTGAATTACCCTTAGTTGCACATGTTGCCCACGTGGGGCCATCATTGTAAGAAACAGAAGTGAGAGGGGTGATTAGAGCTAAAGCTATGGGGTGATTAGAGCTGTTAGGTTGAAAAGAAAAGAAAATAATGAGAAGAGATAGGAAAGAGGGTGAAGGAGGTTGTAAACATTATCCTCTTAATACTGCCCTTCAAATTGGTGCATGAACATTACACTTGCGCACCTTGTGAAAGAAAGACCCAAATAAATATTTTGTAATAAGTTAATAACATCTGCAATTTGATTTTAGGTCTCTATAGAAATGGCATAAAAATGGCCATACTTAAGTTTCTCTTTGGTGAAATGTTGGTTTATTTCTAAGTGGTTTATTCCAGCACAATGCAAATGGTGGATGTCGAAGTTCTAGATGCAGCTTACCACCAGCCTCCCTATACGCTTAGGGCAATTAGAGTGTTCATAGCTTGCTGGTTTACCATGACCACCTCAAGAACATATATCCACTTATATTACTTTTACTCATGTTCTGCTGCCTTGTGTAACTTTATCAGATAGAGTGACCATTACGTAAAGCATTTCTAAAGTTTCCCTCACTTTGAATGTTAAGCATAAGCGCTGATTAAGAATAGAACTGGATCCTTGCTAAGACTCTGATGCCCATGCATGTCCATAAGCATGGAAAAACTTGAAAGATAGCAATCCTGCTGATTACTACTCAAAAAGTGTTATTTTGTCGCTTGTAATTAACTCTTTTAAACACTTTTGAGTATTAGTTATTACCTTTTAACTCAATTGGCATGTTAAAGACCCTTGCAATCGTTTCTAATTAAATTGTGTTAAGTTTTGGTGTTTTTGATAGCTTTTTTATCACCAAAGCAATCCGAGATTGAGGAGAGTTCTATGGAATTCATGGAAAAGCAATTGGAAGCTTATTAACATGAAGAACTTAAGCTTTGAAGCTTTTTAGTACTTTGCCATAAGAAAATCATGAATGCAAGGAAGGAAAGCAAAGAGAGAAATCTAACATGAAGAATTCAAGAGGACAGCAACTGTTGGAAACTTTTGGAGCACTTCCTGAAGTCCATTTCATGCATAATATATGTCATTTCGAAGCTCGGGAAGTCAGCAATCCAACACTTCAAACAGTGCATGAATCGGAGTTGAAATGAAGAAGTTATAGCCATTGGAAGCCAATCACACCAAGCTGAAGGCCAATTTCGCAGGCTGCGAAATCATAAGAGAATGGCTGCGAAATCAGCCTTTGGCTGCGAAATGGAGACCTTCAGCTTGCGAAATTTCGCAGGCATCTTGCATGCTTATGAAATCCTCCTGAGTGCTTCCAGATATTTGCGACTGACACTTTTAGATTTTTTCTTCAGATATTTGTTGTTTAAATCCCCATTTTCTCCTTGTAATCCACTAATCATAGGATTCCTTAGTTAATAAGTAAGAAAAAAGGGTGAATAACCTCATATATATTGTTTTTAAATTTTCATTACACATGATCGGGAGCTTGTTCTCAAAGACAATTTTTGTATAGTTTTGAAGGAAGTAAAATACAGAGTTTTGCTCTGTCTTACCTTCTCATTTTGATTGTATTTTTCTTACTAGCCAAACAAGCTCTGAGGATGTTTCCTCAAAGAATGAGTGGCTAGGCTTTTTTTTTTTCTCTTGGAGCTAAGGTAGCTGGGTAAGGTGCCGAGTGCAAGAATTGGTAGTTTTGTTGTTTCAGCTGTTAATGAAGAGAAAGTGTGACCCGTTAATGGTTTCTATGTTTTTAGTAACTTAAAACGCCTTTAAACCACTTGGGCCAACACTTGGTAAGGCATGTGATCTCCATCCATTGAGATGCACTAGTTTACCTCTTGCAAGCCTTTGGGAGGTGACTTGAAGGTAGGATTTTCTAGAATTGCCAACACTTGATAAGCTTTTGGACTCTAAGGAGACATCCATTAGTTATCTGATTACTACTCAAAAAGTGCTATTTGATAGCTTGTAATTAACTCTTTTAAACACTTTTGAGTAGTAGTTATTGCCTTTTAACCCAATTAACATGTTAAGGACCCTTGCAATCAATTCTAATCAAATTGTGTTAAGTTTTGGTGTTTTGATAGCTTTTTTATCACCAAAGCAATCCAAGAATGAAGGAGGGCTGTATATAGTTCATGGCAAAGCTTTTGGAAGCTCAAATTCATGAAGAACCAAGCTTTGGAGCTTCATAGCCCTTTGCCAAAGTCGTTCAAAGTATGCAAGGAAAGAACAACGGAGAGAGGAAAAACAGAGTGAAGAAAACAGAGGACAGCAGCTGCAGTCTTCTTTCACACTTTTGGAGCACTTCCCGAAGTCCATTTTCTACATACTATATACCATTTCAAAGCTCAGGAAGTCAATAATCCAATGCTTTAAACAGTACACAATTCAGAGTTGAAATAAAGGAGTTACAACCATTTCAAGACGATCACTCCAAGCTGAAGGAAGAATTTTGCACGGCTGCGAAATCACCCTTTTGTTGCGAAATGATTTCGCAGCCATTTTGCACAGTGCTGTGGAATTCCTCCTGAAGTTTCCCGATATATGCGACACATAGGAAGCTGAGCACTTCAAGCTGAAAGCCAACTTCGCAGCACTGCGAGATTAGCTTTTTGCTGCGAAGTGATTTCGCAGCCTTTTTTGTGCGTTTACGAAATCTCGCAGACCTCGTTTTCACCTGCGAAATGGTCCTTAGTGCTTCCCGATATTTGTGCACCGACTCTTTTAGATCTTTTCTTCAGATATTTTTGTATAAATTTCCATTATTCTCCTTGTAATCCACCAACCATAAGATTTCTTAGTTAGGAAGGTTGGAAAAACATCTCTATATATATTCCCTTGCATCCATTGTAAAAAAGATCGATCAATATATAGATATATCATATATAGAATCAACGAACAGAGCACTTGCTCTGTTTTTCATATATATTCTTGTTTTCTCATTAGTTTTCTTTCTAGCCAACCAAACTCTGAAGATTTTTCCTCAGAGGATGAGAGGCTAAGCTTTTTGTCTCTTGGAGTAAGGAAAGCCGGGTAAGTTTCCACATGTATAATTTGGAAGTTTTGTTGTTTTAGTTTTTAATGAAGAGAAAGTGCAACCCGTTAATGGTTTTTATCTTTTTAGTTAACTTAAAACACCTTTAAATCACCTGGGCCAACACTTGGTAAGGCAAGTGATCTCCGTCCATGGAGATGCACTAGTTTACCCCTTGCGAGCCTTTGGGAGGTGGTTTGAAGGTAGGATTTTCTAGAATAGCCAACACTTGGTAAGCTTTTGGACTCCAAGGAGACATCCATTAGTTATCTCTTGCGAGCTTTTGACGGGTAATCCAAGGTTAAAGATCATCTTGAATGGCAAGTGCTAGGTGAGAGGCATGAGCCATTGCAAAGTGTATCAGTGAGAGGGATTTAGCGTTGAAACCATTAATGGCAAGCATCTGTACAACACCGGTTAGAGAATTAACTACATGTTAATTCTCTAATGCGAGGAAAAGAAGCAAGTGACCGGAACTCCCTTTTTGTATGAGGAACCTGAGCCTAGTGATCTAAACTCCAAGAAACACTTTTCTTTGTAAGTAAAATCAGTTACTATTTTTGGTTAGTTTAAATCTAAACCTTTTTCATTCAAACATCTTTATGTTTTCTTTTAAAGCTAACCTTGAAATGAAAAGGCACCAATTCAGCTTTGAATTAATATCATTTGCAAAGTGAAAACCCATCCCAGTGAACGATCCTAGAGCCACTATGCTATAGTAGCTTTGTCTTTGCTACCCTAGTATATGGTGTAATAGGTTATAAATTTTGTTGATTACTCCCTCAATCAAGGAGCACCAGCTGGACACGAATCAGCTGAGACACCAATTGGGCACGAATCAAATGGTGCCGTTGCCGGGGATCGAACCCCGAATCAGATGGTGCCATTGCCACTTCCGCTGCTAGGGACGAATCATTATCTCTTGTGAGCTTGAGAAGGGAAATCCAAGGTTAATGATCACCTTGAATGGCAAATGCTAGGTGAGAGGCACGAGCCATTGCAAGATGAATCAATGAGAGGGATTGAGTGTTTCAATCCATAAAAGGGAAGCATCTATACCACACTGGTTAGAGAATTAACTATATGTTAATTCTCTAATGCGATGAAAGACTCAAGTGACCAGAACTCTGTTTTTGTATGAGGAACCTGACCCCAGTGAACCAAAAACTCCAAGAAACACTTTTCTTTATAAGTAATTCCCATTACTTTATTGTAGTTAGTTTAAAACCAATCCTTTCTAAACCAAAGTTTATGTTTTCTTTTGAAGCTAACCTTGAAATGAAAAACCATCAATTCAACCTTGAATTAATGTCAATAATAAGTTGAAAAACCTTCCTAGTGAACGATCCTAGAGCCACTATGCTATATTAGCTAAGGCTATCCTAGTGCATGGTGATATAGGTTATAAATTTTGTTGATTACTCCTATTTGAGGGCCAAACTCAAGGTACACTAGCTAGGCACGCAATCAAATGGCGCCGTTGCCGGGGAAGGTGCCAACTTTACAATGATATTATTTCAGAGTACTTGTGATTTTCATCACAAGTTTGGTGATTCTTCTTTCATTTTACTAACTCTTTTAATTGTTTCTTTTACTTGTTCATATTCTAACATATCTTTTAATTTAGTTTTAGTTAATATTAGTCTTTTTGTAGTCTTGTTTTCTTTTGTTTTCTTTTATTCTTGTATTTGTTACAATTGATACTAGTTGTGTATGCCAAATTGGATACGAGATAGTGGAGGAAGGCTTGTGAAACGTGAAACACCTCATAACAAGGAGTTGGAATTGAGCTTGAACATCATGGAAGCTACACCTGAAGATCAGCATAGTCACCATCGTCACCAGGACAATCCCAATCCTTTCAGATCAATGAGGGACCGCATGCATCCACCTCGTATGAGTGCACCATCATGTATAGTGCCCCCTACAGAGCAGCTAGTGATCAGACCACTTTCCACTTCTACCAACTTTCCATGGAATGGAAAGTGAGAATCCCTATGCCCATATCAAGGAATTTGAAGATGTTTGTAATACATTCCAAGAAGGAGGAGCTTCAATCGACTTGATGAGGCTTAAGCTATTTCCTTTTACTTTAAAGGATAAGGCCAAGATTTGGCTTAATTCTTTAGGGCCAAGGAGTATCCGTACTTGGACTAATTTGCAAGCTGAATTCCTCAATAAATTTTTTTCATACTCATAGAAAAAATGGCTTGAAAAGGCAAATTTCAAATTTCTCAGCTAGAGAGAATGAGAAATTCTATGAGTGTTGGGAAAGATACATGGAAGCCATCAATGCTTGTCCTCACCATGGTTTTGATACATGGTTATTAGTGAGTTATTTTTATGATGGGATGTCTTCCTCAATGAAGCAACTCCTCGAAACAATGTGTGGAGGAGATTTCATGAGTAAGAATCCAGAGGAAGCTATGGATTTCTTGAGTTATGTGGCTGAAGTATCAAGAGGATGGGATGAACCGAACAAAGGAGAAATGGGGAAGATGAAGTCATAACCGAGTGCCTTTAATGCTAAGGCTGGGATGTACACCTTGAATGAAGAAGTTGGAGGAAAGCAAAGTTTGCAGCTATGACGAGAAGACTGGAGGAGCTAGAACTGAAAAAGATACATGAAGTGCAAGCTGTTGCTAAAACATCAATGCAAGTTAAGCCATGTCCTATTTGTCAATCTTATGAACACTTGGTGGAGGAGTGCCCTACAATTCCAGCTGCTAGAGAGATGTTTGGAGAACAAGCAAATGTCATTAGACAATTCAAGCCTAACAACAATGCTTCGTATGGAAATACTTACAACTCAAGTTGGAGGAACCATCCAAATTTTTCTTGGAAGCCAAGAGCACCTCAGTATGCACAGCCAGCTCAACCATTTCAACAAGCTTCAAATCTTGAACAAGCAATAGTGAATCTAAGCAAGGTTGTGGGAGATTTCGTCGGAGACCAAAAATCCATCAATGCTCAACTCAGTCAAAGAATTGACAGTGTAGAGAATACATTGAATAAGAGGATGGATGGGATGCAAAATGACTTATCTCAGAAGATAGATAATCTCCAATACTCAATCTCAAGGCTCACTAACCTGAATACAGTGCAAGAGAAGGGTAGATTTCCTTCTCAACCTCACCAAAACCCCAAGGGTATCCATGAAGTGGAAACTCATGAGGGAGAGTCCTCACAGGTGAGAGATGTCAAAGCCTTGATCACTCTAAGGAGTGGTAAAAAGGTTGAGTTGCCAACACCCAAGCCACATGTTGAAGAGGAAGAAGAAGAAGAGAAAGAGAAGAGGGAGGAAATCAAAGGAAAGAAGAAAGATATCAGTGAAGAGAAAGAGGACCATGATTCAATAATGAATGCAAATCTGGAGAAAGTACTTATCAAGGAAGAAGTGATGAAGAATCACACATCTCCACCTTTTCCTCAAGCTTTGCATGGAAAAAGGGGATCAGAAATGCATAAGAAATACTTGAAGTATTGAGACAAGTGAAAGTCAATATTCCATTGCTGGATATAATTAAACAAGTTCCAACATATGCAAAATTCCTAAAGGACTTGTGTACTATCAAAAGAGGGTTGAATGTGAATAAGAAAGCCTTCTTGACTGAGCAAGTAAGTGCTATCATACAATGCAAGTCTCCTTTGAAGTACAAAGATCCAGGATGTCCTACCATTTCAGTCATGATTGGAGGAAAGGTAGTGGAAAAAGCTTTGTTAGACTTGGGAGCAAGTGTGAATTTGCTACCATACTCTGTCTATAAGTGATTACTACTCAAAAAGTGCTATTTCATAGCTTATAATTAACTCTTTTAAACACTTTTGAGTAGTAGTTATTGCCTTTTAACCCAATTAACATATTAAGGACCTTTGCAAGCACTTCTAATCAATTTGTGTTAAGTTTTGGTGTTTTGATAGCTTTTTGATCACCAAAGCAATATGAGATTGAGGAGAGTTATTTGGAATCCATGGCAAAGCAATGGAAAGCTCAGAAACATGAAGAACCAAAGCTTTGAAGTCCTTTGCCATAAGCAAATCCGGAATGCAAGGAGGGAAAGTAAAGAGAAATCTGCCATGAAGCATTTTTTATGACAGTCATGTTAGCCACTTTTGGAGTACTTCCTGAAGTCCAATTTATGCATGCTATATGTCGTTTCAAATCTTAGGAAGTTAGAAATCCAATGCTTCAAATGGTACGCAATTCGAAGCTGAATTGAAGGAGTTACAGCCATTGGAAGTCGAATACCGCAAGCTGAAAGCCAACTTCGCAGCGCTGCGAAATCAGCCTTTTGCTGCGAAGTGATTTCGCAGCCTTTTTGTGCATCTGCGAAATCTCGCAGACCTCGTTTTCACCTGCGAAATGGTCCTTAGTGCTTCCCGATATTTGTGACCGACACTTTGAGATATTTTTCTTCAGATTTTTGTTGTCTAATTCCCCAAACTCTCCTTGTAAGCCACCAATTATAGGATTCCTTAGCTATTAAGTTAGAAAAAAAAAAGGGAAAATATCCATGTAATAATTATTATTGTAATTTTTCATATAAATAGCTCTCGGGAGCCTGTTCTCGAGGGGAGGATGACGGACCTTTTGTAAAAGTTTGAAAGAAAGTAAAATACAGAGCTTTTGCTCTGCCTTACCTACTCAATTTGATTGTATTTTTCATTTACTAGTTATGCACTCTCTGAGGAAGTTTCCCCAGAGAATGAGTAACTAAACCTTTAGTTCCTTGGAGCTAAGGTTGCCGGGAAAGGTTCCAAGTGCAAGAATTAGTAGCTTTGTGGTTTCAGCCATGAATGAAGAGAAAGTATGATCCTTTAGTGTTTTCTATATTTTTAGTTAACTTAAAACGCCTTGGAGTCACCTGGGCCAACACTTGGTAAGGCAAGTGATCTCTGTCCATGGAGATGCACTAGTTTACCCCTTGCGAGCCTTTGGGAGGTGACTTGAAGGTAGGATTTTCTAGAATTGCCAACACTTGGTAAGCTTTTGGACTCCAAGGAGACATCCATTAGTTATCTCTTGCGAGCTTGAGAAGGGAAGTCCAAGGTTAAAGATCACCTTGAATGGTAAATGCTAAGTGAGAGGCACAAACCATTGCAAGTTGCATCAGTGAGAGGGAATTAGAGCTGAAATCCAATTAAGGGATGCATCTGTATAACACCGGTTAGAGAATTGACTATATGCTGGACACGAATTAGCTGAGACACCAATTGGGCATGAATCAATAAGAAACTGGGACTTGGTGAATTGAAGCCAACATCAATCACTCTATCTCTAGCTGATAGATCAATGAAATTCCAAGGGGGATAATTGAAGATGTCTTAGTTCAAGTTGATAATTTCTACCATCTAGTAGACTTTGTTGTTCTTGACACGGACCCAATGGTCAAGGAAACTAATTATGTTCTTATTATCCTTAGAAGGCCATTCCTTGCTACATCAAATGCAATCATAAATTGTAGGAATGGACTCATGCAACTCACATTTGGCAACATGACATTGGAGCTTAATATCTTCTATATGTCTAAAAAGCTAATCACTCCGGAAAAAGAAGAAGGTCTAGAAGAGGTGTGCATTATTGACACTCTAGTGGAGGAGCACTGTAATCAGAAAATGCAAGACAAGTTGAATGAAAATCTTAGGGATCTTGAAGAAGGGTTTCCTGAACCCTCTTATGTGCTTGCTACTCTACAAGGTTGGAGGAAGAGAGAAGAAATTCTACCTTTGTTCAATAAAGAGGAGGCACAAGAAGCTGCTATAGAAGAGACCCCAAAGCTTAATCTGAAGCCTCTGCCCACTGAGTTGAAATACACATACCTAGAAGAGAATAAACAATGCCCTGTTGTTATATCTTCATCTCTTACTGCTCCTCGGGAGAAGTGTCTACTTGAAGTTCTCAAGAGGTGTAAGAAAGCAATAGGATGGCAAATATCTGACTTGAAAGGCATTAGTCCTTTGGTTTGTACACATCATATATACATGGAGGAAGAAGATAAACCAAATCGTCAACCTCAAAGAAGATTGAATCCTCATTTGCAAGAGGTGGTGCGAGCTAAGGTTCCGAAGCTACTTCAAGCAGGTATTATATACCCCATATCTGACAGCCCTTGGGTGAGTCCTACTCAAGTGGTACCAAAGAAGTCAGGGATTACTGTGGTTCAAAATGAAAAGGGAGAATAAATTGCTACACGCCTCACTTCAGGTTGGAGGGTGTGTATTGATTATAGAAAATTCAATGCTGTGACAAGGAATGATCATTTTCCATTGCCATTTATCGATCAAGTGTTGGAGAGAGTCTCTAGCCATCCTTTCTATTGTTTCTTGGACGGTTACTCAGGGTATTTTCAAATTGAAATCGATGTTGAAGATCAAGAGAAGACCACTTTCACATGTCCATTTGGAACATACGCCTACAGAAGAATGCCTTTTGGTTTATGCAATGCACCTGCAACATTCCAACGATGTATGCTAAGTATCTTCAGTGATATGGTGGAGCGAATTATGGAGGTTTTCATGGATGACATCTGATGCGACTCATGGTAGCTTAGCTTTAAAGGCGTATCAACAAAATTTATACCTTAAATACTATTACTAAAGTAGCCAAGCTACTATAGCATAGTGGTTCTAGGATCGTTCACTGGGAAGGGTTTTCGCAAACACAAGTGATATTCAAATTAGGAAAATAGGTGATTTTCTTATGGATGTTAGCTTTAAAAGAAGATGTAAATGTTTTAGAAAGATTTAAACTAATCTAAGCTAACATTAAAGACTAAAATGAAAGGGTGTAAAAACAAGTTTCTCAAAGATAGGATAGCTATGCTCTGGCTCTTATGCAAATTGGAAATCTCAGGATAGGCTCCTCGCGTTGGGGTTGCAACTATGGTGATGCTTGCTTCCCGAACCGGTATGGATTTAGCAAATCAAGTTTTAATCCTTTAAAATGGCAAAACAAATGGTAGTGAATTTCATCAATGGTTATTCACCTTAGACTTCCTTTGAATGGCTCGAAAGAGATAACTAATGGTCTAAAGCCAAAAGCTTACCAAATATTGGCAACTCAAAGTCATTCCAGGTGATAAACTCACCTTTCAATGGCCATTGAAATTGGTTCTTAACGGATTAATGCAAAACTTGGAATTGAAAACCTCACCTTCCAATAGCTCGTAGGAGATAACTAATGGATAGAAATCCAAAAGCTTATCAAGTATTGGCCGTTGGAAGTTATCCAAAGGAAATAAAAACCGAACTTTGCATTAATGAACCATTAATGAAAAACGACTACCTTACCTTCCAGGTGCGAGAAATTTCCATGGGATTGCATCCAAGCCATCACATAACATCCATACTTTGAGAAACTAAAAGTTTTAGCCAATCATCCTCTGAGGAAAAGCCCTCAGAGGCTGTTTGGCTACTAAGAAAATAGAAATGGGGAAGAACAGGAGAAGAGAGAAAAACAAAGCTTTATATATTTCTAAGTTAATGTACAGAGGATCGATCACCCTATATCCCATCCCCTTTTGGAGGTGTTGTGCACCTCTATATATAGCAAATTTACAAGACAAAGCTTTATGTCGGCTGAATACAAGGTTACAAAAGGAATTTACACGAGAAAATATCAAGCTAAAAATATTTGGAAAGTCGGTGGTGCGTGCGTGGAGAAACAGAGGATTCAAAGGAATTTCGCAAGGTGCCTAAATCCTCCTTGCGAAATTTTCGCAAGGTAAAATTCACCTTGCGAAATTGGTCATTTGGCATGATGCAGTTGTCTTCCGAAGGCCATATCTTCCTCATTTTAGCTCCAAATCATACACGGTTTGAAGCGTTGGATTCTTGACTTCCTGAGCTTTGAAATGGTATGTAGCATATAGAAAATAAACTTCGGGAAGTGCTTCAAAAGTGTGAAAGAAGACTGCAGCTGTTTTCTTCACTCTGTTTTATTCTTCTCCATTGCTTGTGCTCGTGTTTCCACTTGAAATTCAAGCCTGTAATCATCCAAAATCCTTGCTTAACTCGCCCAAATAGCTCCTCCATCAATTGGCATGCTTGAATTGGTTCATAAGCTGATAAAAACATGTAAACTTGCCACAAAATGGTTAAAACCAATTACTAAGGACCTTAATGAATTAATTGGGTTAAATGAATATGATTACTACTCAAAGGTGCTTAAAACCATTATTATTAGGTCTACAAAATCGCACTTTTTGGTAGTAATCAACATCAGCATATATGGAAGTCCATTTGAAGAATGCTTAATCAACTTGGAAGCGGTTCTAAACAGATGCATTGAAAAGGACTTGGTGCTCAACTGGGAGAAATGCCATTTTATGGTACAGTAAGGAATTGTCCTTGGCCATATCATCTCCGAGAAAGGCATTGAAGTTGATAAAGCAAAGGTGGAACTTATTGTCAAATTGCCATCCCCAACAACTGTAAAAGGAGTAAGGCAATTCCTTGGCCATGCAGGGTTCTACAGGAGGTTTATAAAAGATTTCTCTAAGCTTTCAAAGCCTCTTTGTGAACTTTTGGCTAAAGATGTTAAGTTTGTATGGGATGAAAGATGTCAAAGAAGTTTTGATCAACTAAAGCAATTCTTGACAACTGCTCCAATAGTGAGGGCACCCAACTGGCAACTACCTTTTGAAGTGATGTGTGATGCCAGTGACTTTGCTATAGGAGCTGTGCTTGGCCAAAGAGAAGATGGAAAGCCTTATGTGATCTACTATGCAAGCAAGACATTGAACGAAGCTCAAAGGAACTACACAACTATAGAGAAAGAATTGTTAGCTGTAGTGTTTGCCTTAGAAAAGTTTTGGTGCTTATCTAGTGGGGTCTTTCATCATTGTTTTCATTGACCATTCAGCCTTGAAGTATTTATTGACAAAGCAAGATGCAAAAGCAAGGTTGATTAGATGGATTCTCTTACTACAAGAGTTCAATCTCCAAATGAGAGATAAGAAAGAAGTGGAGAATGCGGCAGCTGACCACCTTTCAAGGTTGGCTATAGCACACAATTCCCATGTCTTACCTATTAATGATGACTTTCCTGAAGAATCACTTATGTTGCTAGAAAAAACTCCTTGGTATGCTCATATTGCTAACTATCTAGTTACTGGTGAAGTTCCAAGTGAGTGGAAAGCACAAGACAGGAAGCACTTCTTTGCAAAGATTCATGCCTATTATTGGGAAGAGCCTTTTCTTTTCAAGTATTGTGCAGATCAAATAATCAGGAAGTGTGTCCCTGAAGAAGAACCACAAGGAATCCTCAGTCAGTGCCATGAAAGTGCATGTGGAGGCCACTTTGCCTCTCAAAAAACAACCATGAAGGTGTTGCAATTAGGGTTTAGTTGGCCATCACTTTTCAAAGATGCCCACACTATGTGTAGGAGCTGTGATATATGCCAAAGGCTCGGGAAGCTAACAAGAAGAAATCAAATGCCTATGAACCCCATTCTAATAGTTGATCTCTTTGATGTTTGGGGCATTAACTTCATGAGACCTTTCCCAATGTCTTTTGGTAACTCTTATATCTTGGTGGGGTTGGACTATGTTTCTAAATGGGTTGAGGCAATCCCTTGTAAACACAATGATCACAGGGTGGTTCTCAAGTTTCTCAAGGGGAACATCTTCTCAAGATTTAGGGTGCCCAAGGCCATAATCAGTGATGGAGGTACTCATTTTTGCAACAGACCTTTTGAAACCCTATTAGCCAAGTATGGGGTGAAGCATAAGGTAGCTACACCTTATCACCCTCAGACTTCCGGGCAAGTTGAGCTAGCAAACAGGGAAATCAAGAATATATTGATGAAGGTGGTGAACATGAGCAGAAGAGATTGGTCTATTAAGCTCCATGATTCACTATGGGCATATAGAACAGCTTATAAGACTATTCTTGGCATGTCTCCCTATCGCCTAATCTATGGCAAAGCATGCCATCTCCTTGTGGAAGTTGAATATAAGGCTTGGTGGGCAATCAAGAAGTTAAACATGGACTTGATTAGAGCCGGGGCAAAGAGGTGCTTAGACCTTAATGAGATAGAGGAATTAAGAAATGATGCTTACATCAATTCCAAAGTTGCAAAACAGAGGATGAAGAGGTGGCATGATCAATTAATCTCCAACAAAGAATTCCGGAAGGACAAAGAGTCTTACTCTATGACTCAAGGCTCCATATCTTTCCTAGGAAGCTGAAGTCAAGGTGGATAGGCCCTTTCATTATTCACCAAGTACATCTCAATGGGTGGTGGAATTACTAAATTCCAACAGTACTGACACTTTTAAAGTCAATGGTCATCGTCTCAAGCCATTCATTAAGCCATTCAAGCAAGAAAATCAGGAAATCAACCTCCTTGAGCCACAAAAAGCCTAATAAAAAAAGGGTTAGATGGACTTGGTTTTACCAAAGTCCATATTTTTTGTTTAATTTTGTTAAATTAAGAGCTTTATTAATTGTTTTGATTTTAATTTTGGTCTTAATTTATGTTATTTTTATGTAACTTATACTTTTTGAATGATTTACTTTAGGAGGAATTGCAAAAGAGGTGAAGAAATGTCTCTGAGAGCCAAAAGAAGCTTAGAAGCAAGAAAAATTCAGAGGTCTTTGAGATTTCACAGCCTAAGAGAGGTCCTTGCGAAATTGGCCATCTGCTGCGAAATGAATTCGTAGCCACAAGGTGCCCGCTGCGAAATCAACGGATGGCTGCGAAAACGGCCCTTCGCTGCAAAATGATTTCGCAGCCCATAGTCCCTCCCTGCGAAAATTTTCTCAGTCACTAAACCACCCTTTGGCACACGAGTGCCATTTCGCAGCCCATACCCCCATTTCGCAGCTGCGAAATCTCCAAAGCCTTAAAAATCCCAATTTTGTAGCCCAAGCTTCATTTCACAGCTGGTTTCACAGCTGTGAAACCACCCCTTGGCACACGAGTGCCATTTCACACCCCCCCCTTTCATTTCATAGCTACGAATGGCCTACGAAAACGCCTCTCTGCTGCGAAAAGTCCAATAGTCACTTGTCCTCCATTTTAAACGTTATAAATTCCAAATTTCATTTTTAAACCGGTCATTTGAACATCCATTTGGTGCGAAATAGGACCCAAGCTAGAGCACCCTTCCAGAGGACCCCCATCTGAGCCTAAGCCGCGTGCACACCTCCGCCCACCTTCTTTGAGATAGCCAAGGCAAAAACCCGAAGAGCTAAGTCCTCGTCTCCTTCAAGCCGCCTTAGAGCCCCAAGAGAGACCCCTGTGCAAGGCTCCATACCTGAGCCTCCATAGCCATTGGTCGTCCCACCTTCAATTGAGGACGCACCCTTGAGTTCTCCTACGAGGCGATATGAGACGAGGAGGCCACCCACTACACTTGGGGCAAGCTCTTCTCGTGCCAAAAAGTTAGGTAGCCGTCCCCCTAAGAAGAAAGCAAGGGTATCAACACCATTTGAGCTATCAGAGCCTCCATCAGAGCCTCAACCGCCTCAGCCACCTGCCACAGAGTCTCAGATTCTTTCAGGGATGACTCCTGAGGTGGTTATCAGGTGTCCCATGGTCACTCAGCCACCCATTGAGGGTAACTTGGATTGCAAGGCTAGGCCATTTCACTTCGAGCTTTGTTTTGACACAGATACCTTCAGGCTTCAGCCAAAGCTCAGAGATTCCTTCCATCTGCTGCAGAGATACCATATGGAGCACCTGATGACTCCCAGGGATTTCTTCTATCCTTGTGTAGCATTGGACTTTTATCAGTCCATGACTACACATCACGTCCGGGATCCTACTATCATCCATTTTACCATTGACGGATGCCATGGTATCTTGGGAGCCAGACACATAGCAGAGGCCCTACACATTCCCTACGAGCCAGCCCATCCAAAGGATTATCGAGTCTGGACTCATCCTTCCCAGAGTGTCATAGTCCATATCCTATCCATAGGGGCATCCACACGCCAATATCTATTGAGGAAGGAACTTCCTCCCAGCATGTTCTTTATAGATGCACTCCTGCGCCATAACATCTATCCACTTCAGCATATGGTATAGAGAAGAGGAGCTTTGCTAGAGGCATTGTTCAGGATATCAGAGGGATTCTTCTTTGGCTCTCATCATCTCATTATGGCCGCTCTTTTGTACTTTGAAGAGAAGGTCCATAGGAAGAAGCTCCTCAGAGCGGATGCTATTCCACTTCTCTTTCCCAGATTGCTATGTCAGATTTTGGAGCACTTGGGATACCCATCTGAGCCTCATCTTGAGCGCAGGCACATTTTCCGAGAGATATTCACTCTTGACAAATGGATGAGTATGACAACATACGATGCAAAGCTAGGAGCCCCAACTGGACTAGACCGTAGAGATAGCTTTTGAGGCTTCAAGGGTAGTGATTAGGAATCACTTGAGACAGACACATTAGGACACAACATCTTTGAATTTTCAATAGCTTGAGAAAAGTGAGGTGTTTTAGCCACAACGCTATATGCTTTTTCTTACAACACTATTAGGTTTTTCTTTGATGTGGCAATAATTACAGCTGTAGATATCAATATATTTCAATTCTTAAATCTCTATAACTGACAACACAGTTTTCCTTTCTTACTGGCTACAGAACAAATTTCCTAGTCTCTCCTCTCTATATCATCCTGACTTTTAGAAAATGTAGGTCCCTAACTTGTTTAGCATTTCTAAGTAACCAAAATCATCCACACTCCTTTATATAAGACAGTGCAACACATTAAAAAAATTTTAAGTTTCTAAATCTAAGGTTTGTAAATTATTTCTTTTATTCATAACACAAAACCAATCACTGAATTTGCACCAGAATTCCTCTCTTTTATATGTCCCCATTTTGTTAAACAACTTCAAATAATGTATTGACATTGTGAAGATTAATTAACTGCACAATAGATTACATGTAACTTAAGCAGCAAATGAGGAAAGATTTTGCATGGTGCACCACATGTTGCTGGTGCAAACAAATAATATGTAAAGCATGGTGTTGTCTCCACGAAGGTTAGAGAATGAACCACTCTCTCAACCTTTATCCCCTCCATCCGGCAAGTGGCAGGGCCCTTTAATTTTCCTCTTGTGGCTGTGAACTATGGTCTCGCTTGCACAAAAATAAGAAAGTCCTTTGGTTGGAATTTCAGAAGAGATAACTCAGACCTCTAATTAGAATTTGCCTATCTAAGCTTGCAGGTAAAATCCAATGCAATTTCCCTACTACTATACCCCATTTTGCTCACCCTTAAGAAGAAATTTAATACTCTTGTCTATTAAATATTTTCTCCTCTACTTGACCACATATAAATTTCTTTCCTCTATTTTTATTAGTTGAGCGAGAAAAAATAGTTTATCATGTAAATGCCTTTCTTCCTCTTGCTGTTTCCATGGATCGAATGGAGTAACGATACAAAATGACTTGCAAATATGACAATTTTAGTCTCTCAACATGTGGCAACGGCTCAACAGTTATAGCGCTTATAGAAATAATGAGATTTACAGGAACAATAAGGTAGCTAGTGATATTCACAAATATATAAATATTCAGTTGAACAAATCGATTGTTCCTTCACCAACATTCTAATAAAGAAAAGAAATCTACAAAATCAAACATTTTGAAGCACATCAAATTGGTATCATAAAACATTATTGGCCAAAATGATATCCAAAATCACACTTTGTTTGCTAAGAATGATAAAGCTAAATATGAATTAGAAGGCCCACTGTTCAATTAATCTTAAAGTCTTCTTTTGCCTATAAATAAGTCATTAATTAATCAAAACCAACCCAAAAAAAAAGAATTGAGTAAAAATTGAAACATAAATTCAATGAAACACCTCACCTTGCAATAAAACAACTAAACTAGCTTCAGCAAGCTCAACATCTCTAGAAAACTACTTTACTAGAGATAATTCATAAAAAACAAACAACATATCCTGTAAAGTTTGCTCCTTCAAAGAGCGGACCAATACAACCAACAAGCACTCAAATAATCATCATTTCTTGTTACAATAACCTCCACTCTTCAAACTCTTTATCTAAGAAGAAAGGAAGGTTAAAGGGCAATGAATTGGACAGAAACAAAAGCTTCTCTTCAAATTAACAAGATTCAAAATAGGGTACATGCATCACAACTAGTACAACATTTGACAACAACCTGATCAGAAATGAAGCCTTCAATGAAACGAACAACGAAAACATGCAATCAGCTCTATCCATGTTCCATATAGTTGGCTCTCACTCTTTAGTATGCAGGAAGACACTCATTTAGCAACTTATAACATTGAACATTAAGTGGTCAACCGGTTAAATGCTACCGGTTGATACAATTTCTCAACCGGTAGCCATTGCCACTTTTTTGAGGCACCACAAAAATGTCCAGTGCCAACCGGTAGCAAAAATAAAAAGCAATGTTCCTACTTAGGTGGAAGTTGACCAATCAAGAATAGGAAAACATAATGTCGTCAAATTTTGATTAGAGGCACACCAAATATGAAATTAATGGAAATGAAAAACAAACTTTGTAATAACAATATAGGGATGCATAATATAATCCATAAATCTAAACGTAAGTACATCATCCATATACCATCACCAACATAGAGGGAAAAAATTTATGCCATTTATGTGAATCGCCTATCAGTAACAAAACACGTCTTAAGATGAAGTCATAAATAGAAAAACATATTACATAATCCAAATGTTAAAAAAATTTCCCAAACGTTACTTAATATATTTCCATGCAAAATGTAGAAGGGGTCAGATATGGTCTCGGCCATGAAGCGGGAAGTGGCCTCGCAGGAATGCCATCATCTCATCATGCTGCCCTCGTATAACCTGCATACCCGCTTTGAATTCCTCTTGGAAGCCATCAATGCAAGTCTTCAAAGATGTCAAATGTCGATCATTGGCTAATGCCATCTCCTCTAAGTGGGTACCAAAAGAGCTAATTTGGGCTGTCAGGTTATCTGAAGCCTCAGCCTCGTTCCGACCTATATGTGAAGGATGATATGCATCCGTTGTAGATCCTACACCCTCTTTTGACGGTATTGGTGTCACATTTGCATTTTCAGAAGTTCTTGCCTCTACAGCCTGATTTTCATTTTCGTCATCTTCGGAGGACTTGTTGTCAGAAGACACATCCACCTCTGAAGGGGGGACAACCGACTTCCTTGCCCATGAACCATCTTTTTTTCTTACAAAATGTATGCGCCAAAGTGAAGCTGCATTATATGTATCAAATGATTTCAGTTGCTTCCCGTCGGTCTCATTCCGTAAATCGACATTGAAGTATTTGACAATCTTTGTGATAAACATGCCATATGGGAGCACTAAATCTTCACTTAATGAAGAAGCTTTCATATGCCGAAAAAATATGTAACCCATATTAACCTTTTTTTCTGTGAGAATGTTGTCAACCAAAAATGCCTCCAAGAAAGATACATCATCTCGATGCCCTCCTTTGGGGATGAAAATGTACGATGTCATGTGTTGTAGGATGCGATTCAACACGGTCAATGAATGAGAAGTTGGTCTACCAAATTTTGGATAACCACATAACCTCTGCATAGCTTCTGCAGTTTTGAAACCTTCCACCTGTGGCCACTTCTTTTCTTCATATAAATAAACCCCTTCATTTGGAATGTCTAAAATTTTACAAAGTTTAGTGACATCAAAATTGATTGGTACACCATTAATGCTCGTAGTAGTTGGTCTTTCATCTTCAAATTTCATATTACAGTAGAAACATTTGACAACCCTAGGATAAACAAACTCTTTCACGGAGATAATAGGAAGACAACCCATTCTAGCGAAAAGCACATCAAAATGGAAATAATTGAGCTTTACAAAATCAATGTTCCTACCCGGGATTACGGTCTGATTGGAAAAATGAATATGAAATCTTTGTGCTAGCTTAGGGGTTGTGAACATAGATCAAATAAGGTGGCCTTCTTACGAACCTCCGCACTTGCTTCGACGGTCGGTCGTTTTCCTTTGTTGGTGGTGCGTTGTGCTCCATTCGAGGTGTTCTGGTTGCTGTCACTGGGTTGTTGTCGGTCGGAGGTCTTTCCTTTGGTCCCGCACATCCTTGATACCGCCGTTCTCTTCCCTTTCCTACCGATGGAGGATGGTTCGACCGGTGCTCGTTTCAGAGCCATGAATATTCCGAGTGGGCTTCAGGTATTGCGTGAGAATGAAGAAGACTCAAGTGGAAGACAGACGGGTTCAAGTCTTACGTGAGGATGAAGAAGAATGAAGTAGAAGATAGAGGGGTTGAGGGTTATAAGTTGGGTTTGAACATCGGTCGACTTTCCTAGTATATGGAAAGACATCCAATTTATGAACTAATAAAATTTAATTAACTTAATGTCTTACATTATATTTGCTACACTATTAATTTAATAGTTTCCATATGAACTCATTTAACCTATAATGGATTATATGAATAAATCTTTTGATCTACCTTAAATAAATTAATTGAGGTTATTTTGACAAAATTTATATTAAGGACCATAAAATATGACAACTTAAGTTAATTAAATCATATAAATTAACTAACATTTCTGATATGTACGATATGGTATAATGAACTTACTAATATATAGTCAGCTTAATAGATTAAAATTTTAATTAACTAACATATACTACCATAGGGGCATTAAAATTAATTATGGTTGTATGACAAACTGTTTGAATAAGTAGGATATACCATGATGAGTGAAATAAATTAATGAAACTAAATTTATTTAAAATTGCCATAAGTAGAATATCGTAACATATCTCATTTAAGTAATTAAGTTTAATTAACTAACCTTTCTCATATCTAGGATATATTATGAAGCATTAATTAAAAATAAATCACGTTAATTGATGAAAATATATAGTATAATGAACTTATTAATATATAGTCAACTTAATAGATTAAAATTTTAATTAACTAACATATACTACCATAGGAGCATTAAATTAATCATGGTTGTATGACAAACTGTTTGAATAAGTAGGATATACCATGATGAGTGAAATAAATTAATGAAACTGAATTTATTTAAAATTGCCATAAGTAGAATATCGTAACATATCTCATTTAAGTAATTAAGTTTAATTAACTAACCTTTCTCATATCTAGGATATATTATGAAGCATTAATTACAAATAAAGCACGTGAATTGATGAAAATATATACTAAGTAGGAAACGGTATGAAAACATAGTTACAATAAATAGGCTAAACAACATTAAGAAATGTCAATATTATCAATTAAGTCCATATCTCCCCTTTATATTTTGTTAAGTTATACATATATCCATTTCAAATGGGTGTAAAAAATATCCACATTAGACTGACTTTCCCTCCTGCCTATAATTGTTATATTTAATGGCACCTAAAAAACTGATGCAAATATCCAAACTATCAACCACCAAGTGTACCATTGTGGTGGTTGGTTTTCAACATGTGGCAACCTATTAAAATATGTAATAACTCCATCAACCAACCACATACATATGTTAGTATATATTTGGAAGGGAACATATTCTAAGGAGCCTGGAGAGTGAACGAGGTCTGCTATATGTTGGAGAATAGGTTACAAAAAACATCCAGAAGGCAAATCTTCAGGTCAAGATGCATCACACTTGCATTTTCCATTTTCACGGTATGATCTTTAACTCAATAAAAATTAGCTAAACAAATCCATAATACATTTTTTAAGCTGAATGCCCTCAACTTTCAAATGGATGGGGAAATATTCCCAAAACCTAATGCTGATTTTTAAATGGTATGTAATGATGTTAAAGAGTTTGGATTTTGATTGTCGATAGCACATTGTTAGTAATATGCATCAGTGAACTGTTTAATCAGTGTGTAGTGGTTGAATAATTTCTCTATCGATTGATTGTTTTCTCAATCGGTATAATTTTTTCTTCAGCCAGTAGACACTACAAAGTGGTCACATCTTGAAAATAGAGACCAAGAGGTCGACCACATTGAAAGTGGTCGAATTGCTGATGGCAACCTGTCTAACAAATTTGAGAATGGATATCATTAAGCCTAGAGATAACCTTCGACAAATTGTTTTCACCAATCGGGTTTAGTAGACATAATTTCACAATTAGGATTGTGCTCAACTAAGAAAAGGTACAACTATATATTTGACAATATTGAGCTCCCATACACCTAAACAAGGTTAGAGCAACAAGTTGAAAATCTACAAGGAGGGGCAAATTTAATTTCAAATGATTGGATGGATTTTAATGAGATTGGAGTTAGGAAATGCGTGTGGTTGACTTGAGATGTATAGAAAGTTAATATTGAGGCTCTTCAGATTAAGGCAAGACTACCAAAAGGGAGCTCTAAATAATTTTCTTATGGGCTTTCCCCCAATCAGACATGATTCCAACACAATGACATTATTATCTCATATTGAAGAAAAGTTGACATTAATTTTTTTAATATAAGTGATTCATCTTGGATTTAAAAATCACACTATCATCAAAATTATAGGGTAATACATATTCAACTGACTTAAAAGGAGATAATCAACCTTAAGAAATGTGTATTATTGACTCCCAATATGGGGTAAGTTTGGAATAAGTTTGGAGGCATACCCAAAATCTTCCATGCTTTTAGATAGAATTATATAAAAGTGATTTTGTAGGTTTTTAAAGAATGTGCATGAGCGGTATTAATTATTGTGACTGCCAAACTCCTTGAATATGGCAACTAAGCTTAATGATGAAATTTTTGCTAACATAGTATGCTTAAATAGGGCAACATTCTAACATTCTGTTAAGGAATGAAGGCCTTAATGAAATGAACAACTAAAACAAACAATTAGCTACTATGTTAACAAATTATAACAGTGAACATGTAGAGGTTGACCGGTTAAATAAGACCAGTTGATACATTTTCTCAACCGGTAGACACTGTCAATTTTTTTAAGCAGCACCAAAATGCATCCTATTAATTTGCAGGTCAACCACTTTCTTCCACATTATAGTAGCTTGGAGCAAGTGAAGAGAATAGATTCGGTTTACAAGGAACCAAACAATTGAATCGATTATTTTTTTTAGCTCATCAAGAGTAACAACACCGTCCCCTACCACTAAAAAGTTGGACAATCCAAAATCTTGTTCTTGCACAAGGACCTCCAAAAGCACTACAACCTTAGCCTCAATAGCAGAACCATGTCTAGCAAGTTTACTTTAACTATTCCTTCACTTGGTTGTCTAAGGTCAATTTAAATTATGGTGCGTTTGTGTAGAAATGTCAGACGTCGATCATTGTCTAACGCCATCTTTTTAGGGTATTGGTCTCACATTTGCATTTTCACAAGTTATTTCCTCAACATAATGATTTTTAATTGATATTTAATGATTTTAAAAAGTTTCGCTTATGATTGTCTATAGCAGACAAGTATCAATTTTGCAACAGATGACCTTTTAAATTTGAAATCATAGGGAAATTAACACGTGTCCAGTGTACACCAGTTGTATAATTTCTCAAATTCTCAATTTTTATCCAAAATTCAGAATGGATGACGTTGTCTAATTCGGTTTATCTTCAAGTATGCAATCAATTGATACAAAAGTGATACGATAATTTGTTAAAGTTTTATTAGGGCAATTTTTTACATTATTTATGAAATGTAGTTGATGCAATCAGTGAAGGAGAAAACAATCAAGCGGGAGTTTAAAGTGAAAGAGGAAAACGTCGTAAATGACGATGCATATACTGGTGGCACTTACCACCTGGGTGGAAACGGTTTGAAAGAGAAGGTGTTGAAGGGTATTTCAAATGAAGAAGTATACAAATTGCAATTCGATTGCATAGATGAGGCTGAAACATTTTACAACATGTTAGCAAAAGTAGCCGGATTTAGTATTCGAAAAGATGATTTGAAGCGAGACAAGAATGGAGATATAATATCTCGAAAGTGGGTGTGTTCCAGAGAAGGATAGCAAGCGACAAAGTTTATTGAAAATGACAAGCGACAGCATGAGCCACAATCATTGACTAGAGTTGGATGTGAAGCTGCATTTCGTATAGGCTTGAATAGGAAAGATGGAAAGTGGATTGTAAAGGAATTTATAGGAGAGCATAATCATAATTTGGTCGATGCTATCAACACACAATTCCTTTGGTCTCATCGAACAATAAGTAATCTAGATAAGGCACAAGTAGATGTTTTGCATAAAGTAGGTGTTAAAACCACACAAATTATGGACTATATGGTCAAACAATCAGGGGGACATCAGCACGTTGGTTTCACACAAAAAGATATGTACAATCACGTTGATGCAATGCGTAGAATTGAAATTAAAGATGGTGATGTGGAAGCCGCGTTGGCTTACTTGTGTGGAAAGGCAGAAATTGATTCTTATTTTTTTTATAAATTCAACGTCGATGAAGAAAGTCGACTAACAAAATTGTTTTGGGCTAATTCAACTACTCGAATGGATTATGCGTGTTTTAAGGATGTCCTACCATTTGATACAACTTATAGGACAAGTGCCTATAAAAAGCCTCTAGTAGTGTTGGTTGGTGTTAATCATCACCACCAAACTGTGGTCTTTGGTAGCGCGTTATTGATAGATGAAAGTGTTGGTACATATAAATGGGTGTTGGAGACATTTCTTATTACAATGATGAATAGGAAACCCATATCCGTAGTAATTGATGGAGATAAAGCTATGCGTAAGGCAATTAAAAAAGTACTACCCCATGCGTGTCATCGCTTGTGTTCATGGCATTTGCAACGAAATGCATTCACGAATGTCCATATTAAGGACTTCACAAGCATCCTTGCAAGGTACATGTTCATGCATGGGAGTGCGGAAGATTTTGAAAAGGTTTGGCATCAAATGGTTGAAAATTTGGGTCTTAATTAGAATCGTTGAGTCACCAAGATTTATGGGAAACGGAAACGATGAGCTGAGGCATATTTACGTGGAAAATTCTTTGCAGGGATGAGAAGCACACAAAGGTGTGAGAGTATGAATTCATACTTAAATAGATTCTTAAAAATTCGTTTGCGACTGTATGAGTTTGTACAACAATTTGATAGGGCGATATTGAGAATACGGTAAAACGAGGCAAAGGCGGACTTTAAGTCGAACAATTCTTCACCCGTGCTTTCAACCAAGCTATCCATACTTGAAAATCATGTTGCGATGGTATACACGAAAGAATCCTTCCTTAAATTTCGGGAGGAGATGAAGAATGCAAAGTTATTCTTTGTGGTAGGCCTTGTAAGTGATGTTTCAATGCGGGCATACACATTATCTAAGTTTAGATACCCAAACTTAAAATGGAAAGTCCAATTTTCCCTGAATATTGTAACATTAAAATGCTCATGCATAATGTATGAGTCAATTGGCATCCCTTGTTGCCACATGGTTGTTGTTATGAAGGTGGAGCATTTGGAAGAGATTCCTCACTCATGTATTTTGAAGAGGTGGACAAAGTTAGCAAAGATGCATACAAGATCAGTACCGGAGAATCAAACGGATAACGACATGGATCGATTTGTACGATATGGTTCATTGAGTTCGATGTGCAACAAGCTCTCCTACTATGTGTTTGATACATCATCTTCATTTCTAGAAGCGAAAAATGAAATAGAAAATTTGACGGTGAGAATGGAGGAACTCTATAATAGTAATTTGAAAGGGAAAAAAGTAGTGGGAGATGGAGCAACAAGTCCAAACCAAGTTCGTGATCCAAATATTGTGAAGACCAAAGGAAATCTAAGCAAAGTTGCAACAAATTTTCAAAAGGGAAGACGATGTAGTCGATGTAAAAGAGTGGGTCACACAATTCGAACGTGTACAGAACCTAGAATCCCTCAAAATGGTCATCAGCGTCAGATGGTATGTCAGATTTAGTAATGAACTGCCACAAAGATGAACTTGTTTAGCTATACTTACATAAATGACTAACATAATTGTTTTCACGGCATTATGAGTACGTAGCAGGAAAGCAATTTGTCTTCTCAATGTGACATTCAAATGGAAACAATGTCTTCAACAAATTTATCAGTTGTCATGTTTGCAACCTTACCTGTATGTATAATTGCCTTGTTATATAAGAACACAAACATTGATAACATCAAATTCAATAAGAATTGACAACACTTACTAGTTGAAAAATGCAGGGAATGCGAGGGGAGCATTTGTCGAATGACCAATCTGACATATATATAGATTATGGTGAATTTGGCAATGTAAGCTTGGGAATAAAAAAAAACTTTTGAGATGAATTTGATCTATGCATTATTTAATGATTTGGTTGAAATAATTGGAATGACATAAGACACCTGAATTTTTACAATGGAATATGCATGTGCAGATAGCAAGATTTCAACAATATGGACAAACTATGACAACACCATGGGAAGGTGGGGATCCAAACAAATATCCAAATGAGAAGGATATGCAACCTTTTTATTATTCGTTAAAGGAATAAGGGATGCAGGTATTAAATTAGTATATATATTAATGTACGTTGTCACTTTGCATAATATGTACTTTTAACTTAAGTATGTGATGGAAAGGCTAAATTTTGATGTGCATGGAATGTTGTGGATCCTACATATAATATTTACTTAGGGAATTTTATGTTTCTCGTAGTGTATAATTGGATTTTCAAAATACGGAAGCTACGAAAAAATTTAAAGAAAAATAAAACAACTAAAAGCATTATAAAAACAGGTTGCACGTTGATTTGAAAGGCGAGTTACGAAAAGCTTGGCATCAATGTTTAATATCTTGTACATAATATCCATTGGACAAACTTGCAAAGAAGCTCCAACCACTTGGGCATATAGTCGTCTTCATCATCATGGCCGTTTCCAAGCAAAGCAGAAACGTTAGTTATAGCTATATGCTCAACACATGGGATTTGACTTATTTCATTGGCTTAGGAGTTAAGACTCTGGGAAGTAAAGGGTGGTCAAAGATCAGGCGTAGCGGACTTGCCTAATCCTATCTTTCCTTGAAGTAAGTCCGGAGCGGGAGCAACTTCTACATCAAATTAAGACTAAACTTGATGACTTGGCAGGGGGGTTTAGGAGGTAGTTGTAACCGCATGTTTATCATAGCGATAAAGCGGGTCTCGTACATTCTGAAAAGCTAGTCATACTATAACCGCATGGTTCCATGAGGATCATTTTTCAGTGGTTGTGATGCCCTTTGGCTACCAAACAAAACTTTAACTTAAAATAATATTTAATTAAATTAAAAGAAACTAACTAATGTTAAACATTAATGTTCAAGCTTACATGTCATATTAATTTATGATCAATTTTTTCTTTGATGAATTCCAACAAGTATAGTATCCCGGGTTAGGAACTTTTTCCAATGTAAGATTTCATAATCTTCCCTCCAATTGTGTCTCACAAGATTATAGGGTTAAACCCATAAACACCTTGATGGATTAGACAAAGTCTCGTACTAAGATGCGAAATCAATTTTGATATTATTTATAACCTTTCAATCTCTTTTGTGCGGACATTGTCCACTTTGAGTTTAATGAATCCTCACAACCTGAAAATGTGTCTATCCTATTGAATAGAAACTCTCCGT
The DNA here is from genome assembly GCF_030704535.1 of Vitis vinifera. Classification (NCBI taxonomy): domain Eukaryota; kingdom Viridiplantae; phylum Streptophyta; class Magnoliopsida; order Vitales; family Vitaceae; genus Vitis; species Vitis vinifera. The sequence continues at coordinate 11,559,417 of NC_081807.1, read as the reverse complement.
ATTTATGATGTTGATTTATAAAGATGAAGAAATTGTTTTAAATTTTGTTTTACGGGTCAATGGGACCATGAAAAAGGAAAACAAAAAGGGAAAAGTTAATAGATGTTGACTAAAATGGATAAAAAACACACACACACACACACACACTCACAAATATAAAAAATTCCTCAACCGGTTGAGCAAATTCCTCAATCGGTTGCCACTGGTTAAAAAAATCCTCAACTGGTTGAGCAAATTCCTCAACTTGTTGCCATTGGTTAAAAAAATCCTCAATCGGTTGAGCAAATTCCTCAACCGATTGCCACTGGTTAAAAAAATCCTCAACCAGTTGAGCAAATTCCTTAATCGGTTGCCAATGGTTAAAAAATTCCTCAACCGGTTGAGAAACTTCCTCTACCAGTTGACTTCATTCCTCAACCGATTGCCATTGGTTAAAAAATTCCTCACCCGGTTGTTACAATTCCTCAACCGGTCTCCACTACCTTCACAAGTCATACCTATAATTCACACCATAACCTATAGTCCTACAGGTACTAACTATATAATTTTTAGCATAGATAAATGAATATATATATATTTGAAAAGCAACCTAAACTATATAGGGACAAAAAAAAATCTAATTATCTAAAAGATTGTAGAAAATCAAACATGTCGAACATGAATGATGCCTATATATTACAATTTCAATTTGTCGATCATATTGAAAGAAGAGTATAGCAAACCAAAATAAAATGGACTTAATGATGAACAATGTATGGTCATCCAAGGTAACAACTTCCCAATAAACATGACGATATGTGGAGATGGAAATTATAAATATTAGAAAAACAACAAATATCATAATAATAATTTTTTCATTGCTCGTGTCGACGTCTTTGTACAAACAATAGCGACGATGGTTTGTTTTTCTCTATTGCCTTCGTGTAAAACTAAATCACTTGCTATTTCCCGACGTAGTTTAACATAATTACATAAGTCGGAGACCGTCATGGAATCACCATTGTTGAATGTCTGCATATGTTTAATGACATGCACTCCACAGTCCCACCTAAGAAAAATAAAAGAAAAGAAAAACAACTTATTGAATGGTTGTATAATTATAGCTCAGATAAACAATAGTAATGTGAGTTATGTATTCATACTAACCCATTCTCTTGGGTCGAAATCGAAGGAGTCGAATCAATGGAGAATTGGAAGACATCCTTCCTTATGTCATACAGTTTGAAGAGCGTTTGACAAAATTCAACCTAATTTATTATGAAAGTGTTAATAAATATGGAAGAGAAAAAAAAAACAGAATAAAAGGAAAATATAAACATGAAAGCATACCACTGTTTTGACACTCTGAAATCGGAAATTGTCTTGATTCTTCGATCGTAATGAATCCAAAATTTGGATATGAGAGTTTTTGAAGTTAATGACGCACAGATACCAATGACCAAGGCATTCATCATGCATTGGAATAAATAGCTGTAAAGTTAGAAAAACAATATATATGAGTTGGGGCACAAAAAATCTACTATATTATAGGTGAAAACAATATCTATTCTAAATTTCATATATGCAATTAAACATTAGAAATAATTACTAGCCTTCTCTCAATCATCCAATTCGCTAATGTACTTACTCACGATGGATGTTTTTCTATCAAAAAAAGGATGAGGAGTCCCGCACAAAATCATTTGTTAATAATAAAACATAATACGAACATTAGTATATTGTACTTAATACGTAAGTAAACAAGAAGAGAAATATGAGCTTACTGAAAATGTCGTGGGAAGATAGCATCTTATACTTGTAATGCCTATAAATTGCCTCTGAAAATAATTTAGCTTTGAGGCTTCTAGATTTATTACCTGTTGTTAAACAATAACTTCAATAAATTAATTTAGCATGCAATTGAAATAAATGAAGTAGGTACTTACAACATCCATCAAATTTTGTCTAGGGCGTAAGCACTCAAAATCTCCACGAACTCCATGTTGATGATCAAACTCAACAAGAAGCTCACTAAAATAATAATATGTTAAAACATTCTTTACTAAATTGGAAGCATATGAAGGCTAAAATTGTAACAAGACATCTATTAATATTCTAGACACTACAAACCTTTTTGACAATGCTTTATTGAAAACATAATCAGCAACAAGAGATTGAAGTACATTGAATGATTGACCATCTACCACACCTTCACAAATGGACATGGGGATTGACTAAATAAAAAACAGGACATAATTATTACCTATATATGTTGAGTATCCAAAATAAGAACATGATATTAAACTATTTGTATTAAACCTCTGATGTTTGACGTTTTCCCATCTTCCTTAAATTGTGTACAAACGGGGAGACCTTGAATTTACTTGGTTTCCTCTCCCTTGATGTACATGTTTTCATGACATGATCGGGATAACCACATAGTGCTCGTAATGGTTCCTAATACGGAAAATACCATTAATATACATATATTTACTATGTAATGGTTAAGTAGTTGTAAAGAAAATATTTTTTTCTTTTATATGATACATACCTTTCCATAAACTCTTCTACTCCTTTTGATTGGAAGTGGTAAAATATCTACATTTTCGTCTGGAATGATATGCACTTCAATTGATGTAGCACATGCATCTTCATTCTTTCCATTCAAGTCCTCAATGCATAACTTCTCAATTGACAAAGTGCGAACATAATGTTCATTTCCATTCTTATTGTCCTTATTTTCCAAACTTCTCTCGCATGAGAGAATGTCAGTCTTCGTTCCCTCGTCGTGTATTCTCAAAGGTTTTCCGCTTGATCCAACGAAGAGACCTTTCAATGTAGTATATTTCTCCTCAAATTCAGTCAAAACTTTTTCACACCTACTATTTGCACCATGACACAAATCAATTAGATGTGTCTTTAATTGTTCAAAGGTTTT